>NC_090442.1:335127800-335430830 GCF_031143425.1 Pleurodeles waltl | reverse complement strand
AGTTCATTTAGGTTGCGTATCTGACTTACCCTGAGTAGGATTGTGGTCCCTCCTTTGACAGGGTACATACCTCTGCCAAATAGAGACCAAATTTATAACACTATCTAAGTCATAATCAGGGCTTATTTCTTAGACGAAGTGAAATAGAACTGATTTCAGTTAGTGTAATATGAAAAATTAAAGTTTAATTTAATTTGATCTTGTTTTGATGAAAGGCTTTCAAATTATAAGGTTTAAAAAAGCATATACTTTATCACAGAACGTACCGCTCCTCAAAGCTAACAAAAAGACTAGAGTTTTAAAGGGTGCTCTTTGTAATTAAGAACAATGACTAATAGCAGGCACTTACTGAAATGAAGCGCAACATTATGTAACGAGAAAAGAAATGGTCCTACGTATGGAAATAAACAATGAACATTAAAAACCTCCAAAGACAAGTGTTCCACAAAGTGTCACTATATTGAACGTGTTGCATAAGCCTAAGGTCACATTTGTTTTATATGCTCCTATCTCGGAATTCATAATGTGAAAAATTAGACAAAGGACATATTGTTGCCAAATGATTTTAAGAGCTTAGAGGGGCTCAAGGCAGTCTAATATTGCGCAGTTCACCAGTGGCGGCTGGCAGTTTTAGGCGGGAGGAGGTGGGCGGGAAGCACACTCACACTCATTCTTTCACACGCATGCACATCCATTAACAACTCTCATCAACATTCAAATATGCACACACGTACTAAACATTCATTTGAAAAGATCACACACACACCTTCAGCCTCGGAGGTCCCAGGAGGGTTGGGACTGCTGCCTTCCCTCGCTAGGGAAGGCAGCAGTCCCAACTGCATCACAGAGTGGGATGGGGTCATTGAGACTGCTGATCCCACCCACCTCTGTGACGAGGTGTCAATGATTGACACTTGCTCTGGGTGCTTCAGGGCTTAAACCTGAAGTGCCCAGGTCGAAGTCAATGGGTGACGCTTCCCTCGTCACCTGGGAGAGGGCCTCGAGGCACCTTTGCTGAGCGAAGGACGTCACGCCCACAGGAGCTGTGACCTCTTCAGCCCAGCAAAGTTCAGCTCAGGCCGCCAGGAGTCTGCGCAAATCGCATATGTCTTGCTCCTGGCTGCCTGACCTGAACATGAAGAGTGTCTGTCAGGCTGATCTTTGTTCAGCCTGACCGGCACTCTTCATGAGGGGCAAAAGGTGGGGGGGCGTGGCCCCTCCGCCCTAAAGGACAGGCCGCGCCTGCAGTTCACCCTGTTAAATGCTACATCTATCCAAGTTTTGAAGCGAGACAACTTCCAAAAGTGCAAAGAGCATAATCGAACCCAAACAGCAATCACCGAATACGTCTTTGTAGCCCGTTATTAGGACATTCAGAACAATAAAAGCAAATGTTGAGAAAAAGGGCGTCATTTATAGTTTGGTGAAATGGTGCATCAGTTTAAAAAAAGTTTATGCACCGCTCCACAAAACCTGTGCTACCCCACTACTCATGTGGAGCTGGGTAAGTCTCAGTATTTCTAAAGTAAGAGCCTCAACTGGTTCTCTCGTAGGAAACCTTTGACCTGACATCTCTTCTCAGAAAAGACCATTATGTCAGAGTGATGGCCGGCCCACCCTATTTAGGGTTGGATAGTGTTACTTGTTTTAGCCTTAAGAGTGTGCAATGTGAGACATGGTGTTATTGAGTAAGGAGGTGATAGAAAGGTCACCATGTTCAGGTAGACAGCTACATTGAGGAGCATACATTGTTTTTTTGTTCTGGTTATATGAAAGGCACAGAGATTCTGGCCAGGTTTGCACCAATCTATAAATCAGATGGATGGTCCACCACCATGGCTGATCTGGCAGACCAGTGGGTTGGCTGATCATTCACCAGACTTTAGATGAGGCCCATAAAAATGTTTCAGTTATCTTAAAAATTGTCAGCTTTTTTGGTGGCATGGCATATACAGTGAAGCAACTGTTTAATTTTGTTGTGTAGAATGCTATTTATTGAAATGATACTTGAAAACATGACATATATATCTTAGGTGAGGTGAACTGAGAGAAATCTCAGTCCAGTATATGCTGTCCCAAACTGCAGTAATGTAGTATACCTTTGTATTGGGGTCCTACGTAATATGTTGAGTCTTTATGTAGTTTCTCTCGCTGTGTTACTGTAGTCAAGTGTTGCACAAAAACTTTAAACATTTCCTCTTAAGTTAAGCTTGACTGCTTTGTGCCAAGCTCCCAGAGGGTGAGCACAGGTTAATTTAGGCTGTGCATCTAACTTACTCTGACTAGGATTGTGGGCCCTAGTTGGACAGGGTGCATACCTCTGCCAACTAGATACTAAATTTCTAACAACTACCTTTTTGGATTTTTTTTTTTATTCATTGATTTTTATTCTTTCAGCCACACTGACCCTTGGGCTACTGTGATCTGCCCCTACCACCGATGCCACCTGCTAGCAGACCTGTGTTGCTGAGTTCCAGCCCACTGTCAGTGATTCTCTCCCTGGTCTGTGTCCTGGCTTTCTGCTCCTCAGCCTCTCACTCGCTCCTGCCTTTGGCTGCATTTCTTGCCTCTTTCTGCTCTTCTTGCCTCTTTCTGCTCTTCTTGCCTCTTTCTGCTTTATTGCTTTTTCCACTTTCCTTTTCCCAGCCTCCTCGCTCATTTCCCGCGCTCCTGCCTCCCTCCCCAGTACCGTACCTGCTCTTCCCAGCCTCCCACCTCCCAGCTGCGGCCCCACCCCCCCACCTCCCTCCACTTTTTATGGCGGCTGCTGCTCAGTTGCAACAACAGCCACACTGACCTTTGGGTTAGTGTGACTTGCCCACACCGCCAGAGCCACCTGCTAGCAGACCCTTGCTGCTGAGTTCCAGCCCCCTACCAGTGCTTCTCTCCCTCGTCTGTGCCCCCCCTCTTCTTGCCTCTTTCTGCTTTATTGCCTTTTTCCACTTTCCTTTTCCTGCTCTCCTCACTCATTTCCTGTGGTCTCCCCTGGCCCCCTCCCCAGCGCCATACCTGCTCTTCCCACCTCCCAGTTGCGGCCCAGCCCACCTGCCTTCCTCCGCTATTCATGGCGGCCGCTGCACTGCTGGCACGGCGAAGGTGCACCAAAGGCAAGCCTGTCTGTGCCCAGCATCAGGAACCCTGGTGCCTGGCCGACCTGCTCCTACAGTGCCTTCACCGTTCTCGCTCTCAATGCCGGCAGATCACCCGCCTGCCACTCCTCCTCCTCTCTGAGAGACACCAAAGGACCCTTCACCTGCAGGAACTGTAACTTCACCAGCCTCCAGAGCACTGCCCCAAGGACCCAAGGGGGAGGACGCAACCACCTCAACTGCATCCCCTTCAACACCCGCTCCGTACACAAGCATGCCATTGAGGTCTGGAGCCTCCTCCTCGACTCAATTTCCCCAGATGTTGCTTTCCTCACTGAAACCTGGCTCAACCCCTCCTCGGCCCCCCGACATCGCCACATTAATCCCCAACGGATGAAAGATTGTATGCAAGGACCACACCAACTGACCACTGTCTACAAAGACACCCTTTGCATCTCCACACACTCTGAAAACTCATCGACCACCATGGAACAACTCCACTTCCGGATCCGAACCAACCCCAACACCACACTCCGAGGGACCCTCATCTACAGACCTCTAGGACCCCGCCCCCTGTTCTGCGACTCCATTGCCGACCTCGCCATCACCCACGCTCTTGCACCCAAGGACTACATCCTACTGGGGGACCTCAACTTTCACCTGGAAATCCCAAACAAAAACAACTCCACCACTCTGATCGAAAACCTCACCAACCTTGAACTCAAGCAATTCGTCACCGCACCCACTCACTCGGCCGGTCACACACTGGACCCCATCTTCTCCACAAGCAACCACGTCTCCGTCAGCCACACCACCGAAATCCATTGGACAGACCACCACTGCATTCACTTCACCTTCAACAAACCCATCAGTCGCCACCACGCTCCCCAACTTCCCCGCAGAAATTAGAACAGGGTCACTGAAGCCCAGCTCACCGCCAGCCTCAACCCAACAACCCCTCTCAAGCCAACACCAACACTGCTGCACACAACCTCCACGAATGGATCACAGACTGCCCAACACCCTCGCCCCCCTCAAGGCACTCCACTACTGGGGCACAGCCAAGAAAGCAAACTGGTTCACACCGCACTCAAAGAATCAAAGCAGGTCCGCAGATGTCTAGAGAAGAAATGGAGCATCAACAAAACCCCACAAATCAGGAAACCTTCAAAAACGCCATCAAACATCACCAACAGCTCATTAGGACCACCAAAAAACTTGCCCTGCAACAACGCATCAATAAAAACACCCACAACACCAAGGGACTTTTCACCGTCAAAGAGTTCACCAACCCCAACTCTGGCTCCACCGATATCCCCCCAGTTGCAAGAACTCTGCGAAAACCTTGCCAACTACCTCCACCGCAAGATCGCAGACATTTATGACAACTTCTCCACCCAGGGCCCCCCCACTACTCTTAGTATCAGCCCGTCGACTTGAAGCATCACCATGCCCCCCCACCCTCCTCCGCTGGAACAAAATCACCTACAATGAGACCGCAACATCATGACAACCATCCACTTGGGAGCACCCACCAACCCCTGCCCTCACCACATCTTCAACAAAGCCAGCTACATCATCGCACCCAAACTCCGGCATACTATCAACCACTCCTTCGAAACTGCCACCTTCCCAGAGAGTTGGAAACACATAAAGATCTACCCTCTAATGAAGAAACCCACCGCGGACAGACCTCAAGAACTACAGGCTCATCTCCCTGCTCCCCTTTTCGGCCAAAGTCATCCAGAAGGCAGTCAACGAACAACTCACTGCCTTCCTGAAAGCCAGCAACATCCTGGACCCAACTCAGTCGGGAACCAGATGCAACCATAGCACCAAGACCGCCCTCCTCACTGCCACAGATGACGTCCGCACCCTCCTTGACCGAGGTGAAACCGTCACCCTCATCCTCCTGGACCTTTCTGCCTCCTTCCACACAGTCTCACATGACACGCTACGCACCCGACTACACAACGCTGCCATCTGAGACTCAGCACTGCAATGACTCTCCTGGTTCCTCTCCGGCAGAACATAGAAGGTCCGACTCCCACCTTTCTCTTGGAAGCCACCAAGATCGGCTGCAGCGTCCCCCAAGGATCCTTGCTGAGTCCCACCCTCTTCAACCTCTACATGACCTCACTGTCCGCCATTGTCAGAAGCCACACACTCAACATAGTCTCCTAAGCCGACGGCACCCAACTGATAGTCTCCCTCACCAACAACCCGACCACCTCCAAGAACAATTTCCACATTAGAATGAAAGCAGTCGCCACCTGGATGAAAGACAACGGCCTCAAACTGAAGTTGGACAAAACAGACGTCCTCATCCTCTGCTCCACACTCTCCACCTGGAATGATTCCTGGTGGCCCACCACCCTGGGAAACACTCCCACCCCCACCGACCACACCCGCAAACTCAGCGTCATCTTAAACTCATCGCTCTCAATGGACCAACAGGTGAGCGCCATCTCATCAGGTTGCTTCCACACCCTGCACGTGCTGCGAAAAATCTCCAAGTGGATCCCTTCCGAAGTCAGAAGGACAGTCACCCAGGCCTTCGTCAGCAGCCGTCTTGACTGTGGCAATGCACTCTATGCCGGAACCACTGCCAAGAACCAGAAAAGACTGCAACACATCCAGAACGCCTCCGCCCCTCTCACCAGGAACGCCCGATGACACAGCCACACCTCTGCCTTTCTAAGAGACCTACACTGGCTGCCTATCGATAAGAGAATCACCTTCAAGCTTCTGACTCACGCCTACAAGGACCTACACGATGTCAGACCAGCCTACCTCAACCACAGACTCGCCTTCTACACTCCCACCAGACAACTCTGCTCCCGCGACCAGACCCTCGCCAACGTCTCCTGCATCCAGAAGTCCACAGCCGGAGGAACATCCTTCACCCACATCACCGCCAAGACCTGGAACACCCTCCCCATCCACCTCAGGCGGTCCTCCACCCTTAGGAAGGACCTCAAGACCTGGCTCTTTGACTGATCCTCAGCAGCCGTGCTTTACAAATCCTTGATTGATTGATTTACATCCTTGACTGGGTTCTTCCATCCCAATATTGAGGCTGGCCACTTTCACTTTTGAGGCTGGTCTCTTTTGAATGAGGAACCACTGACCCAAATATAGACTCCAGTTAGTGATATATCCTCATTTTAAAAGAATGATGCTACTTACCCTAAATCCATGAGATAGGCTTATCTCACTAGACATAGTAAATCACTTGATATAAATTGAAAACACTGTCCTTATACTTTTTAGATTGCAGGTATACTGTGTTGTTGATTGCCATTGTGTTTTCTTTGTTTCAGTTTATTTTCAGATATTCACAAACACTAAGGTGGTCATTACAACCCTGGCGGTCGGTGTTAAAGCGGTGGTAAGGCCGCCAACAGGCCGGCGGAAAAAAAAGAATGGGATTACGACCGTGGCGGAAACCGCCAGCATAGACAGCCACTTTAACACTCCGACTCCCAGGGCGATACAAACAAACAGCATGGCGGTCACCGGCAACAGACAGGCGGAGGACAATGTACCGCCCACAGTATCACAACCTACCAATCTGCCACCTTTTCCGGGGTGGATTCACTGCAAAACGGCAGAAACAGGACTTCGAAGGGAAAATGCTCACCTCTACACACCCCACGAGGAATCCGGATGCCATGGAACCCAAGCTCCAGATCCTGCCAGCCCTTATCTTCTTGCTCCTCTACCAGGATCACGAACGCCGGCGGCGAATACCTCCGTGAGTACTGCACCTACGACACAGGGTAGGGGGAGGGAAAAAACAGGGACACACACACGCAACACCCCCACCCCAACCCTCACCCACTACAACACACACACTAATACAGCATGATACATTACAGTTACACCTCCCAAACCCCCCGGAAGAATGCAAAAACAAAAGGAAGTGAGTGTAACTATTGTAATATATTAAAATCCAGTACGCAAAAATATAAATACACTATAAATAAATATATACATGAAGAATAGTAGTCCAGGTAGTGCTCCATTGAAGTCCATGGAACACTGGGCCCACACGGCATGGGCAAGGCCCACACTCAATTCCCGAACATGACGGAGAGAACACTGCAGGGGCATCAGATAGCAATAAAACAGGCACCTCAGGGGGAAGGGAAAGGAAGGGCACCTCAGCCGGTTGAGTGCACAACGCCAAATCCACGAGGGGGCCACATGCCCACTCTTCCATCCTGGGGAGAGCAAAGCCACAGTCTCTCAAGTCTCTACAGTGGGTGGGTTGCCCACTGTTCCATCCTGGGGAGTGCAAAGCCGCAGTCTCTCAAGTGGATAACAGTATCCACTGCTTCTGGAGGGGGCCTTGTGCCCAGAGTGCTTCATCCTGCCAAGGACTGAGGTAGTGGATGTGAAGCTCCACTGGTTCTGGAGGGGGCCTTGTGCCCAGAGTGCTTCATCCTGCCAAGGACTGAGGTAGTGGATGCCTTACTCCACTGCTTCTGGAGGGGGCCTTGTGCCCAGAGTTCTTCATCCTGCCAAGGACTGTGGTAGTGGATGCCTTACTCCACTGGTTCTGGAGGGAGCCTTGTGCCCAGAGTGCTTCATCCTGCCAAGGACTGAGGTAGTGGATGTGAAGCTCCACTGGTTCTGGAGGGGGCCTTGTGCCCAGAGTGCTTCATCCTGCCAAGGACTGAGGTAGTGGATGTCTTACTCCACTGGTTCTGGAGGGGGCCTTGTGCCCAGAGTGCTTCATCCTGCTCGTGACGTACTCAGCAGCATCAGTGCCCTTGGCGCTCATGGGCCAGCGCTGTTTGTTGCGGCGGTGTCCTTGGCAACGGTGCTTGTGGCGGCAGTGTCCTGTTCAGCGGTGCTTGTGGCGGCGGTGTCCTTGGCAGCGGTGCTTGTGGCGGCAGTGTCCTGTTCAGCGGTGCTTGTGGCTGCGGTGTCCTGTTCAGCGGTGCTTGTGGCGGCAGTGTCCTGTTCAGCGGTGCTTGTGGCGGCGGGGTCCTTGGCAGTGACTCAGCTGCTGGCGGTCCTGTCTGGCCCAGCGGTGCTGGTGGTCCTTTATGGCCCAGCGGGGCTGGTTCTGGCGGTCCCTTATGGCCCAGCGGGGCTGGTGCTGGTGGTCCCTTATGGCCCAGTGGGGCTGGAGGTCCTTTATGGCCCAGCGGGGCTGGTGCTGGCGGTCCCTTTTGGCCCAGCGGGGCTGGTGCTGGCGGTCCCTTATGGCCCAGCGGGGCTGGTACTGGAGGTCCTTTATGGCCCAGCGGGGCTGGTGCTGGCGGTCCTGTCTGGCCCAGCGTAGCTGGTGTTGGCGGTCCTTTATGGCCCAGCGGGGCTGGTGCTGGCGGTCCTTTATGGCCCAGCAGGGCTGGTGCTGGCGGTCCCTTATGGCCCAGCGGGGCTGGTGCTGGTGGTCCTTTATGGCCCAGCGGGGCTGGTGCTGCGGTCTGGTGGTCCTTTATGGCCCAGCGGGGCTGGTGCTGGCGGTCATGTCCTGGGCAGCTGGGCTTGTGCTGGCGGTCCTGTCCTGGGCAGCTGGGCTGGTGCTGCTGGGGGCCTCCTCGGCAGCTGGGCTGGTGTTGGCGGTGGCCTCCTGGGCAGCAGGGCTGGTGCTGGCGGTGGCCTCCTGGCCAGGGGGGATGATGGCGGTGGCCTCCTGGGCAGCAGGGCTGGTGCTGGCAGTGGCCTCCTGGGCAGCAGGGATGATGGCGGTGGCCTCCTGGGCAGCAGGGCTGGTGCTGGCGGGGATGATGGTGGTGGCCTCCTGGGCAGCGGGGGATGATGGCGGTGGCCTCCTGGGCAGCGGGGATGATGGCGGTGGACTGCTGGGCAGCGGGGATGATGGCGGTTTTCTCCGCGGTGCTGCTATTCCCAAACTTGCTGAGTTTCTTGTGCCCCTTCCCCACCTTGGAAGGTGTCGCAGCTGACTCCAAACTCCCACCTGTACCCCTGGGAGCGGTTTTGGTGGCTGGAGTCTTCCCCCTCTCCAACCGGGCACTGGCCAACTTTTGATGCTTGACAGGTGGGGGACTGTCCGTGCTGTGGCTCCGTGCCACACTGGCTGCCCTGCTGCCCGGTGCACTGCTGATTCCGGTGACTACAGGCACCACTGGTCACGGAGATGTTTTGGCTGAGGTGCTAGGTTGGGACCTGGAGAGTCAGGCCCTAGGAGACTGATGGGGTGGGGGAGGTGAGGGAAAGAGGTCAAGGGTGGACAGGAAAAGTTTCTTGGGAACACTGGGACGGGTAGCTGGTGGGGGTTTGGGAGAGGAGGAAGAGTTTGTGGTTGTAGGAGGTGTTTGGTGACTTTGGGTGAAGGTGCATGCGCTGTAGGCTGTCGTGAGGTGGATGGCTGTTGGGTGGGTGTTTGGGTGCGTTTGTGTATCTTAGGAGGTTGAGTCACAGACACACTGGGAGAGGACACAGGGGACGTGTGAATGGTAGTGGGGGTGGTGACTGCACGTGAGCGGGGTGTGGTGGTGTGTGTGCTGGTGATGGAAGTAGTGGCTGTAGATGTAGTGCATGCAGGTGTGAGTGGAGACGAGACTGGGAGGGAGGAGGGAGACGAGGAGGAGGGGGACACAGTGGAGGCAGTGGATGTTGGTGTGTCTGCATGTGTGTGATGCTTGCGTGAGTGCCTGTGGGATGTGTGGTGCTTATGTTTGCCTGAGCTTCCCTTGTGTGTTGACGTGTGTGCATGCTGGTCTGAAGGTGTGCTTGGGATAGGCTGAGGTAGAGGGGATTGGGTCTGGGTAGAGGAAGTTGGAGAGGGGAGGCTAGCGACAGGGACAATAGCTGCCATCAGTGCTGAGGCCAGAGTGTGAAAACCTCGCTGAAGGGCTGCCTGACCTGAATGAATGCCCTCCAGGAATGCATTTGTTTGTTGCAACTGCCTTTCTACACCCTGGATGGCATTCAAAATGGTAGACTGCCCAACAGTGAGGGACCTGAGGAGTTCAATGGCCTCCTCACTGAGGGCAGCAGGGGTGACTGGGCAGGGCCTGAGGTGCCTGGGGCAAAGGAGATGCCCACCCTCCTGGGTGAGTGGGCACGGGACAAAGGCTGAGGGACTGTTGGGAGGGCGGTGCTGGTAGGGGGGTGGTGGCTGTACCTGTAGATGCGGGGGCACAGATGTGGCCGCCACCACAAGGGAGATCCCATCAGAGGACGAGTCCGTATCACTGGTGTCAGCTCCTGTCCCCGTCGTGGACCTCCCCTCGCCCTCCGTCCCACTGGTGAATTCCGAGTCCGTAGTGTCGCCCTCAGGGCCATGTGGGATGCAGCTCCCTCCTGCTCCGGTGCCACTGCTCCTCCGCCTGATGATGCTGATGCACACAAGAACAGGGAGACCACAAAAAGGGGGGGAACGACAGAAGAAAGAAATGTTGAGTGCATGCATTACTGCTACCGTTGGCAGACACGACAGACACAGAAGCCCCCTGCACTACGCCACGCACTTGGGGTCCACTGTTCAATCCCTGGGACGTGGCCTACAAGGCTATGGCCGACATCTGCACACATGGATGTCACAGGAGCCTGACTAGGCGTACTTGGCATGGTACACAGGTGGGGTGGGGTGCCACAGGATCTGCCAGAACAAGGGGACCTAACTAGCACACTCGCCCTGGCCTAGGGAAACCCACAGCCCACCTCCCCCACCCAGACACCTCCACTGCACGCAAAATCAGCAGAATGAGAGTGTACTCACCCCCTTGTGGCTGCTGTGATGCCCTCAAGCTCCCATCCAACTCCGGGCACGCCACCGCCAGGATCCTGAACATCAGGGGGGTCATAGTGTGACGGGCACCCCTCCCACGTTGGGAGGCCATCCCCAGCTGGGCCTCTGCTGTCTTCTGGCTCCAGCGACGAATGTCCTCCCATCTCTTACGGCACTGGGTGCTCCGTCTGTGGTAGACCCCCAGGGTGCGGACGTCCTTGGTGATGGCATGCCAAATATCCTTCTTCTGGTGGGCGATGACCTACATGAATTGTACAGGGGAAAAAGAAAAGTTATTACCAACTGCACCATCACAGTCATTGGCCCCCATCCCTACCCTTGCCATGTGGCACAGGCACTCACCGTCGTTTCATACACGCCTCAATCTCCCCCCCATCTTTTATCCACCCCACTCCACACAGGCATAGCCCATACAGCATGCTCCCAGTGTACTTACCTGTTTGTCGGAAGGACCGTAGGGTAGCATGCACTGGGGGAGGACCCCATCCACAAGTTTCTCCAACTCCTCCAATGTGAAGGCAGGGGCCCTTTCCCCAGACGCACGAGCCATTGTCTCTTCCAGACCGAGGTCACAGCAGCACTTGCAGTGTAGGTCCTCTCCTGTCGAAGATCAGGTATCGAGGGATTGAACAGATAGGAGATGGCTGTCACGTCCGCAGCGGTGCGTACCGTCACCGCCGGCGTACATCGTCATTGGCTCCTGGGACCCACAGGGTCCAATGTTAACCAATGCAGAATTGCACCTCGGTCTTCGACCGCCTACTGCGACGGTGTACAATGCCAGCGCAGTTACCTCACATCCCATTGTCCCACTTTACAGGGCAGGCAGCCGCCATTTCAGGGACCCACATGGCTTAATTTGTAACTGCGTCAAACATACCTAGGCCTTGCCTCAACACTCATGCAGGCCAAATTTAGGATTATGATTTGTGTTCTGTGTAAGCTGTGGGTACGTACCTCTGAGTTGGTTGACTCTGTGCTTGCTGTTGTCCTTCATAGGCACCGTCCGCTGGGACATGAGAGGAGATGGCGGCATGCTCCGGTGTACAGACCGCTGGTGGACCTGTCGACAATGGAGGAAAGACATGTGATCATCACCTACAGGCTTGATCGTGCCACAATCCTGGAACTGTGTGCCCAGCTGGAGCCAGACCTGATGTCAGCTATCCGCCATCCCACAGGAATCCCCCCTCTAGTGCAAGTGCTGTCAGTACTCCGTTTCCTTGCAAGTGGGTAATTTCAAACAACAGTGGCCATAGCATCAGGAATGTCCCAGCCTATGTTTTCCAATGTGTTGTCCAGAGTGTTGTCTGTCCTGCTGAAACACATGCAGAGCTACATCGTTTCCCCTCAGGTGGAGGATTTGCCTACAGTGAAAGGTGACTTCTATTCCCTGGGACATATCCCCAACATCATAGGTGCCATTGATGGGACACATGTGGCTTTGGTACCCCCCCGCAGGAGTGAACAGGTGTACAGAAACCGGAAGAGTTATCATTCCATGAATGTGCAGATGGTGTGTTTGGCAGACCAGTACATCTCCCATGTGAATGCCAAATTCCCTGGCTCAGTGCATGACGCTTACATCCTGCGGAATAGCAGCATCCCTTATGTGATGGGTCAACTCCAGAGGCACCGTGTGTGGCTATTAGGTGAGCACCTAGAAGCAAGTCAGTGGGAATGGTTGTCTGGGTCTGGGGATATCCCTACAAGTTAGTGTGTGTCTAACAGTTGCCCTCGCCATTTGTAGGTGACTCTGGTTACCCCAACCTGTCATGGCTACTGACCCCAGTGAGGAATCCAAGAACAAGGGCAGAGGAACGCTACAATGAGGCCCATGGGTGGACTCAGAGGATTATAGAGCGGACCTTCGGCCTCCTGAAGGCTAGGTTCAGGTGCCTTCATATGACTGGTGGATCCCTATTCTACTCACCAAAGAAAGTATGCCAGATCAACGTGGCCTGCTGTATGCTTCACAATTTAGCTTTGCGACGACAGGTGCCTTTTCTGTGGGAGGATGGTCCAGATTGCGGTGTTGTGGCAGCTGCGGAGCCTGTGGACAGTGAAGACGAGGAAGCAGAAGAAGTGGACATCGACAACAGGAACTCGGTTATCCTGCAATACTTCCAGTGAGACACAGGTAAGAATACAAACCTGCCTACTACATGTACTTTAACACTACTACCTCTCTACTGTCTGTTGTTTTCACCCAGTGTATGGTCACTGAGTTTTCTCTTTCCTTTACGATTTCACAGATGTGGGTCCCACTGTGTGACATCTGCTTTGTTTCCTCATTGACTAGAGCTGTGTGACATAGGTATGTTGACATAACAATTGAAAGAGCATTTTGTCACTGTAATTGCCAATACACTAATTCGAAATCACAGTCAGACTCCAGATTGTTTTGTGCTTTAAGGGTGTTTATTTCACTGCTCAATAGTGGAGGGGGTTGTAAAATGGTGAGGGGTGATGGTGGAGGAATGTCCATGGCAGAGTCCAGTCTATTAGTCTCACAGGTGCATTGCCCAAATGGGCATAGCAAGTGGAGCTGGGGCAGGGTGGCAAGGTGGGACAGAAGGATGACATTCAGGGTGGTCTCATTTCTTGGCGGGGGTCTTGGCATCATTCTCTGTCTTTGTTCTGGATCTCAGGGACCGTTTGCGGGGTGGTTCTCCCTCTACAGGGGGTGGGGTGCTGGTGTGGTGGTCCTGTGGCGGTGCCTGCTGTCCACTAGCGCCGGCGGAGGTGGTGGGCAGTTCATCATCCAGGCTAGTGTCAGGGGCCCTTTGTTGTGCCACAGTGTCCCTTCTGGTGTTGAGGACTTCCTTCAGCACCCCTACGATGGTGCCCAGGGTGGAATTGATGGATTTGAGTTCCTCCCTGAATCCCAAATACTGTTCCTCCTGCAGGCGCTGGGTCTCCTGAAACTTGGCCAGTACCGTTGCCATCATCTCCTGGGAATGGTGGTAGGCTCCCATGATGTTGGAGAGGGCCTCATGGAGAGTGGGTTCCCTTGGCCTGTCCTCCCCCTGTCGCACAGCAGCCCTGCCAGTTCCCCTGTGTTCCTGTGCCTCCATCCCCTGGACCATGTGCCCACTGCCACTGCCCCCAGGTCCCTGTTGTTGTTGGGGTGGTGGGTTAGCCTGGGTTCCCTGTAGTGGTGGACACACTGCTGCTTGACGTGTCCTGGGGACAGAGGTATGTGCCCGCTGGGTGGGTGCTGCGCTGGTGTTTCTAGAGGGGGGAAGCTCTGTGGTGGCCTGTGACTGTGTCAGGGGAACCAAATGTCCAGAGGTCCCAGCTGGGCCGGGCTAGTCATCTAGATCCAGTTGGACAGAGCTGCTGTCATCACTGTGGGCCACTTCTGTTGGTGGTGTTGACATCTGTGGACCCTCCTGTCCGGTGATGTTTGGTAGGGGTCCTGCAGGGGTATAAAAGGATGTTTATTACATCTGTGTGTGGCATGGTATGCAATGGGTGGGTGACCCTGTACCCCAGTGCTTGCATTCCTGTGTGGGTCCTTGTGTGATGGTGGTTTAGGGGGGTGTATGGGTATGTGCAGTGGCCACGCTTTGGTGATGGGTGTCCATGCTTTGTTGTTGCATGCAGGGCTTGGTGTTAGGATGTGTGGTTTGTGATGTTGGGACATTTGTGAGGAGTTGGAGTGATGGGGGTGAGGGTGAGGGTGGGGGTATGTGATTGCATGCAAGTAGGGTGGGGGATGTAATAGTAAAGATTTGACTTACTAGAGTCCATTCCTCCATCTACTCCTGTGAGGCCCTGAGGATGCAGAATCGCCAAGACTTGCTCCTCCCATGTTGTTAGTTGTGGGGGAGGAGGTGGGGGTCCTCCTCCAGTCCTCTGTACCGCGATATGGTGTCTTGAGACCACGGAACGCACCTTCTCCTGTAGGTCGTTCCACTTCTTCCCGATATCATCCCTATTTCTTGAGTGCTGTCCCACTGCGTTGACCCTGTCCACTATTCTGCGCCATAGCTCCATCATCATAGCTATGGAGGTGTGCTGCACCTATGATCCGAATAGCTGTGGCTCTACCTGGACGATTTCCTCCACCAAGACCTTGAGCTCCTCCTCAGAGAACCTGGGGTGTCTTTGCCGTGCCATGGGGTGGTGTGGGTGATGTGTGGGGTGGTGTGTGTAGTGATAAGTGGGGTGATATCTAGTGGTGTGTTGTGTGAGGTGCGTGGAAGTTATGTGGGTGATGGTATTGTGTGCCTGTGGTTGCTTGGTAGTTGTTTGTAGTGTCTCTCTCTGGCCTTCTCTCTGTAATTTTGTCATAGTGGTGATGTTTTAGATGTCTTCTCCCAACAATCTGAAATTAACATAGATCAATTAATAAGGTTTCGACGATGCACAGGTGACAGGCCGAGATGGTGCCAGGACCGAAGACCCATGAAGTGACCAGTAAGGTGACAGAAGTGTAAACTATGACTATGTTGTATTCTGCAAGGTGTGCTTTCCCATACACAAGTGGCCCAAGTGAACTTAGTTCAATACACCAGTGCTGAACGTGAAAAGACAGAATATTGTAATTTTGCAGAAACCCACTCAAATCGCAGTTGAAGTGAAGTCATTGCTTTTGGGTTAATAATGACAGTTGACCGGTAACAGAAAACCTATTTTGCTCTGCACAGTATTAAGCACACAGTACTAAGAAAAACAAACACTTTTACCTAAAATATTTACAAGAAGAAGAACCTGTTTTCTAACACATTTAAAATAATCACAACAAATATAATAAAAACAGCAAAAAGACCCGTGGTAAAGAATGAGAATAAAAAGAACATCACTAACATGGTTAAAATGTCATCTAATAAACTACATCCCTAAAACCTACTTCAATTTGCTACACTAGAAGAGCATGTGGTAGAGTAACTTGCAGTCTAGAATTTCTCAGTGAGAAGCGACACACTACATACCTTGTTGGTAGCCCAGGCTGTCACTATCACAAGAGCCTTGGATGAAGCATTCCCTGATAAAGGCAAGCACATGCTGTGACAGCAGCTTCCTTCAGGTACTCACATCTTATCAGTGTCAGGCAAGATGCATCATCCTCTCTGAGTGCTGGCAATAACCAAGCTCACCTTCAGATGGTATCTTGCAAGATAATCTGGGGCACAGAATCTCTGTACCTAAGGGCTCATCCTTAAATACTAAACATTATCAGGATGAAAACCTCTGACCTAATTTCAGGAATGTGGTGCATAGATTATGGGCATCAGAGAGAGAGTTCTAGACACATTTTTTAGAAAGATTGGAGACAAAGATATTTCAATTTGGACTACACCTCTGATGAATTATCTAAGTATGTTTTTTGATGGCCCTGGCATATTGATAAGGAAACACATGTTCTAGACTGGGTGTATCATCAAGTGTGATATCTGGGTCATTATCGGAATGACTTGACACTCTTTCCGTTCTATGAATCTGTGAATGATAAGAGAGGACGACATTCAATTTATTATTGTTTATAACAGATACAACCCTGAATTGGGGGCCTGACTGGAATGGAGTTGGGCCTTAGGGACTTTGTCAGAAGAGTGTCAATTTTGTTCATTGAAGCAACCTATCACGAGGTGTCCTTAATGTCAATTGATGAAGCTATAAAACTACTCTGAATCAATCTGGGTGACAGTGAGAGACCAATGGTGAACACAATGGCTGTGTGCTGCAGGTGCACTCAGATAGTTTCTTTCTAAAGCTTTTATTGAGTTTTCAGTTGTTGTTTGCCTGGTTTGAGAGTACTATTTTAATCTGCTTTAAACTGCTTTTTTTTGCTCAATTTTTCTAATGGCAGATAAGCTGGTTCAGACAATGTCCAACCATCATGAGTCAAGTGCCTCTATATATATATAAAGCTTAAGAGAGTGCATTATTACCAGGACCAGGGAAAATGTAAATAATGCCAGTATAATACGAGCAATTTTGGGAAAGTTATGCTCGTTTAGCAAAAGTCCTGAAATTATACTGTTACGCCACATTGAGTAGTTATGTACCAGTTTCTGTAAAGGTGTACTGCATTATGTGAAAGAAAATTACATACACATCACACACTCTTAATTATTATATGGCTTTTTTTGTGGACAGCATTAGTGTTTTTACTGTGCAAATGTAAAGAATTCCATCCGCTTTACGTTTCCCCTTTGAACTTGTTGATTCTGAATCCTTGGATTTTTAACACAAAAAGATGGACGGAATGCTGAACATTGTCCTTTGTGTTCCTTGGATTTTTAACCCATTCTTTGCCGTGAGTTTCGTGAACAGGCCTCAGGCTCATGTTGTCTGATAAATTGTTCTGTCCATCATAACAATAGATGCTTTACAAACTGTGATCCCGGACTATGAGTTTTGTTTCAGTGCTTGTTATTTCCAGTGCCATTCATTCTTTCCAGACATTTCCTCCACACTTGTTTGTCTAGTATTTCTGCTGATTCTTTTCCTGCTGGAGTTTTCAATGTCCATGTGCTTCCATGATGCTATCGACCAAAAAGTAATGGTGAGTCGAGGACAGTAATGTGTGCTTACCAGTTAAGCTGGAATGATTCAGCAAGGTGCAGGGCGGCATGAAAATTATTATTGGCCTATTGTTTAAGGCCAAAAGTCATTTGGAGCAATTAGTCAAGAGTTCAGTGTAATAGCCTTAACTGACAAAAGGGGAATAAATGTATCACCCACTAAGTTGTTTGAGCATCATGCTAGCAGACACCATGGAATGATGGTTGTCAGTGTTGATTTACTTAACTTAAATGTGATGGGGAGCATATTCATGCCCAATGTAGAACAATTAAAAAGGCTGGAGAGACATTAGTCCATGAAAAAGAATGGAACTGCATGGGATATTTTTTAATTGAACCTAATCCACTTACTTGCATGTACAGAAGTAGCTAAGATCAGCGTCATGGAGGCTTATCTGTCAGTGCTTCAGGAATGAAAAAGCACATCCATCTTGGTAGCATCACATATCATATACGTAGGATCCATGACCTTCTATGCAGCAAGGGTTTCTGGTAAAATGGATCCTAAACTCTGATCTATGCTTTTATGGTAGATTGTGGAAAGCAAAAAAGGACCACCAGAAAAAAAAATAGTCAGTAACAGTGGATCAGGCTTCACCCCCTAAAACTGAAAAGATACCAATCTTCAAGCTCAGCAGACATCAACTCTTGCCTGAACCAAACACTGCTACTGTGAAAAGGCCTTTGTATTGTGTCCACCTCTAGACTGGACTTTTTCAAAATGAACTTGAAAATAAACAATTTATTCAGGAAAATCAGACTTTATTTTTTTCTTCAAAGACAGGGAACAATTTCCGCTCTCCAACTACTTCCAATTGAAACCTCCATATACTTTTTGCCATTAACCAACTATTGATCTGCAGAAGCCACCAACTTTGAAAATACAGTTTTTAGGTAGATCTCCTTCATCAGCACTGGGAGGCAATACATTAAATACAGTATCAGAAAAACACAAACAATATATTGTTTGAACTCAAACATAATAATGAGATACCAATAATGCCAACCAACAAAGGTGGGGGCACTGTTATTCTCAACACTGAGGATTACAATTAGGAGATCCTAAAACAGGTCTCTAGTTCTCAACATTACCTAAAACTTTCAGTGATTCAACTACTGACCTTCAAGTTGAATACATGAAATCACTGATAAAGGATTGGAATCTGGCCTTCTAAGGGAGAAGAAATTTGTATTCCTCAATATGATCTATGAGTATGTATTTCTATAGCATACCATCACAAAGGTATTCTGGAGTTATGCTAAACCACAATAACAGTACATACAATGATACAAAACCAAACTGTTTTAAGTTTTTTTCCAAATTTGAATGGGTTGATTTCTGAGGAAAGCAGTAAAGGAAGTGTGTTTCATAGGTTGGCAACTGCTACTGACAAGTCTTCCTCAACCATTCCAGCTGCTTTAGTTCTTGGAGTCTTGGGGCCTCATTACAACATGCCGCCCGCCAAGTTGTAACCGCTGTGCGGCCGCCACTGTGGCCGCACTCCTGCGGTTCCCATTTCGACATCCCCGCTGGGCCGCAACATGGGAGCCGGTGGTGTTGCAGCCGTGCGACGGGTGCAGCCGCATGGGGCCCTGTCAGGGGGCCCCTGTACTGCCCATGCCACTGTGTTAAAACCACCAGGAAAAGTCTGGCAGTCGGGGACTCATAATCACCTGGGATTACTACCGCCGGGGCCATTGTGGCGGAAAACCGCCGGTCCCGGCGGTGCGACCGCAGCGCTTCCGCCGCGGTCGTAATGATCCAGGAAGCACCGCCAGCCTGTTGGCGGTGCTTCCGTCATTTTAGCCCTGTCGGTCATGTACCGCCAGGGTCAAAATGACCCCCTTGATCAGAGATTGGTGAATAGAGTGCAGATTGCAGGACAGGACACGCCATTGAAATTTAGTGGTCAATAATTTGGGGTAACCCGTGGTGGACTGGCCAGTTTTAAAGCAAACTTTCTTTTTGCTCAGTAGCAAGTGTAAACTATGTAAGATTGGTGACATTTGAGCTCTTCTTCACTCTTGAAATTCTTGAAATCATACATTAAGCAGAAAATTGTGTGGTTTTTAGTTGTTGTATCAGTGCTTTCCATGAGGCTAAATAAAGCAAACCCATAATCCAGTCTTGATTATATCATTGCAGTTGTACCTGAAGAATGGAGATTTGCCTCTATAAAAGGAAGCAGATGTGTTTAAACATTTACATTGCCAAAACAAGTTTATGCTATTTTTATTATTTCACTTTTGTAGTACTTTTGTAGAACCTGTTTTAGATTTAATAAAATGTGTGATATATTTTGTGAATATGTAGGCACAAAAACACTTGACAAAGGTATATTTTCCTGTGTTTGGCTGAAACAGGCCTGGACTAGGCCTAACCTCTATTACAGATACTAACACAGATTCTAACTCAGCCATAATGTGCGTTTTCATTTCGTTTTTTGACACCATAGGTAATCAAAATGTGCACTGATGCTCTGTATTGACAAGCTCTTCTTGATGAACTATGGAATAAGCTTTTTTGAAAATTGCACATCACTTCCTTGCTTATATCATTGTTACTAGATTTGTACAGCCACCTCTGATGACATTAGGTTAGAAAAGGACACATTAATAGTCAGCTGAGGGCTAGTTATTGAAGGTGGGCATTAAATTATAAATGTAGTTGAGTATTGTGATTTGTCAGTCCATTGTTATATTGTTCACTAAATGCTGACTGAGATTTCCACTGACTTCTATTGTAGATTTAAGTATAAAAGTGATGATTTTGGAGGTAAACTAGTCTCCCTGTTTGGAGACCGAACTCTTGATGGTTTGTCTTATGCTTTGTACTTAGAATAAGTTTGCCTTAACTTCATTTCATTTTTCTTGCTGCATTTGATTAAGACTTATTCTAATTCATTATATTGATATAATGCTTTCTGACTGACTACTGTTTTTGCTTTCTGTGCCGCTCTTTGAATTATCTTAATAAACCTGCATCATTTTATATTTTATTCCTGACTTAGAGCTTATTTTATTATGCAAATATTACATTTTAAATGGGGTGTTGGAAAGGATGGATTGTCTCATCTAAACTAGATATTTAACCCCGTCCTGATCTTGTGTATGAACTTAATCTTAAACTGTCAAAGATGGCGTCCTTATTTCTAAATGAGAGATTTGAATCAATAATAAACCCTACGTTCCTCAATGAATTTTCTGGAGCCAGGTTTTTCTAATCTGGGAGGGCCAATCGGGCAAATAAAAATTTAGTGAACTGTTGGAGGTTTACAGGAGTTCAGTTTTCGTTGGATTTAGCTGTCAATCATTCATTGACATCCATCATTTCGAGTAGAGCAAAACATTTGCAAGGTTATGATTGGAGAAAGGAAGCCTAACATATGGCTTTCTTCAGTCCAAACACAAGTTGTGCATCACCTGCATACATGCAGGGTCTGATTCACGAAGTTAAACTTGTGTGCAGGTTTATTTTGTTTTGGTATTCAAGATCTCTGATTTAATGGTAAGTTTACAACTGCAAAGTCTCAAAAGTTGGAGCGGACAACTCTTTACATAAAAAGATAGTTTTGTTCTATGCTACTTTAATTTAAGTGGGGAAAAACATCAGGGATCATTTAGTTACAGCATGTGCCCATGCCTCCTCAATAAATAAATCTATGACACTAGCATGGGATAGGCACTAGTTATTAGACTTTTCAAATAGGCTCCTGCATGGTTTGCAAGTGTTTTGTCCACAACAACATCAAAGTGAAACTAACGGTTCACAGAAATTGTAACATTACAGACATTGTGTCCTTATAAAAAGATCTTTGTGGAACATGTCACCTACAAAGCCAAGCAGTATTCAATACCATGTATTTAATGCTCAATTGGTGGACCAATCTGAGCAAATGCACCATCTGGCGGGAGGTCTACATTCCTTGAGTCCTTATGGTTAGACACAATGAAAGAAGTTTGCTGGGTGGAAAGCTTTTGATTGCTAGACTTGACACTGTGAAGGAGGAACTCAATGAATCTGGTAAACTGACAAATTTGGTATTATTGTTGTAACAGTCATATGGCTTGGAATTCCTCAAAACACTGTATATTGTTCAGATCACATGGTTGCCATGTTTATCTATACTTTAACATATCTGCTTATATGTCTTTGGTATTATTGTAACAGACTCAATTCCTCTTTACCTATAATGATGCCCTCCCTCCCATTGACATATCTTTACTGTGTTTATTATGTGTCCCTTCCATAGCCGAGGAGACTGATTTATCCTTCATTTATAATCTGGACTAAATTGACATGCATGCCGAAGATTAACATAAAGGTGAGGACATTGGTTGCCCTTTTTCCCTTTCTACAGTGTACTGTTTACTCAGAGTTCCACTCTGGAATTAAAGCCACACCTCCTGCATCTTTCACATATAATGTGCTCCATTAGTGGGCATGCCTTTTTGATCCTATGACACTGACAGCTTCGTCCTCATGGTGCAGAAACTGAGCCACTTCTGTACATGCTGGTGGGTGAATTTGGTTCAATGTAAAGATATCTTATGGAATTCCAATCTTCCTCATATACTGATGCCTCTTTAGCCCCATCACAATTATGTAAGTCAACACTGATAATTGCAGTTCCAACGCTTCAACCAGCATGTTGCTGAAACCAATTGGTTAAGGCTGTTGCAGTGAACCCTTGAATAACTGTTACAAAACAATTTTTATATTTTAGGATTTTAACAGATTGGGCCAAGGATTACGTTCTTGCTTTCCTACCTTGTTGAAGCTTTCCATCTTAGTAGACATCCATCTCACTGTTTTTCCCCATATCCAGCGCTTAGCACTGAGATTTGGGTTCTAAATTTCTGGTTCCCTAGCTCCTAACCACACCCCAAGGGCAAATGGCAGAACAATTGCTTGTGAGCAAGTAGTTCATTAGTTGGGGTGGATTAGTGTCAACCACAAGTAATTGAGGGCCTGATTTAGAGTTTGGTGGACGATTTACTCCATCACAACGGTGATAGAGATCCCGTCTGCCAAAATATAAATCCCATCATATACTATGGGATATGTATTTCGGCAGACTGGATATCCGTCACCGTTGTGTCAGAGTAACCCCTTCGTCAAGCTCTAAATCAAGCCCTAAGGCTCTATCTTGTTAGGTCCAGTCAAAGGTTTCTATAGGTTAACCCTTAGCTTCAACTCTTGTAGCTTTGGCACAGAGCAGACAGCATAACATAGCAAAACTGTTCAAAGCATTTAAAAATACCCAAACAGTTAAAAAGTCAAAAACACAACTCAATAAAAATCTCACTGTAATTCATAAAAATGAGTTTATTTTATAAAAATAGAGCAAAATTAAATAAACACAATTACACAAAATTCAAAAATTGCAATAAGAGGACCTGTAGATATGACTTTTTAAACATATAAAAATTAAAATAGCACCAAAACGTGAACGCCCCAATGGTAGACAATGATCGTGGTAGATCAAGACCTAATGGCAGTTTGAGTATTATAACGATGGAGAACAGGTTGGATACACCAAGTGGATTGGCCTCATTAGGACCTGGAGGTAGTGAAGATCGTAAGCTGTTTTAAGTCTCAATCTGAATCTGAAAATGGACTTATTATTTTTTTCAGGAATTTATCCTTCAAAGTGTAATGCCTATCTATGCCAATAAGAGTACTGGTACATATTTCTACATCATAATACTACTGATACTTGAATGATACTTAACTCTGCTTTCCCTTGGACACCACATCCTCTTCTGTACCCAAATGAAAAGGTGCCCCTCAACTTCCAGGTAATCATTTAACACAGAAAGCCTAGTATCCTACTAGTACGTTTTTAAGAGCCTAAAGGCCTCATTAAGCGTTTAGCAGATGGGGTTGCTCTGTCACAATAATACAAGTATTTATTATTGTATCTAAGTTACGTAAATTGAGATTTTATTGACATGAGCCATAGAATGAGATGCTGATCTGTCCATTTGGCAAGTAATTAAGCATATACATGAATTGTGCTGGAGTCATTTAGATTTTACCCAGGCTTAGTCAGTAGGGCATGGTCTACACTTTTGTAGGGAGCTGTCTCAGGGCTGCAGTATGATATGAGGTCCTATTGGTAGTTGGCATTGATGTGATTTTGAAGTTGGGTTGGATGGTAAGCTGAAAGATGGAGATGTTGAGGTGGTTGGTCTAGACCAGTGGTATTTTTTTTTTTAAAACACCATAATATTGAGAATACAAGGTTGAAGATGTGGCCTTTGGCATGTCGGGTAACATGCTGTATATGTTCAGTGAGTTGATGAGGTTGAGAAGAGTGTATTTGTTTCTTGGTTTGTCTGGGATTGTTGGATAAATGAAGTCATGAGAAGGTTTGCAACTTCTTCGATAAAGTCCTGGTTCTGTCGGGGAGGCCTGTAGGTGAGGTTGATGGTAGTGAACTCAGTTGTGAACTCTGGAATGTGGCATGTGAGGAGCTGTTAGAAATGGGGTCTTTGGTTGGCAGTCAGGTTACCCCCTGTCCAAGCAAGGACCCTCACTCTAGTCAGGGTAAGTCACACACAATCCAAATTATCGTGTGCCCATCCTCTGGTAGCTTGGCACTGAGCAGTCAGGCTTAACTTAGAAGGCAATGTGTAAAGTATTTGTGCAATAAATCATGCAACAGTATAGCACCACAAAAATACACAACAAGGTGTTTAGAAAAATCAAAACAATTAAAATGCAATAAGTATATGATGAGATATCACTGTAAAACTGAGATATAAAGTGTCGTTTATCTTTTACAAGCAAGAAATGTCCACAGAGGAGGAGCTGCGTGGAAAACAGGGAGGTGTGCGTTAATTTCTTGGGCCGTAAAAGGCTGTGCGTCGTTTAGTTGTCACGCAGGGATGGCTGTGCGTCAATTTACGGTGCTCAGTCGTGGATCCTCTTCGACTTGCAGGGTTTTCAGATGCCCTGGGGACAATGCGTGGATTTCCGGTGCTGACAGGACGAAGTCGCAGGGGCTGCGTCGATCTGGTGGGTGTTGTGTGGAAATTTCTACTGCACTGCAGGCGCTGCGTTGATTCCTCTTTGGAAGTCGGGCTGCGTTGTTCCGGCTCGGCTGTGCGTCGATCCAGTGGCCCGTGCATTGAATTTCCAGTTGCTACGTTGTCACTGCATCGATCTTCTCGTTGCAAAGTCGGGCTGCATAGTTCCGGTTCGGTGTGCAGTGAATTGTTCACCGCGGTGCAGGTTGTGCGCCGTTTCTGGCAGGCTATGCGTTGATTTTCACTGTGGCACAAGTAGTTCTACTTGTACAGATGAAGTCTTTTGAGACTTCAGGGAACAGGAGGCAAGGTCTAGCCAACCCCTTGGAGAGCACTTCTCACCACAGCCAGAGAGCGGCAAGGCAGCAGGGTAACAGCAAGGCAGCAGTCCTTCACAGAAAGCAATCAGGTGAGTCCTTTGGGCAGCCAGTCAGTTCTTCTGGGCAAGTTGCAGATTCTGGTTTAGGTTCTCTTCTCCAGGAAGTGTCTTGTCAGGTAGAGTGTCTTCCTCAGAAGTGTCTAAATTGATAGGGTCAGAGAGCCTGCTTGAATACCCAAATATGCCTTTGAAGTGGGGGAGAATTCAAAGAGTGGCTTAGAAGTGCACAAGGTCCCCTTTCAGTTCCATCCTGTCTGCCAGTAAGGGGTGTGGCAGTCATTTGTGTGAGGGCAGCCTACTGACCTTTGATATGTAAATGTCAAGCCCTCTACCCTCCCTGCCCAGGAAGACCAATTCAAAATGCAGATGTATGCAAGTGAGGCTGAGTATCCTGTGTTTGGGGTGTGTCTGAGCGAATGCACAAAGCAGCTGTCAACTAAACCTAGCCAGATGTGGATTGGAAGGCACAGAAGTATTTAGTTGTAGAGAAATGCTCACTTTCTAAAAGTAGCATTTCTTAAATAGTAATATAAAATCCAACTTCACCATTAAGCAGGATTTTCTATCACCATTCTGGCCATACAAAATATGACCTGGCTACTCCTTTCAGATCAGGATCTACCACTCAAACAGAATATGAGGGTAGCCCCAATGCTATCCTATGAAAGAAGCAGGTCTCACAGCAGTGTAAAAACGAATTTAGGAGTGTTGCACTACCAGGACATAAAGGACACACATGTTCATGTCTTGCCTTTTACCTACATAGCACCCTACCCTATGGGCTACCTAGGGCCTACCGTAGGTGTGACTTCTATATACAGAAAGGGGAGTTTAAGGCTTGGCAAGTACTTTTAAATGCCAAGTTAAAGTGGCAGTGAAACTGCACACACAGGCACTGAAGAGGCAGGCCTGAGACATGGTTAGGGGGCTACTTATGTGGGTGGCACAATCAGTGCTGCAGCCCACTAGTAGCATTTAATTTACAGGCCCTGGGCACATGTAGTGCACTTGACTAGGGACTTATAAGTACATTAAATAAGCCAATTGGGTATGAGCCAATGTCACCATGTTTTAAGGAGAGAGCATATGCACTTTAGCACTGATTAGCAGGGGTAAAGTGTGCAGAGTCCTAAAGCCAGCAACAATGAGTCAGAAAAAGAGAAGGAGGAAGGCAAAACGTTTGGGGGTGACCCTGCAGAAAGGCCATTTCCAACAGGAGCTCTATGGAGATGAGTATTGCATCCTTAACTATGGTGCAGAACTAGGGTGACATATGGATGAAAATGAATCCTCCACTCTTCCTAAGTGTGCAGTCAACATGGTAGGAACTGTGTTCATTGGGAAGAAGGGAGTCTACATTGAACTAGGGACTGAGGGAGCCATTTGTCTGTGATAAACATTGAATCAAGCTTGTGAATAGCAATGAGGTCTGCAATGTTTGGACCGTGGAGTACTGCAGTATGTGTATTAATGAGCATGAGGTGAAATGCATGTTTCGTAGTTTAAGGGTATCTGTTCATTAATGGTACATGCATATGGTCCCAACTATGGGCCTGATTACAACTTTGGAGGAGGGTGTTAATCCGTCCCAAATGTGACGGATATCCTACCCACCGTATTACGAGTTCCAAAGAATATAATGGACTCGTAAAACGGCGGGTGGTATATCCGTCACATTTGGGACGGATTAACACTCTCCTCCAAAGTTGTAATCAGGCCCTATGTGTTGTGAGGATGCAGTTCTAATGTGTGGTCTAGGTCTTGATATGAGTGTAGTGTGGATGGGTAGGCAAATGATGAGGTCTTATCTGTTAGTTGTCCTCAACCCCTAAACGGTCAAAACAGTTAACAGCAAAATTCAGTGAGAAGTTGATTGAAGTGTGGAGGAGTTATATATTTAAAAGGAGGATGCGTGGATATACAGTCATGTCAATTCCGGTAGCAATGGATACTGAGAAATGCAGTGGTAGTATTTCCTGTAGAGATGTATGCTGAGAAATGAAATCCACTTCTCAGGTTTCTTCTTTTAAAGATGTTTGTAATGGGAAATGAGGGATGCTGCAGCCCGAAGTGCTGGATAATGGAAAGTGCTGTTATGTTACTTCTGGTAAAAATGGATGCTGGGATATGAGTTCCTAGTCTATAGCATCTTCTACCACAGATTGTTTGGGCTTGAAACCAATGATGCCACTTGCGAAGAGGTGAATGCTGGCAAGTACGGAGATGGCACTTCCTGTAGAATTGGGTGGTAGGAAATGAGTAATGGTACTTTCAGTAGAGATGGATGCTTTTGGATGAAGTCTACTTCTTTAGCTTCTTCGATTAAAGGCAAAAACAGTGATGTCATGACCTGAAGGAGTGAATGATGAAGAGTTCTGTGATGTCACTTTCCATAAAGGTGGATGGGAGGAAAGGAGGACTGCTTCTCAGGCTTCTTCTTTTAAACATTGTTTTGTTGTTAGTCCAGTGATATCAGGTGATGTTTTTGATGCAGCTACCTGGAAAATAACCAAGAGATTTGAAAGTTGTATAGGCATGTGGTTATAGAAAGTGTTGGCTACCTTTATCCTTTATGATCAGTTAAATCAAAAATATTCAAACTAGTTGAAGGATTTAGGCCTTCATTATGAGTTTGGCGGGAAGAAAATGCCACCCACCAAATTCCTGCGTTCAGGAGACTGCCAGAGCGGGCTCCTTCCCTCGGCCCCTATTGCGAGTGCCGAAACAGCCCACAACATTGACGCCGGCTCGTAATTCAGCTGGCGGCAATGTTGTGACACCTCGGGTGCAGCAGTATCCGTCGCGCTTTTCAGACAGTGAAAAGCATGATGAAGCTGTCCATTGGGGCCCTTGAACTGCCCATGCCAAGTGCATGGGCAGTGTAGGGGCCTCCATTGGCCCCCTGCTACCCTGTCTCCGCAGCGAGGGGACTCATAATCCCCAGGGCACTGCTTCTTGCAGCACCGCACTGGCAGATTGAGACCGCAGGCACAGCCAGGCCGTTGGCTGGTGAAAAAATGGTGGTGCCGGTGGTCCGACCGTGGCACTTTCGCCAAGGTCATAATGTGGAGGCCAGACCGCTACATTGGCGGCGGCCCGACTGCCACCGCAAGTCTCGCAGTCCTATGACTGCCAGACTCATAATGAGGGCCTTAGTCTTAAAGCCAAGGTGATCTTTTCAATTTTGAATTAGGAGGCCACAGATTGATTGACAAAAATCAGCAGATAAGGATTACTTTAATAAAAGATTGCCTTTGTCATGCAAGTCAGTAAGAAGGATTTGCACAACATCTGTTTCTCTTTACTACCAAGTTTGAAATCAGAGCTCAGAGAGGAAGGGAGATTGCTAGGATTAGTCCATAAGTCCATATATAGAACTTTGCTGGTGTAGCTAGGATAGAATATGACAAATAGTAAAAAATGTTGAATTTCAAGTTTGTGTTGAAAAGTGCAATGTGAGATATTTCTTTGAGGAAAGAATAATTGCTATAAAGCTTTCTTCATAGGGTGAGAAGGGAAAGGCTTTGGAGAAGCTTCAATGCTTTGCATATTGCAATCAAAAAATACATCAAATTACTTATAATTATTTTTTTTAACTTTCAAATACAATATTAAGAGTGGTGTTGATTTACGTATTTCAAATAGTTTTGTATACTTTTCCATGATCTTGTAGCAGAGTGAATATGTTGAAAATACAATATTAAGGCCCTCATTACAACCCTGGCAGTCGGTGGTAAAGCGGCGGTAAAACCGCCAACAGGCCGGCGGTAAACAAAATGGAATTATGACCATGGCGGAAACCGCCAACATAGACAGCCACTTTAACACTCCGACCGCCACGGCGGTACAAACAAACAGCATGGCAGTCACCGCCAACAGACAGGCGGAAGACAATGTACCGCCCACACTACTATGACAAGCCAATCCACCACCTTTTCCGGGGTGGATTCAATGCAAACAAAAACATGGTGGAAACAGGACTTGGAAGGGAAAACACTCACCTCTACACACCCCACGAGAAACCAGGACGCCATGGAGCCTGAACTCAAAATACTCCCTGTGATAGTCTTCCTGCTCCTCTACCAGGAGCACGACCGACGGCGGCGACGACCACTGTGAGTACTGCACCTACAACACAGGGGAGGGGGAGGGAAAAGAGAGTGACACACACACGCAACACCCCCACCCCCACCCTCACCCACAACAACATACACACTAATACATGCTGCAACATTACATTTACACCCCCAACCCCGCCCTGGAAGAACGCAAGGACAAAAGGAAATGATTGTAACCATTGTAATCAAGAAAAATCCAGTAGTCAAAAATGTATATACACTATAAACAAATATGTACACCAAGAATTCAAGTCCAGGTACTGCATCTATATAGTCCATGGACCACTGGGCCCAAAATGCATGGGTGAGGCCCACACTCAATACCCGATCGAAACGGAGAGAATACTGCAGGGGCATCAGATCGAAATACTAACAGGCACCTAAGGAGGAAGGGAAGGGGGGGCACCTCAGCCGGATGACTGCACGACGCCAGCTCCACGAGGGGGCTCCATGCCCATTGATGTATCCTGGGGAGTGCAAAGCCACAGTCTCTCAAGTCTCTCCAGTGGGTGGTTTGCCCACTGCTTTATCCTGGGGAGTGCAAAGCCACGGTCTCTCAAGTCTCTCCAGTGGGTGGGTTGCCCACTGCTTTATCCTGGGGAGTGCAAAGCCACGGTCTCTCAAGTCTCTCCAGTGGGTGGGTTGCCCACTGCTTTATCCTGGGGAGTGCAAAGCCACAGTCTCTCAAGTCTCTCCAGTGGGTGGTTTGCCCACTGCTTTATCCTGGGGAGTGCAAAGCCACAGTCTCTCAAGTCTCTCAAGTGGGTGGTTTGCCCACTGTTTTATCCTGAGGAGTGCAAAGCCACAGTCTCTCAAGTGGATAACAGTCTCCACTGGTTCTGGAAGGGGCTTGGTGCCCAGAGTGCTTCATCCTGCCAAGGACTGTGGTAGTGGATGTCTTTCTCCACTGGTTCTGGAGGGGGCATTGAGCCCAGAGTGCTTCATCCTGCCAAGGACTGAGGTAGTGGATGTCTTTCTCCACTGGTTCTGGAGAGGGCTTGGTGCCCAGAGTGCTTCATCCTGCCAAGGACTGAGGTAGTGGATGTCTTTCTCCACTGGTTCTGGAGGGGGCTTTGTGCCCAGAGTGCTTCATCCTGCCAATGAGTGAGGTAGTGGATGTCTTTCTCCACTGGTTCTGGAGTGGGCTCTGTGCCCAGAGTGCTTCATCCTGCCAAGGACTGAGGTAGTGGATGTCTTTCTCCATTGGTTCTGGAGGGGGCTCTGTGCCCAGAGTGCTTCATCCTGCCAAGGACTGAGGTAGTGGATGCTTTTCTCCACTGGTTCTGGAGGGAGCTTTGTGCCCAGTGATGCTGTACCTGGGGTGTGGCAGTTCCCATTCCCTCACCTGGGTGTCTGAGCCATGGGATTTTCAGGGAACAGGCACCTGGAACTGACCACCAGACTCGTACAAATGACCACTGGGGATGGCAGCCATGTCTGCAGTGGTGCCACTGGCTCACGATGTCACGGGGCCACTGGCGGTGCTGGCGGCGGGGTCATTAGTGGCGGTGCTTGCGGCGGTCATTGGGGCGGCGGTGCTGGTGGGGGCCTCACTGACTGCGGTGCAGGTGGCTGGCTCACTGACTGCGGTGCTGGTGGCTGGCTCACTGACTGCCATGCTGGCGGCAGTGTCTGTAGCGGCGGTGCTGGTGGCGGCCTCACTGACTGCGGTGCTGGCGGCGGTGTCAGTAGCGGCGGTGCTGATGGTGGACTCACTGACCGCAGTGCTGGCGGCGGTGTCAGTAGCGGCGTTGCTGGTGGCGGGCTCACTGACTGCAGTGCTGCTGAAGGGCACAGTGTCTGCGGTGCTGGTGAAGGGCTCAGTATCTGGGGTGCTGGCGGCGGTGCATGTGGCGGTGCCGGTGCCGGTCTTGTCCGCCATTTAGGTTGGCGGCGACGTTGACCTGCCTTTCATTTTCAGGCCCTTCCCCACCTTGGATGGTGGCGCAGCTGTCTTGCCACTCCCAACAATTGTCTTGGCTGAGCCCTTGGTGGCAGGTGTTTTGGCCTTCTCCCTCTGGGATTTGGGCAACTTCTTCTGTTTTGGAGGTGGAGGAATGTCCTTGGCCTCGCTCCTTGGGACACTGGCAGCCCTGTTGCTTGGCACACTCCAGAATACGGATATTGCTGGCACCACTGTGCCCGGTGACGTGGTGGCTGAGGGGCTGGGTTGGGGCCTGGAAAGGCGGCCCCTAGGGGACGGACGGGGTGGGGGAGGTGTAGGGAAGAGGTCAACATTTGATAGGAAAAGCTTTTTAGACACTCTGGGACGGGTAGATGGAGGGGGTTTTGGGAGTGGAGGAAGAGGTAGTGGTTGTAGGAGGTGTTCGTTTGCTGACTTTGGGTGAAGGTGCATGGGCTGGAGGCTGTCGTGAGGTGGATGGCTGTTGGGTGGGTGTGTGACTGCGTTTGTGTAGTTTGGGAGGAGGGCTCACAGACACACTGGGAGAGGACAGAGGTGATGTGTGAATGGTAGTGGGGGTGGTGAGTGCACGTGAGCGGTGTGTGGTGATGGGTGTGCTGGTGATGGAGGTAGTGGCTGAAGATGTAGTGCATGCAGGTGTGAGTGGAGACGTGACAGGGAGGGAGGAGGGAGACGAGGAGGAGGGTGACAAAGTGGAGGCAGTGGATGTTGGTATGTGTGCATGGGTATGATGCTTGTGTGAGTGCTTGTGGGATGTGTTATGTTTGCCAGAGCCACCCTTGTGTGTTTAGATGTGTGCATGCTGGTCTGATGGTGTGCTTGGGATGGGTTGAGGTACTGAGGATTGGGTCTGGGTGGAGGAAGTTGGTGGGGGGAGGCTGGATACAGGGACAATGGCTGCCATCAGTGCAGAGGCCAGAGCCTGAAATGCTCGCTGTTGGGCTGCCTGGCCAGAATGAATGCCCTCCAGGTATGCATTTGACTGTTGCAACTGCCTCTCTACACCCTGGATGGCTTTCAGAATGGCAGACTGCCCAACAGTGAGGGATCTCAGGAGTTCAATAGCCTTCTCACTGAGGGCAGCAGGGCTGACTGGGGCAGGGCCTGAGGTGCCTGGGGCGAAGGAGATGCCCACCCTCGTGGGTGAGCGGCCACGGGACACACACTGAGGGGCTGCTGGGAGGGCAGTGCTGGTAGGGGGGGTGGCGGCTGTACCTGTAGATGCGGTGGGCACAGAGGGGCCCACCACAGTACTATGCCATGCACTTAGAGTTCCCTAATTAATCACAAGGACATGGGGTACATGGACTATGCCCGATTGCTGCACACATGGAAGTCACAGGAGCCTGACTAGGTGTAGATGGCTCTTACCACTGGTGGGGTTGGGGTGGCACTTAGCCTGCCTCACAAAGTGTCCTTGCCTACAAAGCTCACCCTAGCCAAAGGGGAACCCACTGCCCACCTCCCTCACCCAGACACCGCCAATGCGCGCAGAGTCAGATGGATGTGAAAGTACTCACCCCCCTGTGGCTGCTGTAATGCCCTCAAGCGCCCATCCAACTCCGAATACGCCACAGCCAGGATCCGGAACATCAGGGGGGTAATGGTTCGACAGGCACCCCTCCCACGTTGGAAGGCAATCCCCAGCTGGGCCTCCGCCGTCTTCTTGCTCCAGCAGCGAATGTCCTCCCATCTTTTATGGCAGTGGGTGCTCCGTCTGTGGTGGACCCCCAGGGTCCGGAAGTCCTTGGCAATGGCACGCCAAAGATCCTTCTTCTGGTGGGCGCTGACCTAGAGGAATAGTACAAGGGAAAAGGAAAAATCTTAACCGTCCGGACCGTCACAGTCATTGTCCCATGTTCCCACCCTTGCCCTGCTGCACATACACTCACCGTCCGTTAATGCAGGCCTCATCCCCCCCTATCTACCATCCACACCACTCCAAACAGGCATAGCCCATACAGCATGCTCACAGTGTACTCACCTGTTTGTCTGGAGGACCGTAGAGTAGCGTGTACTGGGGGAGGACCCCATCCACGAGTTTATCCAACTCCTCCAATGTGAAGGCAGGGGCCCTTTCCCCAGACACATGAGCCATCGTCACTTCCAGACTGAGGTCACAGCAGCACTTGCAGTGTAGGTCCTCTCCTGTCGAAGGTCAGGTATCAAGTGAGTGAACAGAGAGAAAATGCCGGGCACGTCCGCGGCGGTGCATACCGTCACCGCCAGTGTACATCGTCATTGGCTCCTGGGACCCATAGGGCCCAATGTTAACCAATGCAGGATTGCGCCGCGGTAACACGACGGTGTAGAATGCCAGCGCAGTTACCTCATATCCCCTTGTCCCACATTACAGGTCAGGGAGCCGCCATTTCAGGGGGCCACATGGCATTACTTTTAAATGCATCAAATATATCTGGGCCTTGCATACACACGGAGACAGGCACATAGCGGATTGACAAATGTGTGCAATAAAATTGTTTTTTTTCTACCTCAGTGTTGGCTGACTCTGTGCTCGCTGTTCTCATCCATAGGGCACGTCCGCTGGGGCAGGTGAGGAAATGGCGGCATCCTCCGGTGTAATGACCGCTGGTGGACCTGTCGACAATGGAAGAGAGACATGTAATAGTCACCTACAGACTTGATCGTGCCACAATCCAGGAACTGTGTGCCCAGTTGGAGCCAGACCTGATGTCAGCTATCCGCCATCCCACAGGAATCCCTGCTCAAGTTCAGGTCCTGTCAGTACTCCATTTCCTGGCAAGTGGTTCTTTTCAAACAACAGTGGCCATAGCATCATGGATGTCCCAGCCTATGTTCTCAAACGTGTTGTCCAGAGTGTTGTCTGCCCTGCTGAAACACATGCGCAGCTACATCGTGTTCCCTCAGGTGGAGGATTTGCCTTCAGTGAAAGGTGACTTCTATGCCCTGGGACATATCCCAAACATCATAGGTGCCATTGATGGGACACATGTGGCCTTGGTCCCCCATGCAGGAGTGAACAGATGTACTGAAACCGGAAGAGCTATCATTCAATGAATGTGCAGATGGTGTGTTTGGCCAACCAGTACATCTCCCATGTGAACGCCAAGTTTCCTGGCTCAGTGCATGACGTTTACATTCTGAGGAAGAACAGCATCCCTTATGTGATGGGGCAAGTTCTGAGGCACCGTGTGTGGCTAATAGGTGAGGACAAGGACACTATACTCTGTGAATAGTTGTCTGGGTTGTCCCTAAGGGTTAGTGTGTGTCTAACAGTTGTCCCTCGACATTTTAAGGTGACTCTGGTTGCCCCAACCTGTCATGGCTACTGACCCCAGTGAGAAATCCCAGGACAAGGGCAGAGGAACGCTACTATGAGGCACATGGGCAAACTAGGAGAGTGATAGAAAGGACCTTCGGCCTCCTGAAGGCCAGGTTCTGGTGCCTCCATATGACAGGTGGTTCCCTATACTACTCACCAAAGAAGGTGTGCCAGATCATCGTGGCCTGCTGTATGCTGCACAATTTGGCTTTGCGACGACAGGTGCCTTTTCTGCAGGAGGATGGTCCAGAAGGAGGTCCTGTGGCAGCTGTGGAGCCTGTGGACAATGAAGGTGAGGAGGCAGAAGAAGAGGATATAGACAACAGAAACAACATGATCCAGCAATACTTCCAGTGAGACACAGGTAAGAAGACATCCCTGCCTCCAACACCTGATAAAATTGTTAGACTTATCATATGTCTGTCACTTTCACCCAGTGTATGGACCCTGGCTTGTCACTTTGCCTTTCCATTTCACAGATGTGGGTCCCACTGTGTGACCTCTGCTATGTTACCTCATGGACTTGAGCTGTGTGACATAGGTATGTTGACAATACAATGGACATTGCTATTTTCCTCAGTTATTGCGATTACACATTTGTGAAAGCACAGACTGACTCCAGATTGTTTTGGGATTCAAGGGTGTTTATTTTAGTGCTAAATAGTGGAGGGGATTATAAAATGGTCAGGGGTGATGGTGGAGGAATGTCCATGGTTGAGTCCAGTTATTTGTCTCACAGGTGCATTGTCCAAAGGGGCATTGGAAGTGGAGCTAGGGCAGTTTAAGGATGGACAGGGTGACAAAGTGGGACAGAAGGATGACATTCAGGGTGGTCTCATTTCTTGGCAGGGGTCTTGGCATTGTTCTCTGTCTTTGTCCTGGATCTCAGGGACCATTTGCGGTGTGGTTCTCCATCTGCAGGGGGTGGGGTGCTGGTGTCGTGGTCCTGTGGCGGTGCCTCGTGTCCACTAGGGCCGGCAGAGGTGGTGGGCAGTTCATCGTCCAGGCTAGTGTCAGGGGCCCCTTGTTGTGCCACATTGTCCCTCTTGGTGTTCACAAGGTCCTTCAGCACCCCTACAATGGTGACCAGGGTGGTGTTGATGGACTTGAGTTCCTCCCTGAACCCCAAGTACTGTTCCTCCTGCAGCCACTGGGGCTCCTGAAACTTGGCCAGTACCGTTGCCATTATCTCCTGGGAATGATGGTACGCTCCCATGATGTTGGAGAGGGCCTCGTGGAGAATGGGTTCCCTGAGCCTGTCCTCCCCCTGTCGCACAGCAGACCTCCCAGTTCCCCAGTTTTCCTGTGCCTCTGTCCCCTGAACCGTGTGCCCACTGCCACTGCCCCCAGGTCCCTGCTGTTCTTGGGTTGGTGGGTTTACCTGGGTTCCCTGCAGTGGTGGACACACTGCTGCTTGACGTGTCCTGGGGACAGAGGCATGGGCCCGGTGGGTGGCTGCTGTGCTGGTGTTTCCTGAGGGGGGAAGCTCTGTGGTGGCTTGTGACAGTGTCAGGGGAACGGACTGTCCTGAGGTCCCAGATGGGCTGGGCTGGTCATTTAGATCCAGTTGGACAGAGCTGCTGTCATCACTGTGGGCCTCTTCTGTGGGGGGGGGGGACATGTCTGGAACCTCCTGTCCGGTGACGTTGGGTAGGGGTCCTGCAGGGGTGTAAAGGCATGATCATTGCATCTGTGTGTGCCATGGTGTTGAATGGGTGGGTGACCCTGTACCCCAGTGCTTACACTCTTGTCTAAGACCTTGTGTGATAATTGTTTTGGGGTCCGTGTGGGTATCTGTAGTGGACATGCTTTGGTGATGGGTGTCCATGCTTTGTTGTTGCATGCACGGCTTGGTGTTGGGATGTGTGGTTTGTGATAGTGGGACATATGTGAAGTGTTGGAGTGGTGGGGGTGAGGGTGGGGGTATTTGATAGCATTCAAGTAGGGTGGGGGATATAATAGTTAAGAGTTGACTTACCAGAGTCCATTCCTCCTGCTACTCCTGCGAGGCCCTCAGGATGCAGTATAGCCAAGACTTGCTCCTCTCATGATGTTAGTTGTGGGGGAGGAGGTAGAATGTCCGCCGCCAGTCCTCTGAACTGCAATCTGGTGTCTTGAGACCACGGAACGCACCTTCCCCCGTAGGTCGTTCCACCTCTTCCTGATGTCATCCCGTGTTCTTGGATGCTGTCCCACTGCGTTGACCATGTCCACGATTCTGCGCCATAGCTCCATCTTCCTAGCTATGGAGGTGTGCTGCACCTGTGATCCGAATAGCTGTGGGCTACCCGGATGATTTCCTCCACCATGACCCTGAGCTCCTCCTCAGAAAACCTGGGGTGTCTTTGCGGTGCCATGGGGTGGTGTGGATGATGTGTGAGGTGGTGTGTGTTGTGATGTGTGAGGGGATGGGTTTGTGTGTGTTGTGAGTGGATGTTGTGTGAGTGATGGTGTTGAGTGCCTGTGGATGCTAGTTTGTTGATGGTGGTATCTCTCTCTGGTCTTCTGTCGCAATTCTGGTTGTAAGGGTTTGTGGGTGATGTGGGTGTGTGTTTTATATTGTATTGAGTGTGTGGGAGTGGTGTGTATGTGTATCAGGTGTGTGTATTTCGCATTGTCCAATGTGGTTGTGTTTTGTATATGTGTGTGTATTTTGAGCGCGGCGGTGTGTACCGCCAATGGAATATGGCGGTTGAAAGACCGCTGCGTGGATTCGTGGGTCATGATAGTGTGGGCATATTCCTGTTGGCGTGACGGTGGAGGTTTTGTCATCGGCAGTTTATCACTGACCTTTGGTGTGGCAGACTTGTGTGGGTGTCTGGATTTTGGCGGATTCCGAGCTGTAAGTCGTAATAGCTGTAGCGGAATTCTGCGGCCGCGGCGGTGTGTTGGCAGTCTTCTGCACGGCGGTAAGCAGGATTTACCACCAATGTTGTAATGAGGGCCTAAATGTTTCTGGCAGCAGGACCATCACATAGTTTTAAGGTTTATCTTCATTTTATTTAGTTTCCTGCACTACACAGAGCCAATGTATTTCCTAAATTCTTCTCTCCATCACAAGTGTGAAATCTTTTGTAACTTCAGACACAGAATCATTGTTTTTGGAGACTGCATCATTTACAAGCTGATCATCAACATGCCCACAGAGACTGGACAAAATTAATGATTTAAAGTTTTGAAATTGATGTTCTTAGTGCCACAATTTTTTCAGTTGGCCAATATTCACAAATACGAAATTGACAAGCAGCCTGCCCTTATTAGAAAACATGAGATTGAGAGTGATGCCTTTGATTAATGTGTGGAGAACAAAGGATTGGTAGGTGTGCCACAATTTCAGTTGAAGTTGCTCACAAATATGTAGTTATTTGTCAGAATCAGTAGGAAAGTAACATGAGCTATGCTTTATTCAATCATACTGTTGTTATCCCTGGGTTGGTGTGAAAAATAATGTTGAATCTGGTAGACTCTGAAGCAGTCGACAAAAGTTTCACAAATAAACACTGGACCACCAAATTACAAGTCCTGGTATTTATAACAATTGGAGTTTTTGAATATCACAGCAATACCATCCCATGTCCAGTTTCCGATGAACAGGGATGAAAAGGTAATTAGGTAGGATATATAGATCAGTGATGATTTGAGATGTTTGCCTAAACAATGGACTTGTGTTTTCCATGTCCCAGAACAAAGAGAACTGTAAAACACAGAGCATATGTAGAGTAGTAAAGTTGTGAATTGGTAAACCCCATTACATTAAACTTTGCTGGTCGTAATTATTGACAAATGATTTTCTAATTGGTAAGTTGTTGAAAATCATTAAGATCCAGGAGGTGCTGGGCATATACAATGGTAGTTTATTTCAGAGGACTAGAAACTCCATCAAATCAGCTCAATGCAAGCCCAGAGTCACCATTACAGATTCAAAAGATAACCTTCTACATTCTATGGAGCAAGGAGATGTCAAGAAGACAATTCCAAGAGTAACATATTTGAACAGCAACACTATTTCAAAACCTATGAAGTGTCCAGCAGTAATAGGAGAGATATCACACCACCACCTCCCTTGAAGAACAAACCACCCCTACCCTGAATAAGAACAGAATACTAAATAACATTTTTTATCTACTTACAGACAGTCTATTGAAATTCCATATTCTACCATCCTCCAATCTGGCTGGTCCTTTCAACACTTTGACTACACATTGAGAATTGCTAAAATGTATACCAGTCTGTGTTTGTTTAGGCAATTTCAGTCTTACCTCATCACCAACTTCTACCTTCATCTTCTTTTCAGCCTTGGGATTGTCAAAATACAATATTCTACAGTATTCACACATGCACACATTTCATTTGATCTACTCACTTCCATCCTTTCTTCCTGTGTGGAAAACTGATCTCTATATCGTCTTACCCACGTGGGGCACATTCTTGTATTTGGTTTGCACTTACAGAACATATCAAAAGGATAGAGCCCAGTGATAGAATAAGGTGTAAATCTGTACTCCATCACTCTCTCTATTAGGTCTTTGACCAAATCCCGACTCTGCAATCTAGAGGTCTGAATTGATTCCTTCAATGTGGGAATAAAGTTCTCAATGATACCATTTGCTTTGGGGTGGTAAAAGGCACCGTAGATTTTGTGTTATACCCCTCTGGGATGAAAAAGTTTCCATTTCAGCTGAGGTAAACTGAACCCCTTTGTCAAGTGAGAATGTAACTCAGAATGCCTTCCTCCGATAACACCTCATCAAGAAACTTGCAAACTGAGTGTGTGGAAATAACATGAACAATCATCACCCCAAGACCATCTCAACAACGTATCCATCAAAGCCAAAACAGACCTGCTTCCACCACCCTTGTTGTCTACTGGACCCATTATGTCCAAAGAATCGTCTTCCCACCCTTCCTTGTGAATTTTCCTGCAAACCATGGGATCTGTCCTTACCTTCTGGCTCTTATCACTCAACTATAGCACTCCAAGCCAATCTCACAACTTGTAAGTCCATGCCTGGCCAACAATAAATGTTTCTCAAATTTTCCTTGGTCCTGCAAATGCCCTGGTGACCCTTGTGTGCCAAATCCAATAAACAACATCTCAAACCTATTGGAACTAATAACCTGCTGACTCTCAGCACTAGACTATGGCTTACTGAAGGTTAATTTCTACCTTCCTCAACCCTCTGATCACCTCTCATCCAGCACGTTTTATCCTGTGTCATCTTCATCATTTTTTCAACATTTCATCCCTCTGGATTTCCTCCACCAATTCACTCTCAGAGATACAGCCATTGGAAACACTGCATACTGTGCACTAGTTGTCCTTCCACCTCCTCAACTTGACCTTCTTGTAGTGTTTTCTTCACCAAGCGAGACAATCAGCTGTTTTGTTCTCCATACATGGTATGTATTCTATCCTGAAGTTGAAATCTTGCAATGCCACATGCCATTTAGTAATGCAGGACAAAATGCAATCTTGCCATTTCTTTCCAAACACGTCATACAAACTGATGCTGCAGGGCACAGACCAAATGGCATCCTGTTGAACAATAAAATACCAAAAGGAGTTTTAAATGCATTATAGTCCTTAGCTTCATGACTCAAACACAGCTGGTTGAACACTGATGTTAGAGTTATGGTGGTGAAGTACTTCACCCCCGCACAGTATGCTCAGCATCTCCATAATGTTGGGAAGGGAACATTCATCTTCAACCACCTGCCTGTTAAGTTGTCTAAGATCAATACACAGTCTGATCACTCATCAGATTTTGGTGGCAACAACAATGGGAGAAATCCACTTTGAGGCTTCCACTGCCTCAATTACACCGTGAGAGCACAAATGGTTCAATTCATGCTTGGCTGCATCCTGTAGGTTAGTGGCACATTAATTACTTTGCAGAACACTGTCACGGCATCCTTTTTAAGTTAGATGCAATACACATACCCCTTAGCACATCCAATCTTGTCAGAAACAAAATCTGGAAATTCCTTAGGAAAATCAAGTTTGAAATCGGAAAAATTTGTCTCTCCAGTGTTGATTTTCCCAACCTGGACTTGAAGTGAAGCATTGGGCTCAAGATAAATCCCCAATAACTTTTGGTGTGGCCAGCTCAAAATCATGTCTCCTTTGGCAGGGGCATTTATTTTACCTTCTGTGGTATGACCCAGCAACACAATCTGTGGAAGAAAGTACCCTATACGCTCAATATGTTTTCCTCTGTAGCAATAGGGAGTAACATTAGAATGTTTTAACTCAAACATACTAGTGTCAGGGCACTCATGAATAGAGTTCAGTCCTCCATATGTGTCAAGACTTGATACACCATCAGTTATGACTCTGGCCGGGATGTTAAAGAAACGTTCTGTTTAATCTTGAAATGAAAAGTTCATTCGAAACCAATATCTACAATCCACCAACAGCCAACACGTGTTTCGTCCTATGAGAAAGTTTTGTTCTCAAAGACTTCATCAGGGCTGCAAAATATAAAAGTTATCTATATTAAATAAAATGGGGTTCATCCCACTTAGCATCCAATAACCTTACACCCGTGACTTTTGTGAAGATGACTTGAACAAAGTATGTGACTTTGCGTGACCCAAAAGGAATGATAGAATAAAGTAAACAGAAGGTCTTCTTAATACGAATTTCTAGTCTGTGACATACAACATGCACGAGACATAATGTGAAATAATGTTCATCGATGGAATTTTCACATCCAATGTTAAATATTTTCCAGTAAAAATGATAACTGGATGGTTATGGCACCCACGTGAAAAGTCCTCATATACGATTATTCATCACTAAAGCATACCCACTGCACATACCCATACAACCCCCTAAACCATCCTCACACAAGGTCCCACACAGGAATGCAAACACTGGGGTACACGGTCACCCACCCATAGCACACCATGACACACACAGATGTAATAACCATCCTTTTATACCTCTGCAGGACCCCTACCCGACATCACCGGACAGGAGGGTCCACACATGTCCACACCACCAACAGAAGAGGCCCACAGTGATGACATCAGCTCTGTCCAACTGGATCTAGATGACCAGCCCGGCCCATCGGGGACCTCGGGACAGTCGGTTCCCATCACCCAGTCACAGGCCACTACAGAGCTTCCACCCTCAGGAAACACCAGCACAGCACCCACCCAGTGGGCCCATACCTCCGTCCCCAGGACACGTCAATCAGCAGTGTGTCCACCACTACAGGGAACCCAGGATAACCCACCACCCCAACAACAACAGGGACCTGGGGGCAGTGGTAGTGGGCACACGGTCCAGGGGACGGAGGCCCAGGAACACAGGGGAACTGGGAGGGCTGCTGTGCGACAGGGGGCGGACAGGCCAAGGGAACCTACTCTCCACGAGGCCCTCTCCTCCATCATGGGAGCATACCACCACTCCCAGGAGACGATGGCAACGGTACTGGCCAAGTTTCAGGAGACCCAGCGCCTGCAGGAGGAACAGTATATGGGCTTCATGGAGGAACTCAGAACCATCAGCTCCACCCTGGGCACCATCGTAGGGGTTCTGAAGGAAGTACTCCACAACAGGAGGGACACTGTGGCAATGCAAGGGGCCCCTGACACAAACATGGACGATGAACTGCCCACCACCTCCGCCGGCGCTAGTGGACAGGACGCCCTGCCACAGGACCACCACACCAGCACCCCACCCCCTGCAGAGGGAGAACCACTCCGCAAACAGTCCCTGAGATCCAGGACAAAGACAGAGCACGATGCCAAGACCCCAGCTAAGAAATGAGACCACCCTGATTGTCATCCTACTGTCCCACTTTGTCACCCTGTCCATCCTTAAACTGCCCCAGCTCCACTTCCTATGCCCATTTGGGCAATGCACCTGTGAGACTAATAGACTGGACTCTGCCATGGACATTCCTCCGCCATCACCCCTCACCATTTCACTACCCCCTCCAATATTGAGCATTTAAATAAACACCCTTAAAGCACAAAACAATCTGGAGTCTGTCTGTGATTTCGAAATAGTGTATTAGCAATCACAGTGACAAAATGCTCTTTCAAGTTTAATGTCAACATACCTATGTCACACAGCTCTAGTCCATGAGGAATCTAAGCAGATGTCACACAGTGGGACCCACATCTGTGAAATCGTAAGGGAAAGTGACAACTCAGTGACCATACACTGGGTGAAAACGACAGACAGTAGAGAGGTAGTAGTGTTAAAGTACATGTAGTAGGCAGGTCTGTACTCTTAACTGTGTCTCATTGGAAATATTGCTGGATCACTGAGTCCCTGTTGTGCATGTCTTCTTCCTCTGCTTCCTCGTCTTCACTGTCCACAGGCTCCACAGCTGCAACAACACCGCCATCTGGACCATCCTCCTGCAGAAAAGGCACCTGTCGTCGCAAAGCCAAGTTATGAAGCATACAGCAGGCCATGATGATCTGGCACACCTTCTTTGGTGAGTAGAATAGGGATCCACCTGTCATATGGAGGCACCTGAACCTGGCCTTCAGGAGGCCGAAGGTCCGCTCGATCACCCTCCTAGTTCACCCATGGGCCTCATTGTAGTGTTCCTCTGCCCTTGTCCTGGGATTCCTCACTGGGGTCAGAAGCCATGACAGGTTGGGGTAACCAGAGTCACCTGCAAATGGTGAGGGACAACTGTTAGACACGCACTAACCTGGAGGGATATCCCCAGACCCAGACAACCATTCCCACTGACTTGCTTCCAGGTGCTCACCTAATAGCCACACACGGTGTCTCTGGAGTTGACCCATCACATAAGGAATGCTGCTATTCTGCAGGATGTAGGCGTCATGCCCTGAGCCAGGGAACTTGGAATTCACATGGGAGATGTACTGGTCTGCCAAACATACCATCTGTACATTCATAGAATTCTGTACACCTGTTCACTCCTGTGGGGGGGTGACCAAAGCCACATGGGTCCCAGCAGTGGCACCTATGATGTTGGGGATGTGTCCCAGGCCATAGAAATCCCCTTTCACTGTAGGCAAATCCTCCACCTGAGGGAAAATTATGTTGCTCTGCATGTGTTTCATAAGGGCACACAACACTCTGGACAATACGTTGGAAAACATAGGCTAGGACATCCCTGATGCTATGGCCACTGTTGTTTGAAATGACCCACTTGCAAGGAAATGGAGCACTGACAGCACCTGCACTTGAGGGGGGATTCCTGTGGGATGGTGGATTGCTGACATCAGGTCTGGCTCCAACTGGGTACACAGTTCCTGGATTGTGGCACGGTCAAGCCTGCATGTGATAATCAAATGTCGCTCCTCCATTGTCGACAGGTCCACCAACGGTCGGTACACCGGAGGATGCCGCCATATCCTCACATGTCCCAGCGGACGGTGCCTATGAAGGACAACAGCGAGCACAGAGTCAAACAACTCAGAGGTACGTACCCACAGTTTACACAGAACACCAATCATACACAAAAGGTGGCCTGTGTGTGTTGAGTCTAGGGCTAGGTATGTGTGACGCAGTTGGAAATGAAGCCATGTGGGCCCCTGAAATGGCGGCTGCCTGACCTGTAAAGTGGGACAATGGGATGTGAGGTAACAGGGCTGGCGTTGTACACCGTCGCGGTAGGCGGTTGAAGACCGCGGCGCAATGCTGCATTGGTTACCATTGGACCCTATGGGTCCCAGGAGCCAATGGCGATGTACGCCGGCGGTGACGGTACGCACCGCCGTGAACGTGACCGCCATTTTCTATCTGTTCAATCACTTGATACCTGATCTTCGACAGGAGAGGACCTACACTGCAAGTGCTGCTGTGACCTCGGTCTGGAAGAGACAATGGCTCTAGTGTCTAGGGAAAGGGCCCCTGCTTTCACATCGGAGGAGTTGGAGAAGCTCGTGGATGGGGTCCTCCCCCAGTACACGCTACTCTACGGTCCTCCAGACAAACAGGTGAGTACACTGTGAGCATGCTGTATGGGCTATGCCTGTTTGGAGAGGGCTGGATGTAAGAAGGAAGGGGGGAGAGTGCTGCGTGCATGAAAGACGGTGAATGCATGTGCCACATGGCAAGGGTAGGGATGGGGGCCAATCACTTTGACGGTGCAGTTGGTAATAACTTCTATTTGTTCCCCTGTACATTTCATGTAGGTCAGCGCCCACCAGAAGAAAGATATTTGGCGTGCCATCGACAAGGACGTCCGGACCCTGGGGGTCTACCACAGACGGAGCACGCACTGCCGGAAAAGATGGGAGGACATTCGCTGCTGGAGCAAGAAAACGGTGGAGGCTCAGCTGGCGATGGCCTCCAAACGTGGGAGGGGTGCCCGTCGCACCATGACCCCCCTGATGTTCAGGATCCTGGCGGTGGCCTACCCGGAGTTGGATGGGCGCTTGAGGGCATTACAGCAGCCACAAGGGGGTGATTAGACTCTCATTCTGCTGACTTTGCATGCAGTGGAGGTGTCTGGGTGGGGGAGGTGGGCTGTGGGTTTCCCTACGCCAGGACGAGTTCCTTAGGCAAGGCCCCTCCGTAAGGCAGGCCATGTGGCACCCATGCCCACCTCTGTAGAGTGCCAAGTACACCTAGTCATGCCCCTGTGTCATCTATGTGTGCAGATGTAGTCCACAGCCTTGTAGGCCATTTCCCAGAAATTGAACAGTGGAGCCCAAGAGTGCAGCGTAGTGCAGGGGGCTTCTGTGTCTGTCGTGTCCACCAACGGCAGCGGTAATGCATGCACTCAACATGTCTTTCCTCTGTCTCCCCCCCTTTTTGTGTATCCCTATTCTTGTGTGCATTAGCATCATCAGGTGTAGGAGCAGTGGCAGCAGAGCAAGAGGGAGCTGCATCCCACATGGCCCTGGAGGGCGACACTACAGAGTCTGAATTCACCAGTGGGACGGAGGGCGAGGGGAGGTCCACGGCGGGGACAGGAGCTGACACCAGCGACACGGACTCGTCGTCGGATGGGAGCTCCCTTGCGGTGGCGGCAACACCTGTGCCCCCGCATCTACAGGTACAGCCGCCTCCCCCCCCTACCAGCACCGCCCTCCCAGCAGCCCCTCAGCCTTTGCCCCGTGCCCGCTCACCCAGGAGGGTGGGCATCACCTTCGCCCCAGGCACCTCAGGCCCTGCCCCAGTCACCCCTGCTGCCCTCAGTGAGGAGGCCATTGACCTCCTCAGGTCCCTCACTGTTGGGCAGTCTACCATTTTGAATGCCATCCAGGGTGTAGAGAGGCAGTTGCAACAAACCAATGCATTCCTGGAGGGCATTCATTCTGGTCAGGCGGCCCTTCAGTGAGCTTTTCAGACTCTGGGCTCAGCACTGATGGCAGCCATTGTCCCAGTGTCTAGCCTCCCCCCTCCAACTTCCTCCACCCCGACCCAATCCCCTGTACCTCAGCCTATCCCAAGCACACCTACAGACCAACATGCACACACCTCAACACCCATGGGAAGCTCAGGCAAACATAAGCACCACACATCCCACAGGCAGTCACGCAAGCATCACACACATGCAGACACACCAACATCCACTGCCTCCACTGTGTCCCCCTCCTCCTCGTCTCCCTCCTCCCTCCAAGTCTGGTCTACACTCACACCTGCATGCACTACCTCTACAGCCACTACGTCCCTCTCCAGCACACCCACCACCACACCCCGCTCACGTGCAGTCACCACCCCCACTACCATTCACACGTCCCCTGTGTCCTCTCCCAGTGTGTCTGTGATGCCCCCTCCCAAGATACACAAACGCAGGCACACACCCACCCAACAGTCATCCACCTCACGACAGCCTCCAGCGCATGCACCTTCACCCAAAGTCACCAAACGTACACCTCCTACAACCACCACCTCTTCCTCCACTCCCAAACCCCCTCCAGCTACCCGTCCCAGTGTGTCCCAAATACTTTTCCTGTGCAACCTTGACCTCTTTCCCACACCTCCCACACCTCCCCCACCTCGTCTGTCTCATAGGTCCCGAACTAGCACCTCAGCCACAACATCTCCGGGACCTGTGGCGCCTGTCGTCACTGGAATTTGGAGTGCACCGGCCACCAGGGCAGCCAGTGTGGCACGGAGCCACAGCACAGACAGTCCCCCACCTGTGAAGCATCAGAAGTTGGCCAGTGCCCGGCGGGAGAGGGGGAAGTCTCCAGCTACCAAAGCTGCTCCCAGGGGTCCCATTGGGAGTGTGGAGTCAGCTGTGACACCTTCCAAGGTGGGGAAGGGGCACAAGAAACCCGGCAAGCCTGGGAAGAGCAGCACAGCGGAGAAGACCGCCATCATCCCTGCTGCCCAGGAGCCAACCGCCAGCATCAGCCCAGCTGCCCAGGAGGCCACTGCCAGCACCAGCCCAGCTGCCCAGGAGCCAACCGCCAGCATCAGCCCAGCTGCACAGGAGGTCACTGCCATCATCTCCGCTGCCCAGGAGCCAACCGCCAGCATGAGCCCAGCTGCCCAGGAGGCCACCGCCATCATCCCGCTGCCCAGGAACCAACCGCCAGCATCAGCCCAGCTGCCCAGGAGGTCACCGCCAGCATCAGCCCAGCTGCCCAGCTACCCAGGAGGCCACCGCCAGCATCAGCCCAGCTTCCCAGGAGGCCACCGCCAGCCCCAGCCCAGCTGCCCAGGAGCCAACCGCCAGCATCAGCCCAGCTGCCCAGGAGGCCACCGCCAGCACCAGCCCTGCTGGGCCATGAAGGACCGCCAGCAGCTGAGACCCTGCAATGGAGACCGCCATCTCAAGCACGGCTGAACAGGGCACCGCCATCTCAAGCACGGCTGAACAGGGCACCGCCATCTCAAGCACCGCTGAACAGGGCACCGACATCTCAAGCACCGCTGCACAGGGCACCGCCATCTCAAGCACCGCTGAACAAGCACCGCCATCTCAAGCACCGCTAGCCCATGAGCGTCAGGGGCACTGACGCAACTGAGTCCGTCACCGGGTGAATGATGCACTCTGGGCACCATGCCCCCTCCAGAACCAGTGGAGACTGTCATCCACTACCTCTGTCCTTAACAGGATGAAGCACTCTGGGCACCATGCCCCCTCCAGAACCAGTGGAGACTGTCATCCACTACCTCTGTCCTTAGCAGGATGAAGCACTCTGGGCACCATGCCCCCTCCAGAACCAGTGGAGACTGTCACCCACTTGTGAGACTGTGGCTTTTCACTCCCCAGGAAGGAACAGTGGGCAACCTACCCACTGTATAGACTTGTGAGACTGTGGCTTTGCACTCCCCAGGATGGAACAGTGGGCAACCCACCCACTGTATAGACTTGTGAGACTGTGGCTTTGCACTCCCCAGGATGGAAAAGTGGGCAACACACCCACTGTATACACTTGTGAGACTGTGGCTTTGCACTCCCAGGATGGAACAGTGGGCAACCCACCCACTGTATAGACTTATTAGACTGTGGCTTTGCACTCCCCAGGATGGAACAGTGGGCAACCCACCCACTGTATAGACGTGTTAGACTGTGGCTTTGCACTCCCCAGGATGGAACAGTGGGCAACCCACCCACTGTAGAGACTTGAGAGACTGTGGCTTTGCACTCCCCAGGATATAACAGTGGGCATGTGGCCCCCTCGTGGATTTGGCGTCATGCACTCAAGCGGCTGAGGTGCCCCCCCTTTCGCTCCCCCTGAGGTGCCTGTTTTATTGGTATCTGATGCCCCTGCAGTGTTCTCTCCGTCATGGTCGGGGATCTTGTGTGGGCCTCGCCCATACCGTGTGGTCCCAGTGTTCCACGGACTTTCTTAGTGCACTACCTGGACTACTATGCTTGGTATATATTTTGTACATGGTGTATATATATATATTTCTGCCTACTTGTTTTTAATATATTACAATGGTTACACTCATTTTCTATTGTCTTTGCATTCTTCCGGGGGGTTTGGGGGTGTAACTGTGATGTATAGATATGCATTAGCGTGTGTGTTGTAGTGGGTGAGGGTGGGGGTATTGCGTGTGTGTGTCCCTGTTTTTTCCCTCCCCCCTCCCCTGTGTCGTAGGTGCAGTACTCACTGTGGTCTTCGCCACCGACATTCGTGCTCCTGGTAGAGGAGCAGGAAGACTATCGCAGGTAGAATTTGGAGTTCCGGGTCCATGGTGTCCTCGTTCCTCGTGGGGTGTGTAGAGGTGAGCGCTTTCCCTTTGAAATTCCTGTTTCCGCCGTGTTTTTATCCATGGTGAATCTGCCCCGGAAAAGGTGGCGGATTGGCCTGTCATAATAGTGTGGGAGGTACATTGTCTCCCGCCTGTCTGTTGGCGGTGACCGCCATGCTGTTTTTTTGTACCGCCGTGGCGGTCGGAGTGTTAAAGTGTCTGTCTTTGTTGGCGGTTTCCACCACGGTCGTAATTGCAATTTTTTTACCGCCGGCCTGTTGGCGTTCTGACCGCCGCTTTAACACCGACTGCCAGGGTTGTAATGACCACCAGAATGTTCTAAGATGACTTCAAGATGTAATGGCAGCATATGTGAGGGGTGCACGAGGCAGAAGAAGTCACAAGCGCTGTAGTGTCACAAGCATGGCTTCCAGTGACTGAGGGTCTCAAGCACGCAAGAAAGTAAGCACGCTCAATAAAAGCAGTTTAAGCAAGCGAGCATGTGAAGATGTAAACTTGTCCAAACTTTCCCAATGAAGCCCTAATATATAACATATGGCAGGTCTTCAAGGAAAGCATCAGTACCTTTTGTATATGTAAATCGAGAAAATCCAGTAGAAACTCTTCACTGCGTGAAGTGTACAAGTGTTGAAGTTTCTTTTTTCCAATTCATTAAAAGTTGTAGGTACACCTGGGGCACCCCATCCTCGTGGCCAATGGGAAGTTGGTGAAAAGCGAAGATCCAGGAGGTACAGGATATATGAAATTGTAGTATTGTCAGAGGAAAGGAAAAGAAACTCCATCCACGCAGCTCAGTGCCAGCCCAGAGTCTCCTTTACAGATTCAGAAGTTAACAGTCCACATTATATGGAGCAGGGAGGTGTCAAGTAGGCAATTCAAAGAATAACACATTTACATAGCAACACTAGTAAGAAACCTACGAAGTGTTCAGCAGTAATATGGGAGATATCACAGTAGTGTTCTTCAACTATCATGCATTTCAGATTTCTACATCATAAAGTGCATAGTCAAAGGTAATTGGAAATATATAGTATCATTGAACCATATTGGTATCAGGCTAATTAGTTGTGTTGAACTCTTTTTCTGGTATATCAGCCATTTGTATCAAACATACTTATGGTTTGATAAAATCTAAAATTTGGGTAATTGTTGCTTGGTTCCTAAATAATCTGGCGAATTAAAGTCAGTGGAAATATTTAGCAATGCTGGAATTCAGCTTCACTTTCAAAAGATCTCTTCCCTGCATGTTTATTTGCCCAAGTCGAATGACACCTTCCCTTTGCATGTGAATGGGCAAACGTACACAACACAGACCACATACACACACATCAGCACATTACTTATCTAAGATATGCTTGTACTTTGAGGTTATTTAAAGTCTTTACGTGTTTACCTGCACGATTTTAAATATTCCACTTATAAATTTCTGTCTCAGTACTTCTCACTATTGTACTCGCACACACCTCGGAAAAGTCAATCGTAAGGTAACCATGTGTTGATTCTAGATTCAAAGTGTGAGTCTATAGGTTGTCTCCTTTGCTGTAAACCCAGCTTCTAAATGAATGTTTTTTTCATCATAGATTTACCCTTATTAATGTTTATCAAACCGTAATGCGTTTCAGGAACTACCATCCATTCATATTTCATGCACGACATGCCAAAGTAATCACCACCGCTTCTAATCCAACACCTGCTTCCTCCATTAGGAGCCCAAGAAGCTAGGGTTGTCTCAAAATGTCTGCCTTGCTTAAATCCTTTCCAATTTTTATTAACTGTTTTTTCAATCAAAGTGTTATTTATTTATATGTCTAAGGTTGCTGTGCAGATGTTGGAAGCGTAAGTGCAGTAACGCGATTTGCTTAAGTAACTACACTGCAATCTATTGTCCTCTTTTTGGAGGCTATAATGGTCCCATTACTCTAGAAACCGTGATCTAAAAGAAGCTGGGGAAATAGGTAATAGGACTCGCAGCAGATGTTTACAAAGTTGAATAAGTACACCCTGCGGGCAAGCCTCTGACTCCTATTTTAGAGACGGGATGCTCTCACTTATCACATGGTCCGTAACAGGAGCCCAATTAGGTGCTTTTAGATCAAAAATAGGCTGCTTAATTTCAATAGTGACCTTTCTGTTTGTGAAAGGTAATCCTGTCACAATAGCCAGAATTGTTTTCAAACGTCTGACCCCTCTCATCTCAAGAGTGAAGTCCGGCTTTGTTTTGGTAACTGCACCAAAAACACAATGATTTACTAGGTCGCTCGCACAAAGGAGATCATAAAACATTCGGTATTTCAAAGGAAAAAACCCAAATCTGTTGTAAAATCCGTGAAGTCACAAGCCTTCCACAAATAGACGGTTGTGACAGATGGGGAAATCATAATTTCCTTCTGGGGTCAATGTTAAAATTTCATGGAAAACAATGTGACAGGCAAATGGTTCTGCATTTGTATAATGGAGAGAAGGCACATAGGCTCTGTAGGGTTTGTGAATTTTTCCGCATGGGCTCATAAGTATCTTCTTTATGTTAAATGTAGTATAAAGTATAAAAGGGTGCAGGGATTGGCGGTTGCCTCACCCTTGCAGTTCTGTAACCATTCCCCCTTTCTTGGCATGTACCAAGAACCTGGCTACTTCTGTGAAGAAAAGGCTAGGTTTGTTGTTTAAAACCAAGGGGAAGATTTAAGAGCCCCTTGCACATAATATCGCCACATTAGCTTCATTTTTAATGCAAATATGGCGACATTATGGCAAAAACACCTCACCAAATTCACAAAGTGGTGCAATACATGCAGTACGCCACTTTGTAACCCCTTGCACCACATTATGCCTGTGCCAGGCATAATGTATGCTATGGGGGCGTTCCTCCATTAGGGGAGGGTGAAAAAATGGTGCAAAGAAATCTAAAAGATTTATTTCTGTCATTTTATTGGCACTTTTAACATCTGCTCAGTGCAGGCATTAATAGGAGACACACCATTGATTACAATGGGCCCCTATGTACTGTTCAGAGTTAACCCTGAACAATACATCAGTAGCGTAAAACATTCTGATGCTATTGCCCCTACCCTGCATCATGGTGCACCTTATTTTAAATAAGGCACACACATGGTTGCAGTAGAGGGGCGCTAAGGGGTGCAAGGAAAGTGGCAGTGCACTGGGTGCAGAACCACTTTTCTTAAATTTCCCCCCCAAGTACTTTAAGTGATCAGAACATAGTTCACATCTAAGCTATCTTAAAATCCTATCCTATTCTGGGATCCTCAAGGCAGATAATTCTTTATGAAAGCACCAACAGTGCCATCCTTGGATTATATCAAGCTTACCTGTAGAAGATTCCATCCCAAGACCATGAGTCTGCTCACTCTACTTCAAGCTGAGGCATCAGGGATACCTTAGGTCTGAAGTTGTTTCATCATGTTATGCAAGTTTTCAGAAACCTTTGCTGTTGCAAGTGTGATAGGCTTTTACGGTCTTATGTTTTGTAAACAATGCCTTACAATAGCAAGGCACCCTTTACTTGAAATTTAAAATACTAATTTACCACACATCAGGGCCTGTCAATGCTGCCACATCAGCTGATTTTACCAACAAGTACATGACAGTAATATGGATATAGTTAATTTTTTGCAGCAAAACCTACTTCTAGCTTTTCCTATTGCACTAGTAGTTACTGGATTTATACCAGGTGCTGCCAATTGCTGATTAGTTGGAGCAGCCCTTGCTGGGGCAGTTTTCAAAGTTTGCATTACAAATTGTATTAAGCATCTCTATATTCCAACTAAATTATTGTATAGTGAGCACAGGTCTGCTGCCTGTACATTTTGTATGTTTGGAAATTATGTGTACGCTAGAGGTTAGTGGTGAACTCTGCTCCGCTGGCTGAGTTTACAAGCGGAGAACGGAGCTTGGCAAAAAAACTCTGCCACCCAGTGACAGAGAAGAGTTCACTGTTGTGCCGTTCGCCCACTCCCTATTTTGTACTACAGACTTTGCCCTTTACTTTTCAGAGTGGGGGTTCCTTTTGGAAGATCTGCTCTCTTAGTAGGTGAACTTCCACTGCAGCGTGCATCGCGTCTCTGGAGTTTCATTGGTTAGTGCTAAAGCTTAACACCTTGGGTCACTGATTACATTTCTGAACTCGGACACTTCCTTCTACCTGAGTTGGTAAAATCTGGAATCATTGCCCTTTCCATTCTCTAGTCCTCTCTCCTTTCTCTTACTGCGTGCTTCATTCTTTTCAGAGTAATTGGTTGATAGTTAAGTTCCCGCCCCTCTTTTTCACAGTGTGTTCTGAAGGTGCAGGATGGAGCAGTATGAGTGGAAATGGCAAACATTGTGGCGGAAGCCCAGTTGCTGGTGGTGGGAGCAGGAGGCATCGGATAAGAGCTGATGAAGAATCTAGTACTGAGTCGCTTCAGCTCAGTGTGAATGGTGAGACCTGGGGAGAATTCGGAGGGTAAATAGAGGATGGCAGATGGAAAGCAGTAAAGGAAGGTGTTCTGCAACTAAAATAAAAGTGACCCGTAACTTTCCAAAGTAAAACTGAAAACCTGGTTACATTTTACACTCAGACCAAAATGAAGACGACATTTCCCCTATGACAGATGGGGTGGCTCCTCCCTAAGGCTTTCCTTTCTGCTGGTTGGCGTCGAGCTGCTGCTAGCTGCGGCTGAGGGGCTGCATCGGCACCAGATCTGTTTCCAGGCCTCCATCCTTTCACTGTCCTCAGCAGCCTGGGAGCAAGGAGAAGAGGGAGGCAGAGAGCCAAGCCACTGGCAACGGGGACAATGGACTCAGACACCATTCAGACTCTCATCTCGGTTTCTCTTTTATGTGCACATTGGGGCGGGCACTTGGCCTAAACATTATTTGCATATTGGGGGGTTGGGGTGGGTTCTTACAAAAAGCAAACTTGCAGTCAGAGCTCCACTGAAAAGAAAGAACCTCTCTCCCCAGAGTCCCTGAGAAAGGAATTGGTGTTATAGGGTATGGTCACTGGGTTGATTATTCCTCTGCATGTGATTTAAATGAGTTTTTAGATAACTCTACAGAGTAGAATTCTGAAAGCTCCGTCCACCCTTAGTATAAGCAGCTAGTGATGCCATGAGGCTCCACGAACTGGCCATGAGGCCTCATCATTACTGAGGGACCCCAGTCTAACGTGATCAGTATCATGTGGAAGCACACCTTGAAACCAATTTTGGTGTTCTTGGTATCTGAGTGGTAATTTTAAATATTGATAAGCTCTGTTCTGTGCTGGTGTATTAGCTACAGCATATGTGCGTAAGATGTTTGAATTTGCATCAACTGCGGAAAAAGTGGCCCAGGAATAGAAAGTCTTTCTTCTGTATGCATAGTGTGCCTCTACTGCGAACATAGCATGTCCACTCCCATTAGGAAGTGAATTAGCATCTAAGAACTGCATGAATGCTTGTCTACAGTTTACTGGAATTACTAATGGTGCTGGTTGTGCCATCTCAGGAGGACAGCGTTCAGAGATAAAAACACCAAACAGGGCATCAATTTAAGGTTCAAGCTTCAACCACCTACAGACCTACCTATATTTCTGAGGAGGATTTTTCCCTAGCACCACGGACATCTCCTTAGAAAGGTGTTTAGGGTACCTTTGCCATGCAAGAGAGAGTTACTCAGCAGACCCGTTAAATTAGTACTTGATCAATGTTGGTAGTTTCAGGCCTCGTGGCACTTATTATGGTCATAAGACTGCTTGTTTAGGGTGCAGCGCCACTGAGTGTGGGCGACTGAATCAAACCCACACTGTCAAGATGCTATCAGCGTAATTCCTGGTTAGCCCAGAGTACCTCATCCACCCTAATCAGGGTGGTAGTGATCTGTGGCAACCTAAACCGGACACTCTGTCTCCTCAGGGAAGTCATGGAAACAGATCATACCTCTTTTGCTCAGTTATCCAGTGACTCAAAGATGCAAAGAGAAGAGTTGCAAGCTGTATTTCAATATCTTTATTGAAACAATATGCATCCTAGTATAAAAAGCATGGGCTGTGATAAGGCAGATGAAAAATGATACAGTGATCATCATTACAATGAGCATGAAAAAAGAAAACACCATGTTGTATGGTTCTAGAAAAGTCTAGGTATTCCTGCCTAATCTCCCAAGTATGAGAGCATAGCTGTAGTAACACATCTGCTGGTCCCAATATAAGGGAGGAACCCCAACCCATACTTGAATTGTAGAGCACAGGTCAGCCTGTTGTGCAGATGGCAATCCTCTCGGAGAGCGTCAGGATCAACAAAGCAGCCTGAAGTATGATGTAAGTCCAAAAAAGGTAATGACTAGAATGCCGTCTGTGCACATAGGCCTATGTGTTGTTTATATAAAAAACCCTAAACAGTTAGTGGAAGTAGGCCTTATGTCATGATATGGCTAGAGAATAGGAACTGTTTCCTAAAATGATAATCTCAGCTGGCATATCATGTACCAAACGTAACAGCCTTGGAGAAGGCACAGAATGTATGGTGTGCTAAAGGCTGATTAAAAATGTGCAGTATGTGCTCTATCTTCCTAAAAGAAGGCAGCTTGATTAAAAATAAAAAGCATTGAACTAAAATCAGACTCCGCTAAATAAATGACAATGAATAAAATATATGTGTGTTTTTAAAGTTATAGTCCATGAAACTAATTAAAACCTTGGTGTCCATCCAGTATGAGGCACTACAACATACCTTTAGTTCAGTGTGAAGATAGCAGCAAATTAATGCTGACATTGTCTGAAGCTTCATTAGAACACACTGGATTTTCTCCAAATCCTCACTTGCATAAACCCCTAGTGACACTTCACCAATAGCAAAACAATGCCTATTCCTTGAAATACATCTGCTTGTCATCATGCCCTGCATGTCATAGTGGTTCCTGAAATAGGGTGGATTGAAACCGAAACCACTTTTTCTGAATGCACAGAACACTCCATTGAACATACAGTGTAGAATGCCCAGGAATAAGGCCCTTCCAACCAGAAGGGAAGGGGAGACATTTGGAAACAATAGGACAAAGGGATACGCTCTCCCTATGAGTGAACCCAATAAGACATTGGGTATCCCTTATCTAGCTAATGATTATTTGTTTCTCATGGAACACCACCTGTCTAAAAATAAATAGAAATATGTTTCTGTTCATAATAAGACCCTCACCCACTAGTAGTGGCATTCTTCATCAACGGGTTTCATCCAGGCCCCTAAAAGCCAGGATGGGCCCAACCGTATTTCAGGGAACACTTAAGATATTTTGGTGACCGGGGAAAGCTAAAGAGATAAATGTGCCAATGAATCCCTTACTGGTGGTTTTGATAGGCATGAGCTAAATTAAATATTGAGGGATGGTTTAGGATGTAATGATCCTATGACCCTCTGTGCGTCAAAATGGACCTTGGTTGCAGTTCTGGGATTGTTCTTTCACAATTTGGACTTAAAAACCTAAACTATTCCTGCTCATGACCAGTATAAAAAATCCTGCCAATTTCACAGAGAGCAATTATCTTCAAAATGTTTTTTAATAGTTCTCTGTTTGTAGGTGCTTAAAACGATTTTAGGCTGACCACTCTTAACTGCCAATAAACCCATACCTTTAAGGTAGTTTATGCACATCTGGCACTACACTGCCAGAAGAATTTAACTTAGATCTACAAATTCACCATTGGCTAATCAGTAGAAATAATTTAAACTTGTGAATGAGGGCATTTGTAATCAAACTAAAGCTTTAGTGTGCATACCTCATTGACAATTGACCCATAGAAAATATTATTGGCACATCTACCCTTATGAAAAACTCAGTTATAATATGCTGAAGGCTGATAACCTACTCTGTCCGCTTGTTGCCTTGTCACCTGCCAGTAATGGACAGCAAGGCTTCTAGTAAAAGCCTATTTGTGCCATATGTTTTAGCATAAAACGTTAAGCAGCAGTTAACATGCATAATTTTGATTTTTGTGATGCTTTCAGTATGCCCAGATTTGTGTCCCTCGCACATTGTGTCAATAGAAACAAGCTATACCCGACTGAAGAGACCATAAAAAGGGCAAACCGGTCCCTCGGCTTAGCAGTTTAGGCTGGACTGTTCCTGTTGGAGCAGTGTCAAGACTGGTTTGAATATAACTGGGTCCAAACTGAAGTGGACAAGTTGCGCAAAATAACAATGGCCTGGGATTTAGCCCAGAGTAACTACCAGTCGCTGAGATTAATTCAAGCATTCCATCCATCACTTTAAACATCACCCTATGTGGGACAAGAACCAAGCTATACCAAGCTGATGAGTCCATAACAAAGGTGAAACTGGTCCTGGGTTGCTTTTGGTCTGTTCAGGGAAGACCTGGCTTGGTAGTTCATGCTTGACTGTTTCCATTGTAGCAGGATTAAAACTGATTTGCTGGGCTCAAATTGATGTGGCATGGTGTGCAAAATCATAGTGTGGTATGTGGCCCAAGGAATTATTAGTGGCTGAGATTAATTTAAGCATTACATCTGTCACTTGTTGTATACTTTAGTATGTTGCTGTCGTAGTTGGACTCTTGATCTAGGCAAGGCTGCTGGTTTAGGGATGACAGCACTTTTGTTTGCAGGTGACTAGGCCAATCCTGCAACAAGTTGCACCTGTCGTCCCAACCCTCCCAGCTCACAAACAGTATCTCACCAAACCCCAAACAGTAAAATGTGATTTGTGGCAGCCTTTATGCATGGACTCAAGAGAACAACATTTTAGGGGAGTCGTGGTTAAACGAAGATTACCCTTTTCTCACATGAGCAACATTTCTCAGTTATGCACAGGCAATGAAAGAGATGCAGTAAAGTTTTCAATAGGTTTTATTAACAAAAAATACAATCTACTGTACATTGCAGCGGCTGCAATGATTGGGATAATGAATGATGCAAGAAACAATTGTAAAAACAAGAGTCATGAATACAAAGACCCCCAACATCTTGCAATAACATGAGATGTAAAATAGATGTGACATAAACCCTAATACTGTAGCATGATTAACCTAATCTCTAAACTAAGGAGAGGTAGGTGTGATAAACCTAATCTGCCGTTACCATGTCTGTGAGAAGAGCTCCCCAACCCTCGTTACCATGGAATGAGGTCTCTAGATCAGACTTCGTGGTGAGACAAAGGCAGTGTCTGCATCAAGGAGATGTGTAGCATAGATAGCGTTGATGGCATCTGGTAGGAATCCCTCTGATAATCTTGTCTATGAGAAAGTATTTATACAGATCTTGTAGGACCGCTGACGCACGTATGTTCCCAAACAACACATAAGAAGGCATCTCTGGGGCCACAATTATCTAAACAATTTCCTGAAAAGGTATATTCTGTTACTGTCACACGAAAGTAGGAAAGTACATGATGTGAATACCTACGTATTTAATTTATCTTTGACGCCAATAGTGACGCCTTTACAGAGTGGCACTGATAACGCAAAACTAAAATATCTTCCTAACTATAAACACTTCAGCCATCTTAGAAGAAATAATTACATAAATGTGCTAAAACAGGGCAAGCTAAGTAGGTTAAAAGTCACAAGGTGACGGGGCACAGACCTGCAAGCCAGAAGGATAAGCTATACTCCTGATTCACATTAAAACTAAATAGGATCCACAACATTGCTCTAAGTGGGACAGGAAAGCCCAGACGCTCGTCCCATGCACATGGTATTACTGGAACCAAGGTATACCTGGTATATGAACCCATGACAAGGGTGAAACCAATCCTGAGTTGCTTGTGTTCCATTTCAGAGTGGACCTGGCTTGACAGTTCAGACTGGATTGTTCCCATAGGAGCAGGATCAAGACTGATTTGCATATAGTAGGGTCCACACTGAGGTGGCATGGTGTGCAAAATATTAACGGACTGGGATGCGGCCTCAAGTAATTACCAGTGACTAGGATTCAAGCATTGCATCCATCACTTTTTGTATATTTTAGGAGTCTATGATCAGGTAAGGCATACTTTCTAGTCCACAGGCCAGCTACCTAGACATTCTGACACTCAACATTTCCCTCAGAACACAGAGATAATAGTACCTTTGAGAAAGGTTTGATGGCTAATTTTTCAGTGACAATAGGCAACATTGTTATTCCATTCTCATTTGTGGATTGCTTTTACATTACGAAGACAGTAAAGCATATGCCAAAAACATCTCAGAGGAAACCCCGAGATGCAGTCCGAGAATTCCCTACCAGATTCGTTATAATGAGGTGGTTCGTTTTTATTACGTGTGCATTAAATTATACTTGAATCTCCTGTACATGCTAGTAAAATACGCTCTGCTGTAGCTTTTGAAATGTGCACGAAAACGTTCAGTTTTATATAACATTATTATGAACTGGTTAGTTTTTTTTAAATAGTGTTGCCTCCTCTTAATTCTTTTCACAGTTTATTATAGTTAAAAATTGTTATTTTATTAATCTGATCTTCATCCGTTTCATTCAATTTTTTGACATAGTTTCAAATACCGGTCTTCCAGACCGTGTTAACTTCTGAACTGAAGATGCTTTATCGATTTTGTTTCCATCGTGACAAGATAACTTGTCTAAAAAATTATTAATAAAACAAGGCTCCAAAAATAGCACAAATGCCATTTTAAAAATATCAATGCACCAAAAGTCAAAATCCGTTCAAGTCATAACGTTAAGAAATTACATGAATACTTTTAAGGCGTTATAGTCACCTTTTTAACATGACTTGTATACACCTTAACCAAAAGAAAACCAAAATCCAACAAAAATTATTGGCGCAAGGAAGGTCCATATGTACTATTTACTGGTTGCAAAATTCTGCAATATTTCTACAACCAGTAAATATGTTTATAAATCAAAGTATGGGCTGCATGCGCAAAGCTATTTAGAGCGTGTATAGCCTGTGGTTTGTTAAATCGTAGGGCTTGTGATGGCTGACTGCCTTACATAATTTACTAAATCCATTTTGTGGTTCACTAATTTACAACGGGGCATGTTTGGCCGTTCCTAACAAATTCCAATTTGCACTGCTGTGAATGGTTTTCGACCACAGTTTTGGTCCCAAATCATTGGTAGATTACTGACTCCTCAATGGAGGTGGTAATTCATTTGAAAAATGCAAGGAATTATCACCTCCCATTACCCATTAGTGAGTGAAAAAAAAGGTTTAGAAAGGAGTGGGAGGTGATCCAGGGGACCACTGCCAACTCTTAAACAAACGTTTTAAAACAAAAAGTATGTATCATTTTCCTAACTGTAGCCCTGTTTCCTTTATTAAAGGGAAATGGGCTGCATTTAGAAAACAAGCATTTGCAATGCAACTCGTCTCGCATTACGTAGAGTTAGAGTATTACAAACTTTTCTTGCCACATTAAATGAAAAAAACAAAATGTACGCAATCGCGCTGAGTAAAACACAGCATGATTGCACTATGAAATAAAGAGAAAAAGTAGTTACGAAACCATACGGAAAACATGGAGCCTCGAACGTTTCCAGTACTTTACCGGTGCTCTCCAGGAGGGCTAAACAACAGAAAAAGCATGACCTATGCATACCTTTCACAAATGAAAACAGGTGGATTTTAAAAGGCAAGCCCACCAACCAAGGAAAGTGACTGACGTAACATGGGCATGGTTAAAATCTCCCTAAAGAGAGATTAGGAGAGGGACAGAGCACTTTGCACTCGCCCCTACAAAGCACCACATTTGCATGCAATCACAGACATAGTGGTCTGTTAACCCCACAGCCCACCATCCTTGTGATGGCATCCAATCAAAACAAGCCCCAATTTGTGACCAACCTCATTAAAATTCCTGAGGTAGGTTGGTTTGTAATCCACTTTCTTTGTGAACAGACCTGCTAGCACATATTTGTGAAATGGTGGTGTGCACTTGGCAAATGAAATGTTAGCACATCTAATTGTATAGACCATTAGGTGGGTTTGTAAAGAACAGAATCAGATTGAGTCACAATTAATAATTAATAAATAGGTAACAAATTGGGGTTTAATCATATTGTCCCTAATCACAGCAAAGGTACCCTGCAACGGTCAGCAGGCCGCCAAGTATATTACTGTTTTTCAATAAAGTAATTGTTAGAAATAGGATCCAAGCAAGAACTCTCACTCTAGTCAGGTTAAAGGAGAATCACCCTCAGCTAACCCCCGCTTACCCCCTTGGTAGCTTGGCACAGTCTCAGGCAGGGCAGCACTTCTCCTCAGCTCTTTAGTTCTTTTGCGGGCAGAGGGTCCTCTTGATGTCCAGAAGTGATCTAAAGTCCATGGTTTTGGATGCCCTTCTTATACCCATGTTGGCCTTTGAAGTAGGCTTACTTCAAAGGAAAGTCTCTCTTGTTTGTGAAATAATGCCTTGCTCAGGCCGGGCCCCAGACACACAACAGGGGGCTGGAGACTGCATTGTGTGAGGGCAGGCACAACCCTTTCAGGTGTAAGTGACCACTCCCCCCCCCCCCAGCACAGATGGATCATCAGGATATGCAGGCTACACCCCAGCTCCCTTTGTGTCACTGTCTAGAGAGAGGTGCAACCAGCACAACTGTAAAACTGACCCAGACAGGGAATCCACAAAGAGGCAGAGTTACAGAATGGTTTAAGCAAGAAAATGACCAGTTTCTAAAAGTGGAATTTTCAAAAACAACCTTAAAACCAACTTTACTAAAAGATGTATTTTTAAATTGTGAGCTCAGAGACCCCAAACTCCACATGTCTATCTGCTTCCAAAGGGAATCTCCGCTTTAATCATTTTTTAAAGGTAGCCCCCATGTTAACCTATGAGAAAGATAGACCTTGCAACACTGAAAACCGAATTTGGCAGCATTTCACTGTCAGGATACATAAAACACATTAGTATATGTCCTACCTTAAAAATACACTGCCCATGCCCATGGGGCTACCTAGGGCCTACCTTAGAGGTGTCTTACATGTATGAAAAGGGAAGGTTTAGGAACTGGCAAGTAATACACTTGCCAAGTCGAATTAGCAGTTAAAATCTGCACTCACAGACACTGCAGTGGCAGGTCTGAGTCATATTTACAGGGTTACTAATGTGGGTGGCACAACCAGTGCTGCAGACCCACTAGTAGCATTTGATTTACAGGACCCGGGCACCTCTAGTGCACTGTACTAGGGACTTTCCAGTAAATCAAATATGCCAATCATGTAAAGCTAATTACAAACACATATTATACAGGAGCACTTGCCCTTTAGAACTGGATAGCAGTAGTAAAGTGTCCAGAGTATCAAAAACAGCAAAAACAGAGTCCAGCACACATCAAAACCTGCAAAACAGAGGCCAAAAGGTAGGGGAGACCACACCAAGGATGAAAAGTCTAACAGTAATAATTATTTTTTAAATGTAGTCCATTTTCTTTAAAGGAAAAAAAAAGTTGTGGACCACTGCCTCCTCTTCAACAAACTTTTATTTTACATTCACAAACAGGAAGGACTTTTAATGGAACCTGTTAGAACTGGCATTTTTGACATGGTTTTCTCCTAACTTTTTGACTGCATCCCTCCTGTTTTCCTGACTTCGTTTTCCTGACCTTAAGACGCTGCACACTTTAGCACTGCTAACCAGTGCCATGGTGCTTGTGTTCTCTTTTTGTGCCACCCACTTAAGTAGCCCCTTAATCATGTTTCATGACTGGCATTGCAGCCTGTGTGTGCAGTTTTATACTGTCATTTTGACCTGACAAAATAAACCTTATGCACAGACCAAATCTTTAATATGTATCTCACTCTTACCTTAGGGCCTGAATATCATAGAGTGCAGGGTCCAGTGTATTTAAGAGCTAAAGCATGAAGTTTTCATGTTTACATGTCCAGACAAAAACACCTACATTTATTTTTCACTACTGCATGGCCTGCCTCTCCCATAGGATGAACTCTACATTTAAAAAGCTCTAACTTCCAATTTGGAGCAGGTAGTCAGCTCAAGTGTTGTATCTAAAAAACTGTAATTAAAAAAACATCTTTAGAGGTAAAGTAGGATTTCTAATCACAATTCTGAATATGCCACTAATAAAAAGTTAGTATTTTCTTTTCCTAACCATTTGATGCCTGCAGCCTGATCTTAAGTAACACGCCTAGGTGTAGCCAGCAGTTTGTGCACTCCTCCCAGACAGTGAGACAAAGGGAAGATAGGTGTTGGTAGGATGGGTCACTCTGAGTTAACAAGGGTGCGGATCTGTCAGCTACAAAAGTTCAATATCACAAAGGATCTGTTTGAGCACTCCCTTAAAGGGTTTTTCACTACTCTTTTGATAGCAATGAAGGGGATGCCTGGCACCTCAGGGGGGTGAAACCTGTACAAGCGTCCTCCATTTCAAAGTGGGCACCAGGTATAAATGTTGGACCCTTAGCCCCAACTCTTCACTACACTTCTCGACCTTCTGGACCTGTGGACTCTACCAGGATGAAGGACTGCTGTGCTGCTGAAAGACTTCCCAATGTGCTGATCTGCTACCCTGGACCTGCATCTCTAAACCCAGGACCCCAGAGTGACTCCAAGGGCTAGTTGACTGGCCTTCTGATTAGAAGCCTCAGGAACATAACAGGCTTCCAACAGCCTTGAAGCCAGCACCTGGACTTAGCTATCTTTGCGTCCTACCCTGCTATGTGGACCCTTGGAAGTGGGTCTAAAACTGCTTTGCCAGCCCATCCGTGGACCCAGCAGAACTGAAACATTTCCTCTGCTGCGCAGCTCAATCCCATGACCTCTGCTCCATGCACTTTCCCAGAGCAACACAGCCCCATCAGAACGTCTGCAGCATGACACATCACTGACACAGGACTGCAAGTCTCTCTTCAACTGCAGACCTGAAAATGATGCAAGGCTTTGCATCACAAGCCCTCATTGACAGCCTCCCCACCAATGATGCATGACACATCTCCGATCCAGAACCCACATCACCTCAGCTGCGTGATGAGTATTCGACGCTGAACTCCGCAACTCTTCACAACCAGTATTTAAGGTGCGCTTGTTCAGCGAGCCTAACGAGGTCCAGGAGGTTGGCACGTGCTCCATCGCAATTGGCCTGAACGTGTGACTTTGGAACAGTCTTGTGCTTTTTGCACTATTTTAACTTATATCCTTATGAAATGCATATCTGGTACTATTGATTGTTTTATTTTGTTTAGGTCTTGATTTATTCAATATAATGTACTCTAATTTTTAAAATGTTGTGGGATTGTTCTTGTGGTATGTTTTCACTTTATTGCTGTTTGAAGTGCTGCATAAATGTGGTTAGATCTGGTCTCCATGGCGTGGTTTCCCCTACCTTTTTGCCCTCTGACTGCTTGTGGTTTTCACTCATTTTTGCTGGCTTTTAAGATTCTGTGCACTTTACCACTGCTGACCAGTGCTAAAGTACAGGCACTCTGCACTCTAAAACATGGAAACATTGACTTATCTACAAATGGCACATTTAATTTACTTGTCAGTTCCTAGTAAAGTGCACCAGATGTGCCCAGGGCCTGTAAATTAAATGCTATTAGTGGGTCTACAGCATGGATTGTACCTCCGACTACAGTAGCCCTTCAAACATGTCTTAGGCCTGCCACTGCAGAACCTCTGTGTCTAGTTTTTAATTGTCATTTCGACCTATCAAGTGCACCTACTTGCCAGGCCCAAACCTTCCGTTTATTAAATATAAGTGACCCCTAAGGGAGGCCTTTGTTTATCCCAAGGGTAGGGTGCAGGCTATTTAAAAAGTTGGACATGTACTTTTTATTTTATCATGTGCAGGTAGTGAAAAACACTTAAATTGGTTTTCCAATGCTGCAAGATCTATCTCCCACATAGGTTAACATTGGGACTGCCTTAAAACATCTCTTAAGTGTAAATTCCAATAGGAAGACAGTAGAAATATGTAGTGTGGTGTCTCTAGACTCACAATTTAAAATTACAACTCATGGTGAAGTTGTATTTAAAATTGTAAGTCTGAAAATCCACTTTTAGAAAGTTGGCATTTTTCCTTCTTTAACCATGCTGTGCCTTAGACTGTCTCTGAATACACGTCTGGGTTGGGCTGGGTGGCAGCTACACTTTGTGAATTCCCTGTAGACAGCCACAAACACAGCATACTCAGCTGCATCTGCATTCATCTGCATACTGAAGGGTCTTACTGGGCAGAGGGAAAGGGAGGGGAGGGATTCACACTTACACTTCAATAGGTGGTGTCCTGTCTCCACACAAAGGACTGATTACCCCTACAGATAGGCTGGCAGACAGGGCTAGCATTAAAGGGATCAATGTGCACTTTAGAGAACTCCTTTGAAGTCTCTCCTACATCAAAGGCCTTTTTTGGTATAAGTATTGGCCCCCAAACCCACCAAACTAGTTCACTTTGGGTTCCTGAGGAGACTCTGCCAGAAGGTACTGCCACTTTGCCACTTGCTTTGCTCTGTTGGCCTGCTTCTGGCTGAATGCAGTGCTGCCAGGAGGGACTGCCATTTTGTGTTGGCCTGTTACCTCTGCTGTGAGGAAGAAGTACAATTTCCATCTACAACCTTACCAAGCAAAAGTAACTCCAAGGGCTTGTTGTCCTGCCACCTGCTCCAGACGGTTCAGGGACATCAGAGACTTCATCACCCCAGGGACTATCGCTGGCTCAGCCCATAGGGAGTCCTGTCCCGCTTGAACCTTCAAAACTATCCCTGGTGCTTAAATTGGAAGCTATCAGCCATCTCTCTACTCTTGCACACCTATGTGCCAAGTAGAGCCATTTCTGTGAGACAGGAGGGCCGCAGCCAGTCTGTGCAAACTCATCTTTCCCCCAACCTGGAACTTCCCCTTCTTGCAATCCATGATCCTTTGTGAACCTCTAAAGGACCTGCAACCCCGCAGATCTGCAAGCCGAGACCGTGTTAGCGGCAGCCCGACAGCCCCACCTTCCACCACAACTATGGGAGGCTGCTGCACCCACTGACCATCATTCAGTACAGCATCAGGACAACTCACCACAGCCCCCGGAGAGGAGGCTGTGACCCTCACAGCCCACCTACACCATGCTAAACTCAGGTACTGTGACCACCTGGACCTGTGTGGTTTTGTTGACTGTATAGCGGCTGTAGGTGTCAAAACCTACTAGTGTCCTGTTCAGGAAAATAAGCTCACAATAACACTCTAGGGCATGGAGATTTGGCCCCTCCTTCTTTGCCACAATATCTTAATCCCAAAGCTTTTTGGAGTTTTGGATCTCTCCTCTCCTGCTCCAATCCGTCAACCATACAATTGCAGAAATGCAGCAGGGGTCATATTCAGCACAAGCAGACTACCGTATAAACCTTGAGTAAAATCACAGGTACTTCTACTTTTAAAGAGGGGCTTGTAACTGCACAGTCTTAATTGGATTTTTGTTGTTTTGGTCCTATTGAAACTAGGATTGTGGTCTCTGCTTCGATAGGGTGCATACCCCTGCCAACTAAAGACCGAATCTCTAACAAATTCTTTACATATTGCCTAGAAGTTAAGACTGAAATCTCTGTGCCAAGCTGACAGACGGCTTAGCACAGGTTAATTCAGGGTATAATTGTGCTTTACCCAGATAAGGAATGTTGTTCTTGCTTCAGTAGTGTTTCACCCCTCAACCAGGAACCCAACTTCCTACAGAACCCCCTTCCTTTTGGGAATAGGATCCCACCTCCTTTGAAGTGTCTATGAACATTCAGTGTTTTGCAATCAGATTTCAGTTCCAACATATTGATACATAAGACATATCATACTGATTTGGTATTTGGAAGGGACACCTACGGCACACTCCTTGCTATGTTATGTCTGTTTTTATAGAGCCCTATCATCTGTGGAGGTATTCTGATGGCTCTGCAGGTGTGTAAGGCTGGCTTTGGGGAAACTTACTTGAAGAGCCAGATCTTCAGCTTCTAGTGGAATGCAAGAAGAGAGGGGGAGATGTGCGAGGTAATTCCAATCTTTTAGACCAGTGTATGAAAAGGCTTGACCTCTTGACTTGCTCTTGTGTATGTGGGGGATGTGTGCTAGTAAGAATCCAGCTGAGAGGAGGTGCTTCAGGGTTGATGAAAATGTACGTGGCTATTCAGGTGGCTGGGCCTGTGTTGCCTGTAGATTTGTAAGTGTGGGTGAGAAGCTTTCACTGTGCATGCTTGTGAATCAGTAGCCAGTTGAGTTTCCACAGATGAGGTGTGATGTGAGATCGGTGTGGGAGAATGTGGACAAGTCATTCAGCTGTGTTTTGTATGGTCTGCAGTCTTTTGGTGAGTTGCTTGGTAATTTCTCTGTAGAGGGCGTTCGTAGTCCAGCTCGTGGAGATGAGGGCTTGGTTGATGGTTTTACTGATGTTGTTTTAAAGCCATGTGTCGAACTTTCTCAACAATCTAAGAGTGTGGAAGCAGGCTGGGTTGTGGCAAGGGTGCTGACCTGGATAGGCATGTTAAGCTTGTTGTCGAAAATTATATCAAGGTTTTTTGCTTGTGAGCTGTAGTTGAGAGTAGAAGTGGGTCTGAGGTCTGTAGATTACCAGGCAGAGTCCCACAGCAAGGCAACCTTTAGGAAGATCACCACTTCATTCTGTGTTCAGCTTGAGGCAGTTTAATGTCATCCAGTTGGCCACTTCAGTCATGAGGTGTGGAAATTGACCACTGTCTTAGGTCTTTTGTCAGAAGGGAACAGTAACACTTGTTTGTTGTTTGCACAGTCTAGTATGTTGATGTTGTATGCTAGGTTTACATCTTCCAGGGAGTCACAAATGTGTTGAACAGAGTTGAGCAGTGCATTGAGCCCTGTGGGACTCCACAAATACATTTTGGGCTTCTGAAGAGTTAGGGGGCATGTTGGCTGTTTGAGTTCTTCCAGGAAGGAATGTGCAAATCCAATGGAGGGCAGGTCCTCAGTCTCAAGATCGGGAGGATTCGCAAAATGTTTGCTCCTCTAGATCTACAAATTTGGTTTTCCTTTAATATCTCCAACACTATAGAACAGATTTACACCAAATAACAAGAAGCACTCTTTCTGGACCAAGAGCTAACTTCTTGCCAAATTTGGTGTAATTAGGTCCAACGGTTCAGGCTCTAGTCGTGTTAAAAATCCCTATGGCAAAATGCATGGGGGAAATGCTTTTCGGGACTCCCCCTTTTCTGAGCCCCGGTTTGACAGATTATCCCAACACTTTCAAGCCAGCAGCTGAATTGAATATTGTAAAAGTTTGGAAAATTTCAAGAAGATTCGTCAAACGGCGCTACAGTTATTGGCAAAACAAAAACCACTTTTCCTAGAGAAACTAGGTCCTAACTCCAACTACCACTGGCAACCGCCAGTAGGTAACACACACACATATTGTTAGACCTGGCATCATTGGCGTGGTCTCCTCTGTCTTTTTTGTGCCTGCTTCCCAAGTTTTGACTGTGTGCTTGACTCTTTTTGATGTTTTTGGTACTCTGGGCACTTTACCACTGCTGAATAGTGCTAAGGTGCAAGTACTCCTATGTCAATTATCAGTGTAATTTGATTATCCCTGATTGGCATACTTCATTTACTGGTAAGTCCCTAATAAAGTGCACTAGAAGTGATCAGGACCAGTAAATCAAATGCTACTAGTAAGCATGCAGCACTGGTTGTGCCACCCACATGAGTAGCCCTGTAAACATGGCTCAGACCTCCCACTGCAGTGTCTGTGTGAAGTTTAAAGCTGCCCATTCGACCTGACCCTTGAAAGGTGAAGCTGGTGGAAAAGGACAGAAATCCAGGCAAACACTGCCATGCTGGGAAATGTGATGCACCTTCCACCACGCAGCTGATAAACGATGTGCTGCCGGCTTCGCAGCTAAACTTGATGCCCCACCTGCGTCACAGCTGGGAGATCAACACCATGAGGCTGGAGAAACGACACACAACATCCATTTACAGAGGCTGATACCAATGCAAACCCCACGCTGCATGGATTTCTGACACTAGGCAACTGGATTTCAATGCAACATCTTTGGTGTGAAAGATCGAGCCTGCCCGGATCTGAGGTGCCCCATCTGGAAATCAACGTTTCACTCTTGCAATGGAGAAAAATGATGCTTCGTCAACCAGAGAAGGAAACGACGCACGGCCTCGCTTGCGAGTAAAGAACCGACACACCGCTGACTTTTTCTGACTCAAGCTCGCCCGTGTGGCAAACCAGGTACTTTTATGTAACAACAGCATTCTCACTGTTTTGTCACTGTTTTCCAAGGATTAAGACTCTTATTCTTTTTAAATTCATATCTTGACTTCTGTATGTTGATTTTTTTTTTTTTATGGTCTTGTTTAACTTAGATAAATATTAACTATTTTTCTAAACTGATGTGGTGTCCATTTTGTAGTGTTTTCACTGTGTTGGTACAAATACTCTACACATAGCTTCTAGGGTTAAGCCTTTCTGCTCGTGCCAAGCTAACAATGGGGCTTCTGGAGGTTACCCTGGTGTGTTTCTCCTTTACCCTGACTAGAGTGAGGGTCCCTGCTTGGACAGAGTGCAAACTGACTGCCAACCAGAGACCCCATTTCTAACACATATATATAGGTGTATTTATACGTACATATGTAAATTCACTTAAAAAGTAAAGGTTACAGGGACATTAAGGTTAGGCTCACATTTTAAATGTACAAAACCATGGAAATTCAGCTTTTATAGTTAGAGTTATTTCAAGTAACTATAACGTATGCCCAAAGATAACTATAGCTTACTCCCGCGCCATGCACAGTTATCTCATCAATAATGTTACTGCAAATATTACAGTGATGTTATCATTGGTGTTATTAAAGAAGTCATGAGTGCTTGGGGTAATGGGCAGTACATGGCAATGGTGCGAGTTATAGTTACCTTAGGGCACGAGTCATAATAACTTGATGTGGGAAAACTGGGCTGATTGCAGAAGCCCCGTTTTTAACCCCATTTTTCACCTTTTCCTGATTCTGGTGGTGCCCTGAGTACTGCTAACCAGTTCCAGGGCCTCTCCTGTGTGTCAAGTGGATATGCAAATTAGACTAATTGTAATTGGCAGTATCAACCCACCTTTAAGTCCCTAGTATATAGAAGGGCATGTAGGTTTAGGGACCCCAGCATACGTAGTGCACCATAGGTGTACTGCTGAGGTGCGGTGGCAGGCCTGTCTTGAGGTTATATGCAAATTGGACTTTGGAGTTAAAAGTACTTCCAAAGTCTTAAACTACCTTATTTTTACATACGTCACCCCTAAGGTGTGCCCTAAGTGCCCGTAGGGTTGGGTGCCAGGTCATTATAAGCAGGGACCTTATAAAAATAGTTTTATAAGCCCTGGTGAGATAAAATAGCCACATTTGATTTTCCATCACTGTAGTGAATGGGCTCCATAGGCTAAAGTGGAAAGACTTTTTTTTTTTATGAATAGAGTCCCCATAGGAGCAAGATATTTCGAGTTTGGTATCAACTAATTCTTATAGTAAATCCCTCAACTTGCCATTGTTGTCTTTAATATAACTAATTCATAGAAAGAGCTTTAAAACTCTACCTGAAAGTTGCCAACTTTGGCTCTGTTAGGTCCCTTCTCTGATTGGCCAGCCTCTGGCTGGCTGGCCAGGCTGCCGTAAATGAGGCGTGAAGTGGCCTGGGCTGAACACAAAGGAAGTGCCCGGGGGAGGAGATCTGCATCAACAGATGGTGAAACAGGATGGGGGGAGAGCAGTCAAACTGGTCTTCAAAGGAGGGAAGGACATTTGGAGCAGCTCAGGACCTCACCCATTTCCTGCAACCCCAGACAACCAGGTACCCTCTTGATTAGATTATGAGAGACCAGGAAAGGGGTGTGCTAAGGATTTTTAGCCACACCAGTGGGTGGGCTCAGCCAGACCTAACCTCCAAAAATTGAATTTCAGCCATGTTGGATTTTAAAAGAATGTTGATTCCTGTGATTGTTTTTACAACACTTCCCAGGGCGTTGTCATCCAAGGGGGTAGTGGCCTGCCTGTGATTGGATAGTCACCTCCCCATACTTTCTTTTCACCCCAGGAGCAAGGATAAATATGGCACTCTAACTATAACAGATGAATTTCTATGGTTTTGTATGTTTAAAATGTGCGTCTCATTATAACGTCCCGGAAACCTTTGTTTAAGTGATTTTTTAAAAAATTCTATGCCGTAACTATAACATGAATTTCTAGTTTTTTTTAATGTAAAGTAATTTCACCTATGATACGTTAATCCAACCACTGCCAAGCATGGTCAGAGGCCAGTCCCTGCAACCAACCCCCTATAACCACCCAAGTCTGCGCCTCGCACCACCTCCTGCTGCGTGCGGTAGGGAGGTGGGCCGCACAGCCTGCGGCCAACCCCATAACCACTTACCACACACGGCCTTCAGCTGCACTTAGCCAGGCCCTGCAGCTAACCTTTTATAACCACTCAACCCCGCTCCGTGCAAGGCTGAAGGCCCATTATCATGAGCAAGGTTACTATTTAGCTGAAGCACGTTGAGCTTTCAGCTGACTGTAATAAAACACCAGCACTCTGCAAGAGTGCCAACTCCTTCCTTTGGAAGGTATGAAGGGAAAGTGAAAAAAAAAAGAAATCTCTCTCTCTCTATATATATATATATACACACACACACACACACACACACACACAGACATTCTGAACTACCAGACTGATCATGTTGTTCTGGGACTTTATTCCAACCACATGGGATCACGCTATTGATACTCCAGAAAACTTCTGCAACTAGCAATTTTCGGTCTGAATGAGTTATTGGGAGGCCATAGGACTTTTCAGTGACTGGATTTTTCGTAGTGTTGGGTGTACATTTTAAACACAAAGTGGAAATAAATGCCATTGAATACATGTTTAACGGTTATGTAGTGTTGTTAACTATAAGATCTATCAGTGGCCAAGGCTTTCAATTTTTTTGTGAAAATTCTTGGCTTGATCTATGCCTTCAGAGGAGGTCTTGTGGATGTAAAACCCTGTTTCTACTTATTTTTCTTAGAAGCAGTTGTAAGGAAATGGCTCCCTGTTGCAGTTACCCCCCACTTTTTGCCTGATATTGATGCTGACTTGACTGAGAAGTGTGCTGGGACCCTGCTAACCAGGCCCCAGCACCAGTGTTCTTTTACCTAAAATGTACCATTGTCTCCACAATTGGCACAACCCTGGCACCCAGGTAAGTCCCTTGTAACTGGTACCCCTGCTATCAAGGGCCCTGATGCCAGGGAAGGTCTCTAAGGGCTGCAGCATGTCTTATGCCACCCTAGGGACCCCTCACTCAGCACAGACACACTGCTTGCCAGCTTGTGTGTGCTGGTGGGGAGAAAATTACTAAGTCGACATTGCACTCCCCTCAGGGTGCCATGCCAACCTCACACTGCCTGTGGCATAGGTAAGTCACCCCTCTAGCTGGTCTTACAGCCCTAAGGCAGGGTGCACTATACCACAGGTGAGGGCAAAGGTGCATGAGCACTATGCCCCTACAGTGTCTAAGCAAAACCTTAGACATTGTAAGTGCAGGGTAGCCATAAGAGTATGTGGTCTGGGAGTCTGTCAAAAACGAACTCCACAGCTCCATAAAGGCTACACTGAATACTGGGAAGTTTGGTATCAAACTTCTCAGAATAATAAACCCACACTGATGCCAGTGTTGAATTTATTAAAAAATGCACACAGAGGGCATCTTAGAGATGCCCCCTGTATTTTACCCAATTGTTCAGTGCAGGACTGACTGGTCTGTGCCAGCCTGCTGCTGAGAGACAAGTTTCTGACCCCATGTGGTGAGGGCCTTTATGCTCTCTGAGGACAGAAACAAAAGCCTGCTCTGGGTGGAGGTGCTTCACACCTCCCCCCTGCAGGAACTGTAACACCTAGCAGTGAGCCTCAAAGGCTCAGGCTTCGTGTTACAATGCCCCAGGGCACTCCAGCTAGTGGAGATGCCTGCCCCCTGGACACAGCCCCCACTTTTGGCGGCAAGTCCAGAGGAGATAATGAGAAAAACAAGGAGGAGTCACCCACCAGTCAGGACAGTCCCTAAGGTGTCCTGAGCTGAGGTGACCCCTGCCTTTAGAAATCCTCCATCTTGATTTTGGAGGATTCCCCCAATAGGAATAGGGATGTGACCCCTCCCCTCAGGGAGGAGGCACAAAGAGGGTGTAGCCACCCTCAAGGACAGTAGCCATTGGCTACTGCCCTCCCAGACCTCAACACCCCCCTAAATTCAGTATTTAGGGGCTCCCAGAACCTAGGAAATCAGATTCCTGCAACCTAAGACGAAGAAGGACTGCTGAGCTGAAAAACCTGCAGAGAAGACGGAGACACCAACTGCTTTGGCCCCAGCTCTACCGGCCTGTCTCCCCACTTCAAAAGACCTGCTCCAGCGACACGTTCCACAGGGTCCAGCAACCTCTGAAGCCTCAGAGGACTACCCTGCATCTAAAAGGACCAAGAACTCCAGAGGGCAGCGGCTCTGCTCCAAGAAAGAAGCATCTTTGCAACAAAGAAGCAACTTTGAAAGAACACACGTTTCCCGCCGGAAGCGTGAGACTTTGCACTCTGCACCCGACGCCCCTGGCTCGACTTGCGGAGAACCAACACTACAGGGAGGACTCCCCGGCGACTGCGAGCCCGTGAGTAGCCAGAGTTGACCCCCCTGGGCCCCCACAGCGACGCCTGCAGAGGGAATCCAGAGGCTCCCCCTGACCGCGTCTGCCTCCTTCTAAGATCCCGATGCCTGGTAAGGACACTGCACCCGCAGCCCCCAGGACCTGAAGGATCCGACCTCCAGTGCAGGGGTGACCCCCAGGTGGCCCTCTCCCCTGCCCAGGTGGTGGCTACCCTGAGGAGCCCCCCCCTTGCCTGCCTGCATCGCTGAAGAGACCCCTAGGTCTCCCATTGGACTACATAGCAAACCTGACGCCTGTTTGCACACTGCACCCGGCCGCCCCGTGCCGCTAGGGCTGTACTTTTTGTGCTGACTTGTGTCCCCCCCGGTGCCGTACAAAACCCCGCTGGTCTGCCCTCCGAAGACACGGGTACTTACCTGCTGGCAGACTGCAACCGGGGCACCCCCTTCTCCATTGAAGCCTATGCGTTTTGGGCACCACTTTGACCTCTGCACCTGACCGGCCCTGAGCTGCTGGTGTGGTAACTTTGGGGTTGCTCTGAACCCCCAACGGTGGGCTACCTTGGACCCAACTTTGAACCCTGTAGGTGGTTTACTTACCTGCAAAACTAACAAACACTTACCTCCCCCAGGAACTGTTGAAAATTGCACTGTCTAGTTTTAAAATAGCTTATTACCATTTGTGTGAAAACTGTATATGCTATTTTGCTAATTCAAAGTTCCTAAAGTTCCTAAGTGAAGTAACTTTCTTTTAAAGTATTGTTTGTAAATCTTGAACCTGTGGTTCTTAAAATAAACTAAGAAAATATATTTTTCTATATAAAAACCTATTGGCCTGGAATTGTCTTTGATTGTGTGTTCCTCATTTATTGCCTGTGGGTGTACAACAAATGCTTAACACTACCCTCTGATAAGCCTACTGCTCGACCACACTACCACAAAATAGAGCATTAGAATTATCTCTTTTTGTCACTATCTTACCTCTAAGGGGAACCCTTGGACTCTGTGCATGCTATTTCTTACTTTGAAATAGTACATACAGAGCCAACTTCCTACAGCAGGTTTTTGAAAATATGCATTTCTACAAAAACTAAAACCCTATCCAGCGAATTCCACATTCCAAAACACATCTCCAAGGCCTGCGAAACGTTCAAAAATTTCATTGGTTTGCCAATAAACTTCATGTGGTCGTTTTCGTAGTAATTCTAAAAGCATTTGAGGGATTTCTGTATTCTGCAAAACTATCCTATATACCACCCAATGCTCCCTTTGATAATGAATTGCCTTGCTAGGTGACAGACAGACCTCGTATTCTTTACCATGACATCACGAAAGCCAGGAAGGCCTACACACGCCTGGTGACTATTTTTTCTTTTTGTGCAGTTTTACATAGAGTGATTGCGACCGGAAGGTATTGGGAAATTTACTTGTGCAGCAGTTATAATACTCAAGGTCACAATCGTTAATCTGTTTAGGCACTTGGAAATTAAGGCCCTCATTGCAACCGTGGCGATAAATGCCGCCTACCGCCGTGCTGACGGCTGACAACATACCGTGACCGCGGTGGTATTCCGCTACGGGTATTTTGACCCACACTGAGAAATCCGCCACTATACAGATACCCACACAAGTCCGCCAGCCCAAAGGTCAGTGATAAACTGCCAGTAACAAAACCCACACCGTTACGCCAACAGGAAGATGCCCACATTATCAGGACCCACTAATCACTGCGGCGGTCTTTCAACTGCGGTAAACCATTGGCGGTACACACTGCCACGCTCAAAATACACACACACTTAAAAAACTACACCACCTTGGACAATTCAAAATACACACACCTGACACACATACACACACGACACCCAGACACCCACTCCAATATAAAACAGACACCCACAATACCCACAACCCCTTACAATGAAATAAAAGATAGCTAACAGAGAGACAAGCCAGGAGCACCCACTCAATCAGAGCCACAAAACACAATCACCCATACACCATCCATGCACCTCACACCACACACCGCAACACATCACCCCACACTCCCTCACACATACCACTCACTCCATATCCATGGCACCCCAAAGACACCCCAGGTTTTCAGAGGAGGAGCTAAGGGCCATGGTGGAGGAAATCATCTGGGTAGAGCCACAGCTATTCAGATCACAGGTGCAGCAAACGTCCATTGCAAGTAAGATGGAGCTATGCAGGGAATCGTGAACAGGGTCAACGCCATGGGACTGCACCCCGGAACAAGAAATGACATCAGGAAGAGGTGGAACGACCTATGGGGGAAGGTACGTTCCGTGGTTGGAAGACACCAAGTAGCAGTACAGAGGACTGGCGGTGGTCCCTCACTTCCTCCCCCACAACTAACAACATGGGAGTAGCAAGTCTTGGCAATAATACATCCTGAGGGCCTGGCAAGAGTAGCAGGAGGACTGGACTCTGCTAAGTCAAATCTTTACTACTATCACCCCCCAACCTGTATGCTATCACATTCCCCCACCCTCACCCTCACTCCCATCACTCCACCATTTCACACATACCCCACTATCACAACCCACCCATCCCAATACCAAGCCCTGCATGCCACAAAAATCTATGGACCCCCATCACAGACCTGCATGGACACCCATCTCCACAGCATGCCCAGTAGAGAGAATCAACTAGCCCACAAAATCACCACACACACAAGGCAAAGCTGACAGGGAAATGACAAACATACAGGGCAACATACTCATGCACAAGATGGCACACGCAGATACAATAACACTGCATTTGCATCCCCACAGGACCCCTGCTCAACGTCACTAGAGAGGAGTTGCCAGCAACATCCAGTCCCCCCCCCAGGAAGAGGCCCACAGTGAAGACAGCAGCTCTGCACGCCTGGATCACGATGACCAACCTGACCCATAAGGGACCTCTGGACAGTCGGTTACCCTGCCACAGTCCCAAACCACCACAGAGCCTCCCCCCTCAGGAAACACCACCACAGCACCCACCCAGCGGGCCATCACACTGTCCCCAGGGCACGTCAATCAGCAGTGTGTCCACCACTACAGGGACCCCAGGCAACCCCACAAACCCAGGACGATCAGGGACCTGGGGACAGTGGCAGTGGGCACGGTTCAGGGGACAGAGGCACAGGACAACAGGGAAGCTGGGAGGACTGCTGTGCGACAGGGGGAGGACAGGCCCAGAGAACCCACTCTCCAGGAGGCACTCATCAACATCCTGGGAGCATACCACCATTCCCAGGAGACGATGGGCCAAATACTGGCCAAGTTACACGAGACCCAGCGGCTACAGGAGGGACAGTACCTGGGGATCAGGGAGGACCTCAAACACATCTACACCATCCTGGTCACCATTGCAGGGGGGCTGGCAGACATGGCCAATACCATGAGAGAGGCAGTGGCACACCAGCGGGCCCCTGACACTAGCCACACCAATGAAAATCCCTCTACCTCTGCTGGCGCTAGTGGACAGGAGGCCCCACCACAGGAACAACAGGCCACCAGCACCCACCCCCTGCAAAATAAGAACTACCCTGCAAACGGTCCCTGCGATCCAGGCAGAAGCCAGAGAACAATGCTAAGACCCCCGCCAGGAAACAAGACTCACTTGAATGTCACCCTTGTGTCCCACTCTGTCACCCTGTCCACCTCGAACTGCCATTACTCCCCTTCCTATGCCCCCTTGGACAATGCACCTGTGCTACCAATAGACTGGAACTATACCCTGGACTTTCCTCCACCATCACCCCAGCCCATTGCACATCCCTATCTACTTATGAGCACTTAAATAAACACCCTTGGAACAAATACAAATCTGGAGTCTGTCAAATAATTCCAATGTGTATTAGTTCAACATTATCAAAGCATTGCAAGTCATCTGTACAGTTACATTTACATTCAAATTACCTTTAGTGGGCAGCAGTAAACATAGCAGGAGCCAGAGTGGGCCACAGAGATCTGAAAATAGAGATGCCAAAGGGTACAGTAAGAGGCCATGGACATAGGGAAATCATGCTGCCATGTACAATGTCCAACGGGAAACTAAAAAGTAAAGTGAAATTACAGTGTCTTACCTGTGTGTCACTCAAGCACTGCTGTATTATATTACTTCTGTTGTTGACATCTTGTTCTTCTGCCTCCTTTTTCTCACTGTCCACAGGCTCCACCGCTGCCACAAGACTATCTCCAGGCTCATCCTCCTACAGAAAAGGCACCTGGCATCTCAAGGCCAGGTTGGGCAACATGCAACATGCAACGATGATCTGGCACACCTTCTTGGGTGAGTGGTACAGGGATTCACCTGTTAGATGGAGGCACTGGAACCTGGCCTTCAGGAGGCCAAAGGTTCTTTCAATTATCCTCCTTGTTCATCCATGTGCCTCATCGCAACGTTCCTCTGCCCTTGTCCTGGCATTCCTCACTGCGGTCAGTAGCCATGAGAGGTTGGGGTAACCAGAGTCACCTGCATATATTGAGGGATACCTCTTAGACACTCACTAACCCTTAGTGACAACCCCATACCCAGACACCAACTTATACTGGGTGGGGACCTTAGCATCACCTATTAGCCACACCCGGTGCCTCAGTAGTTGGCCCATCGAATATGGGACGCTGCTATTTCTCAAGATAAATGAGTCATGCACAGAGCCAGGATACTTGGCATTCACATGGGAGATGTACTGGTCCGCCAAACACACCATCTGCACATTCATAGAGTGATAGCTTTTCCGATTCCTGAACACTTGTTCATTTCTCCGGTGGGGAGACAAATACCATATGTGTACCATCAATGGCACCAATGATGTTGGGGATATGTCCCATGGCATAAAAGTCAGCTTTCACTGTGGCCAAATCCTCTACCTGGGGGAATACGATGTAGCTGCGCATGTGTTTCAGCAGGGCTGACAACACTCTGGTCAACACGTTGGAGAACATTGGCTGAGACATCCCTGATGCCATGGCCACTGTTGTTTGGAAGGAACCACTTGCCAGGAAATGGAGCACTGACAGCACCTGCACTAGAGGGAGGATATGTGTGGGCTGGCGGATAGCTGACATCAGGTCTGGCTCCAATTGGGCACACAGTTCTTGGATTGTGGCCCTATCAAGTCTGTATGTTAGGATAATGTGTCTGTCCTCCATTGTCGCAAGGTCCACCAGGGGTCTGTACACTGGAAGATGTTGCCATCTCATATTTATCCTCAGCGGTCGAAGCCTATGGAGGAAAACGGTGAGCAGAGGGTCATATTCACACATCAATTGAAATAATAATGCATCTTTTCCTTTACACAACCTGTATGTGAATCCGAGAGTCAGTTGCTGTGCCAATGTCTGCTGTGATGCAGTTAGGTGCCATGTCATGTACCAACCTGAAATGGCGGCTGCCTGACCTGTGAGGAGGGACAAGTGGAAATGAGCTAATTGCGTTGGCATTGTGCGCCGTTGCGTTAGGCAGTCGATGACCGCCGCACAACTTCGTATTGGTTATCATTGGGCCCTATGGGTTCCAGGAGCCAATGGTGATGGTACGCACCGCCACGGACGTGACCACCATTTTCTATCTATTCACTCACTTGTTACCTGACCTTTAACAGGAGAGGACCTACACTGCAAGTGCTGCTGTGACCTGTGTCAACAAGAGAGCTCATGAGGTCATCGACGATTATTTTTTTTTAAAAAGAAAACGCAAAAAATCACAGGTGCAATTCTGTCACATGCATCATAATACAACACACTAGAGCTGTTTAACAGGACTGAGGTAGACAACCAGTAGATGTGATTACACCTTAATGGTGAGGTATTTCTACACGCATGCAACCAAGTCCATGCCTGGTTGTGGAGGGCGATGAATGCAAAGTAAAGCTGTGTGTCTTCGGAATTTTGTTTTGTTAAACGAACAGGAGTGATTAAATATTTTACACCGAAGCTCGTAAAAAACAGAAAACATCCCAAAAGGGCCTTGTGGACAATGCCCGCTATAGGTTAAGCAAGAAAAGAGAAGGCAAACACTCCTTCAAGGATGAACATGCCATTGGCTGCAGTTCCACTATGAACATGCTTGTTAAAAGCGGTGGGAAAAGGGTGGCTATGACATGGGTACAGACATTCAGCAAATCAGGGTGATACTCCCCTGGATTTCCTCATCTTTGTAGTGTCGCACCAGTGATGCAACTGGTTGCGGCACTGCCCTGGTTTAGCGTCCGGCTAGAGGGGAGGTCAGCCTGCCTCCTCTCGTATATGAGAATTGTGGAATGACCCTGTTGGTCACGTGAGCAAATGTATAAATAAAGACAGGTCAGTGGGCAGAGGCAGAGGGAACAAGAGGTTGCTGTGGATGAAGAACTCCCCGGCTGACCAGTGTTAGAACCAAACTCTGGCATGCCGTTTTTATTTAGCTATGCACAACACGCAATGTGATAATAGTTACCACCACATGTCACCACATTTGGTGATGAGGGTCCGACGTCACCCACCTGCCACCACGCTTCAATAGCCTCACTTTCCCGTGCGGTGCTTGTGCCACATGGTCGTCTCTGCATCTGCTGCCCTCCTTCACCGTGCGGCATTCGAGGCGGTGAGGTCTTCGGGCCTGCTCCCCAACCACCGACGCCAGTGCCTTCACTGCTCCGGGAGGCTCTATCCCATGTGCCCGTGTCCATCACAGCACACCTGTATGCCAATTGGTGCGAAACACGGCTGCACAGCTCCAGGCGAGTGGCGTCTACCCAGAAGTTGATTCCACATGCTGCTCAGGCAGGTGAGACACTGCCGCATGGCTCCCAGCAATCTGGGTTATACTGCAGCAGATTCCTTATGCTGCTTGGACAGTTTTTCAGTTGAAGAAAGCAGATTCCACACTCTGCACAAGTGTGTATAAACTAGTGTAGATCCCTGCTCAGGACACCTAGGACTTCAGCGTCTGCTGATACAGACAAGGCGATTCTATACCTATGCACTGTACTCTTCCTGGCACTGTGGCAAGCATAAACAAAAAACACCTCTACAGCACTGCTTCAGCCACACATAGTGCAGACCCGCAAGCTTGCACTGCAAATCTGCCAACATGTTCAACATTCCCCCAGTTGAACCGTTCGCTGTTGAGGGTGCCCCATCGGCACAAACATCCAGATGGAAGGACTGGGTAGAACGGGTCCTACTCTTCTTCGAGGCCACCAAGGAAGAGAATGCCCAGAAGAGAGCCATGTTATTACACTTCGGGGGAAAGACATCTTCAAAATCTCAAAGAATCTTACAGAATCCACCCGGAAGATGCACTTGACCCTCATAGGAGCCCTCAACATGCACTTCGAGCCCATGGCCTATAGGGATTATGAACGGTTCATTTTCCGGCAAGCCTGCCAGCAAGCCGAAGAATCTATTGACTTATTTTACATGCATTTAAAGGAACTGGACAACACCCGGAACCTTGTGAATGAGACCAAAGAAATGAGAGGTCAGATTATTGCTCAACAAGCAGCCTTCGTAGCCACCAAAGATGCATTGTCGGGAGACACCATTCTTTGATACTTTGACCCTCAAAAGGAAACAAAAATTGCTGTTGATGCTGGTCCAAAGGGGTTAGGAGCAGTGTTGCTCCAGAGACAAGATAACCATAAGTGGTCGCCGGTAGCTTTTGCGAGTAGGTCACTAACGGACACAGAACAACGATACTCGCAAATTGAAAATGAGGCCATTGCAGTTCACTGGGGATGCAAATACTTTCATCTCTATGTGTATGGACAAACATTTGTAGTGACCACGGATCACAAGCCCCTCATTCCCCTGTTTAATGGGACTGCCTCCAAGCCACCTCCAAGAATCGAAAAATGGTTACTCCAGCTGCAAGACTATCGGTGTTGTCTTGAGTATCGCCCGGGCTCCAACAACCCAGCAGACTAACTATCCAGTCACCCTCTGGAAGCTACCCCAGAGGAACAGCATGACGCTCATGAAGTTGAGGGGTAGTGTGGTATATATCCAATAGGTCAAGACCGCTGACAATTTCGGCAGAAGCTATCATTCAAGCCACCAAACATGACGACTGCCTTCAAAAGGCCATACAAGCGACACAAAACAACCAGTGGCATGTCATAAGAAAACACCTGTCTGCACTTATGCTTGATTCGAAGCAGATATTAGAGAGGTTGTATCATGTTAGACAAGAGCTGTTAGTTGAACCTGACAGATGTGTATTAAGAGGTCATCACCTGGTTGTTCCATCTTCCCTTGCAGACAGAGTGGTTCAAATTGCCCATCACAGACACCAAGGGATGGTCAAGACTAAAAATAGATTGCAAACCAAAGTCTGGTTCCCCCTGATGGATGAAAAGGTCGAGCAGATTGTACGCTCATGTGAATGGTGTCAGGCGTCAGCAGAATCCAGCAGACCTGCACCGATAGAGACTGAGGCTGGGCCCCAACAACTGTGGGTGTCCGCAAGTTTAGACTTTGGGAGCTTTCCTGATGGTAGGCACACCTTAGTGATGATTGACGACTACTCTGTCAACACCAGGACAGTGCGCGCTCTACGGGCATCTAGAATGCAAAAACCCAACACTTGCCAGATAAAGTAATTTATGCATGGTGATGATATGTTATTGTTTAACCTTTTGCATTGCAGAATTCCATCCAAAAGATTCATTTTTAAGGTGCTTATAAATATTGTACATTTACAATGTATTGCTGCAGACATTCAGAGTGTGTTAGGGTGTGGTCCTTTTCCAGGGCCTTCTGGAGACTTTCCCTGCAACATGCCTGGGCGTGGTTCTAGGCTGGGCCAAGACTCTATAAAAGAGAGTCAGCCCAACTTCCAGTGCTCACTATTCAGAGGTCCCGGTGCAGAGCAGCAGCTTCTTCCTGAGCTCCTGTCCTGCGGCCTATTTGGATTTTCCAGTCTTCTGCACTTATCTCTCATTGGTGATCACTGTTTCCAGGCGGTAAGACGGTGTTTGGACATTTCCCAACACTGTAATTGAGAATCTTCATATTCTTGCTTTTAATTCTTAAATGAATAACAGATTACTTGTGCGCTGCCATTTTTTGACATTTGTATAGTGGTTTGCAAATAGGGAGGACGCGCAATTTATTCCATAAAGATTTGACTTCGTTATTACATTATTGTTCATTGCGCGCTGATATTTCTTGACATTTACATGATGTTTTACGAGTTGGCAAGACGTGCAACTCGTTTCATGAGCATTTAACTTTGTTATTCATTGCGCGCTATCTTTTCTTGACATTTACATGGTGGCATTCGAATCGGCGAAACGCGCGATTCACTTCTCGTGTGTAATTCATGCTGTTCATTGTGCGCTATCATTTTCTGGCATTTACATGGTGGCATTCGAATCGGCAACACACGCGATTCTTTCCTTGAGTGTTTTTTCATGTTGTTCATGGTGTGCTACTATTTCTTGGCATTTGTATGGTGGCATTTGAATCGACAAGACACTCGACTCTTTCCCTAAGTGCTTTTCATGTTGTTCATTGTGTGCTACTATTTCTTGGCATTTGTATGGTGGCATTTGAATCGGCAAGACGCGCAATTCTTTCCTCGTGTATAAATAATGTAAGTTAATGTGCGCTACCGTTCTAAGACATTTTCTTGGTAGCATTTCAAGTTGACACGTCGCATGATTTATTCCTTGAATCTACGTTGTGTGATTTCATGGTGCACAAACCTTTATGGTGTTTAATACTCATATAAAAATCTGCAATGTCCGCAATTTACTTCCAAATGTTTTTTCTGAGATGAACACAACAATACCAGAATTTTAGATGTAATGCTGTGTGTTCCTGATATGTATTCATAAAAGGAGATTCATATGGTTGTTTAGAAATTGCTCAGAGTGTTTCCTGATTCTCATGCTAAAGAAGGTACTTGAATCTGAAAGTCCTATTTAACTTTTCCTGTTTCCTCCTCAGGTATTCGGTCATCTAAAGCCTAGTCAGTTTTAGCATTATTCCAGGGTTGTTCATGTTTTTTTCTGAAAAGACGAAGCTTAGGGTTGTAGCATGGTACTGATTTCATGAGATGTAATTTTGATGTTGTGTTTTAACCTTTTGCTTCCTACAGGTCTCCTTCCCAGCTGTTCCCGTCCTAATCCCCTTTTCCCCACTTGGACTCTCTTAGACTCTGTGATAAATCTAATCAGAGTATTGGAGCTGTCTTGTGGTGGAAGTGTTGGGAACGTGCACGGACCCCGAGGATCTGGTGACTCTGACAGAATAGTGAGCCCCCGAATTATTATCCTCCTTGTTTGTGTATGTTCTCAGCATGGCCACACTGGACGAGCTAGTCAAGGCTATCACCCAGCTCCAGTCAGAAGTGGTATCATCAAAGGATTTGACAAATAGTCTAGCTGAGAGGGTGAGTCAGTTACAGAATAAGGTTGAGAAGAAAGAACAAAGTCCCACAGGTGTGTCTTGGCCAGGTACTTCTTCTCAGACTTCTGGAGGTAGTCCGACTAACATTTCCCTCAATGTTCCTTCAGCCATTCCTTTAGCTCCCCCAGAACGCTTCTCAGGTGATCCCTTGAAAGCGCAATCGTTTCTGGTTCAAGTGGAACTTCACTTCACCTGCAGACCACATACTTTCCCCGATGCCCAGTCTAAAGTAGCTTTCTTGTTGTCATATCTGTCTGGAGATGCAGCTTCCTGGGCTATTCCTCTTGTGCGTAAAAATAGTCCCCTGTTGTACAAATGGAAAAATTTTGTTCGTGAATTTGAGAAAGTTTTCGATCGTAGAACTGTAACACAGTCAGCAGATCGTGAATTATTAGACTTACGCCAAGGGAATCAGGACTTTGGGGGTTATTCTAACTTTGGAGGAGTGTTAATCCGTCCCAAAAGTGACGGTAAAGTGACGGATATACCACCAGCCGTATTACGAGTTCCATAGGATATAATGGACTCGTAATACGGCTCGTGGTAAATCCGTCACTTTTCCGTCACTTTTGGGACGGATTAACACCTCCTCCAAAGTTAGAATAACCCCCTTAGTGTCATATTTAGCCAACTTTAATCGGCTGGTCGCTGAGACATCCTGGCCTGAAGAAAAACAAGCGGTCTTGTTTTACAGGGGACTCAAAGAGGAGCTAAAAGACATCTTAGCGCAAATCGACCCACAACCTGCAAACTGTCAAGATTTAATAAACCTTGTCTTGAGGCTTGATCATCGTTTAAATGAACGAAAAGGAACGCGTAATAAGACTGAAAAAAATTCTTGGCATGCTCATGATAACAAAGACCCAAGAACTCCGAGAGAAAGAACGCCGGAGAGACCTTTGACCAAAGACGAAAAGGACCTACGCAGAAAAAATGGGTAATGTCTCTATTGTGGGCGGAAAGGTCATTTCGCCAAAGATTGTCCAATCAAAACAAAGAGCAAGGGAGGCCCAGTTCAGAAAGTTACAACCAATGCATCAGTCGAGTTGGAAAATCTAAAGCACCCAAGTTGCAGAGAAGGGTTGCTCTTGGGTGTCACCGTGGATCCTTCACAATCCAAACATCTAAAATTGGGAATAAGAGTTCAGGTCAAGAAAAAGACCTATTTCAAGAAGGCTCTAGTCGACTCTGGGGCTACCGGAAGCTTTGTTGACGCCCAATTGGTTCGTGCATGGGGGATCTCATGTATTGAAAAGAAGACTCCAGAAACCATCCAGGCAGTTGATGGAAAACTCTTGACTGGAGGTCCGATTACTCTTCAGACTGTCCCCTTGACAATAATTTGTGAAGGTAAAAATCAAAGAAAGAAACATAAAGAGGAACTCATCCTTGACGTGATCCATGCTCCCCAGTATGGGATCATCCTGGCTTGCCATGGTTAACTCATCACAATCCAGAGATTAATTGGGCTGAACGAAAGATCATGTTCTCATCAGTGCTATGTAAAGAACATTGTCTCCAAAGGACTCAAGAATCGGAAGTTCACCATTCTTACATAGCTACCGCCGCAGAGAAAGAAGTTCAGTTGCCCAAACAGTATTCGTCTTATGAAGATGTATTTGATGAGAAGGAAACAGAGAACTTACCTCCTCATAGATCTTATGACTGTCAAATTGATCTAGTCCCAGGGGGGATACTTCCCAATTGTCGTGTGTATGCCCTGTCAGAATTTGAAAATCAACATTTACGAAAATACTTGGATAAATTCTTAGAGAATGGTTTCATCCGCCCCTCTAAGTCTCCCACAGCTTCTCCTTTGTTTTTTGTTCCTATAGCGAAGGGAGAGCTTCGAACTTGTATCGACTATAGGTGCTTGAATAAAATCACCATCAAGAACAAATATCCTTTGCCTCTAATTCCGGTCTTACTGGAACAAGTAAAGAAAGCAAAAATCTACACGAAGCTTGATCTTCGAGGTGCTTACCATTTGGTCAGAATGAGAGAGGGTGACGAATGGAAAACGGCATTCAATACAAGATATGGCCTTTTTGAATACACCGTCATGCCTTTTGGTCTGTGCAATGCTCCAGCAGCATTTCAATTTTTCTTAAATGACGTTCTTAGAGAATACCTCGATATCTTTGCCATAGTTTACATTGATGACATTTTGATGTACTCAGACAGTGAGAATGAACATGTTCAACATGTCAAGAAAATTTTGACAGCCCTTCGTAAACACCATTTATATTGCAAGCTAACCAAGTGTGAGTTTCATGTTACCACAGTTGAGTTTTTAGGGGTTATCCTTACCCCTCAAGGTATGGTGATGGCAGAAAGGAAAGTAAAAGCTGTATCTGAATGGCCCATCCCAAAGACTGTTCGTGATGTACAATGTTTCCTGGGCTTTGCAAATTTTTACCGGAGGTTCATCAATCATTTCTCCCAGACAGTAACTCCAATTACTAAGTTATTAAGAAAGAAAGAAAGAAAAATTTGTATGGTCCCCAGAAGCAGATCAAGCCTTTTCAACTTTGAAAGAAGCTTTCTCCACTGCCCCAGTCTTGACTCATCCAGATGCGGATCGACCTTTCATAGTGGAAGCTGATGCTTCAGATGTGGCGATAGGAGCAGTCTTGTCACAACGAAACAAAGACACTGGTCAGCTTCATCCTGTAGCTTACATGTCTCGGAAGTTGAACGAAGCCGAACAGAACTATGTCATTGCTGAAAAAGAGCTTCTGGCGATTCGTGACGCCTTTAAAGAATGGAGACATCATTTGTTGGGAGCTAAATATACTGTCACAGTATATACTGATCATCGCAATCTTCAATTCATGAGTTCGGCCAGACTTTTGACTCCTCGGCAATTACGATGGATGCTGTTTTTTGCTGAGTTTGATTTTGTGGTAACCTTCCGGCCTGGTAAAGATAATCGCAAAGCTGACGCCTTGTCCCGCCAAGAGTCTACCACATTGCCTGCAGTTCAAACCTCCAGAGCTATCATTGCTCCTGACAAGGTCCTATGTATCATAAAAACAGAAGATTTCTTTGAAGACATCCGCAATTCCTTCACTGTTGAAAAATGGCAGGCGTGGGCCCAATCAGATCCGAAAAGATCAATCAAGCAAGGACTACCCTTTCACGATGTTCGTTTGTTCGTGCCCACTACCAAACTTCGCAAGATAGTGTTTCATTGGTTGCATGTTATACCTACAGCAGGTCACCCTGGTACTCCTAAAACTCTTGAATTAATCCAACGCTATTTTTGGTGGCCTACCTTAACAAAGGATGTAAAAACAATGGTAAACAACTGCGAAGTCTGTGCTCGCACTAAAACAAGTCATTCAAAACCGAAAGGGTTGTTACACCCACTCCCAACCCCAAGTCGTCAGTGGGAACACATCTCTTTAGACTTTATTACAGGTCTGCCAGTGGTTCAACAGCATTCAGTAATTCTGGTGGTAGTAGATAGTCTCACGAAATATGGACATTTCATTGCCTGTAAGAAATTACCCACCTCTAGTGAACTGGCAACTATCTTACTGAATAGAGTGGTTCGTTATCATGGACTGCCAAAAGTGATCCTCTCCGATCGGGGATCGCAATTTGCCTCCAACTTCTGGAAGACATGGTGTAAAACACTCCAAGTGACATCTACCCTATCTACTAGCCACCATCCTCAAACAGATGGTCAAACGGAGAGACTAAATCAGACTTTAAAGCAATACCTACGTGCTTACGCAGAAAAAGCACTTAATTCAAGGACATCAATGCTCTGGTTAGCTGAGTTAGCCTACAACAACTCCTTTCACACTTCTACTGGCGTTACACCCTTCTTTGGTTTGTTTGGCTATCATCCTGACACCTTGCCCATCACAATTCCTCAAGAAAGCTCTCTCACTCCAGCTGTGTCAGAAATCATTCAACATTTGCATCAAACTCAGAAATCGATTCAACAACATTTAGAAAAAGCCAAACAAAAATACAAAAAGCATTATGACAAGAAACATTGTGAGGGACCGCAGTATCAACCTGGTGACAAAGTGTGGCTTTCCACAAAACATATAGACTTCAAGACGAAGCACATGTTCAACCCCAAATTTATAGGTGCTTACACTGTTCTTCAGCTAATCAAACCTGTGACCTATAAGCTACAATTGCCAAAATCATTACGGATTCATCCAGTGTTCCATACTTCCTTTTTAAAAAAGGCAGTCCAAAAGGTCCGCCCTCATCCAGCTCCTGTTCTAGTACAGGGGGAAGAAGAATATGAAGTCAAGAAAGTGTTGGACTCTAAACTAAGAGGGCGTAACCTATGGTACTTAATCTCATGGAAAGGTTATGGCCCTGAAAGTAATTCATGGGTTTCCGCATCTGATGTTCATGCTCCAGTACTTGTGAGACGTTTTCATCATCTCAATCCAGATAAACCAGGCCCTAGAGCGCGCCTGGGAGAGGGGAGTACCGTCAACACCAGGACAGTACGTGCTCTACGGGCATCTAGAATGCAAAAACCCAACACTTGCCAGATAAAGTAATTTATGCATTGTGATGATATGTTATTGTTTAACCTTTTGCATTGCAGAATTCCATCCAAAAGATTCATTTTTAAGGTGCTTATAAATATTGTACATTTACAATGTATTGCTGCAGACATTCAGAGTGTGTTAGGGTGTGGTCCCTTTCCAGGGCCTTCTGGAGACTTTCCCTGCAACATGCCTGGGCGTGGTTCTAGGCTGGGCCAAGACTCTATAAAAGAGAGTCAGCCCAACTTCCAGTGCTCACTATTCAGAGGTCCCGGTGCAGAGCAGCAGCTTCTTCCTGAGCTCCTGTCCGGGCGGCCTATTTGGATTTTCCAGTCTTCTGCACTCATCTCTCATTGGTGATCACTGTTTCCAGGCGGTAAGACGGTGTTTGGACATTTCCCAACACCGTAATTGAGAATCTTCATATTCTTGCTTTTAATTCTTAAATGAATAACAGATTACTTGTGCGCTGCCATTTTTTGACATTTGTATAGTGGTTTGCAAATAGGGAGGACGCGCGATTTATTCCATAAAGATTTGACTTCGTTATTACATTATTGTTCATTGCGCGCTGATATTTCTTGACATTTACATGATGTTTTACGAGTTGGCAAGACGTGCAACTCGTTTCATTAGCATTTAACTTTGTTATTCATTGCGCGCTATCTTTTCTTGACATTTACATGGTGGCATTCGAATCGGCGAAACGCGCGATTCACTTCTCGTGTGTAATTCATGCTGTTCATTGTGCGCTATCATTTTCTGGCATTTACATGGTGGCATTCGAATCGGCAACACGCGCGATTCTTTCCTTGAGTGTTTTTTCATGTTGTTCATTGTGTGCTACTATTTCTTGGCATTTGTATGGTGGCATTTGAATCGACAAGACGCGCAATTCTTTCCCTGAGTGCTTTTCATGTTGTTCATTGTGTGCTACTATTTCTTGGCATTTGTATGGTGGCATTTGAATCGGCAAGACGCGCAATTCTTTCCTCGTGTATAAATAATGTAAGTTACTGTGCGCTACCATTCTAAGACATTTTCTTGGTAGCATTTCAAGTTGACACGTCGCGTGATTTATTCCTTGAATCTACGTTGTGTGATTTCATGGTGCACAAACCTTTATGGTGTTTAATACTCATATAAAAATCTGCAATGTCCGCAATTTACTTCCAAATGTTTTTTCTGAGATGAACACAACAATACCAGAATTTTAGATGTAATGCTGTGTGTTCCTGATATGTATTCATAAAAGGAGATTCATATGGTTGTTTAGAAATTGCTCAGAGTGTTTCCTGATTCTCATGCTAAAGAAGGTGCTTGAATCTGAAAGTCCTATTTAACTTTTCCTGTTTCCTCCTCAGGTATTCGGTCATCTAAACCCTAGTCAGTTTTAGGATTATTCCAGGGTTGTTCATGTTTTTCCGGAAAAGACGAAGCTTAGAGTTGTAGCATGGTACTGATTTCATGAGATGTAATTTTGATGTTGTGTTTTAACCTTTTGCTTCCTACAGGTCTCCTTCCCAGCTGTTCCCGTCCTAATCCCCTTTTCCCCACTTGGACTCTCTTAGACTCTGTGATAAATCTAATCAGAGTATTGGAGCTGTCTTGTGGTGGAAGTGTTGGGAACGTGCACGGACCCCGAGGATCTGGTGACTCTGACATACTCTAAGTTCCCCGAAGTCAAGATCATCTCTGCTGTGACGGTTGAGGCCGTGATTCCCAAGATTAAGTAGATTCTTGCTACTCATGGTGTCATCACTGAGCTGCGGACAGATAACGGCCCTCCATTCCAGAGCCAGGAAATAGAGTCTTATCTTTAGTCCATCGGCATCTGACATAGAAAAATCACACCGCACTGGCCACAGGCGAACAGAGAAGTTGAATGCCTTATGAGGACATTGAACAAAGTCATCTGTATCGCCTCTGCTGATGGGCAACCAGTGGAATACGCCATATATTCTGTACTGAGAAATTATCTGCAAACTCCTCATTGCACCACTGGGCAAGCCCCGGCTCATGTGTCGCTAGGGAGGGTCATTGTTGACTCCATACCTCATCATCGTAACTGGAAACCCGGGCCATAGAACCGACAGGCTAGTCGTCGTCGTCATGCGAAGATTTCTGATCTAGGGGTAGGCGACACTGTGTTATTGAAGGCCCATGGGCCATTGTGCAGAGAAGTGGGATTATGGTTATAGCCCAAAGAGGAGACTCCACAATCACCCTGAATGTCTCCATGTTAAAGAAATCTTACCCTCCACCATCATTAGATGGAGCTTCCAAACAGGAACCGGTATTGGATGGTGATCAAGACTCTATTCATGGTTCCAGCAGCTCCCTGTTGCTCCCCCTGGTACTCCTGTGTCAGCCTTCTACCCTTCTGAAAAGAATCAGGACACTGAGACATCCCCCAGTGGTCTGGAAGTTGAGGTCAGCACTGACAGGTCCACGAGCACCAGATATTCTATGAGGAGCAACTCAGCTATGCCCCAGAGGCTACAGTACCATCTAGTGTGAACTAGCGTGTGAAGTATTATGCTTTTTGTCCGACAGTTACTTTATTCACCTATTTGCCATTTGTCTTTGTTGGGGAAAAAAGTAGTGTCGCAGAAGTGATGCAACTGGTTGCGGGCACTACCATTGTTTAGTGTCTGGCTAGAGGGGAGGTCAGCCTGCCTTCCCTCGTATATGAGAGTGGTGGAATGACCCTGTTGGTCATGTGAGCGAATGTATAAATAAAGAGACGTCAGTGGGCGGAGGCAGAGGGAACGAGAGGTTGCCGTGGGTAAAGAATTCCCCCGCTGACCAGTTTTACAACCAAAGTCTGGCGTGCAGTTTTTATTTATCTACGTGCAACACAAAGCAGGATAATAGTTAACACCACACTCTTTATTTTGCTGTTCTCAAAGCTGGAATCACCGCCGTGAAAGTGAAAAGCTCATAATGAGGGTCGCTTGTAAATAAGTATATTCACTAGCACCCCTTATGAACATGGCACTCTGTTAAAGGCTCTAACCTCCAGCTACTTCAAATATATTTTCATTAATGAAACATCTGTATCCTGTGTTACTGAGTCGATCATGCAGTGCTACTTCCGAGTCCCTTTTCTGTGTTTAACTGGGGTCCTTGTGTTGGCTCTCCAGGAGAGGGAAGGGATCTATGGCGTGCCTGTGGGATGATTTGGAGACGGGATGACCCTGAGAAACGCAGGAGACCACTTTGTTTTCTATGTTATCAGGAAAATATGTGGGTCCAGCTGCAAATTTAAGATTTAAAATTAAAACCAAATATATATATATATATATATATATATATATATATATATATATATATATATATATATATATATACTTTTAAGTCTTGGGGGAGCCTGGTGGACACCTGGACCAAGACTAGGAGGTTGGAGTATGCATACCCTGCCCCCTTTTCTTTTTTTAGGTCGAGCAAGCGCTGCTTTTCTGACATGTTGGTATCTATGTGGGATTTTAACCACGCCCATCACTTTCACTCTTAGGTGGGCTTGCCTTTCAAAAATCCTTAAATGGATTTGGGGAGGTTTTGTTACTGCCTTGGGAACCGACCCCATTACATGGATAATTGAACATTTGCCAATATGTTTGATTAGAAGCAAACTTCCTTTTCCTTTTGTGTTTCTCCTTCGCGCTCACGGCGGCCGTCGCACTTTGAATTGACTTGCTTATGTCAACTGTTTTACTTTTCATTTTCAATTTATGTGGCAAGAAAAGTCCAGTTAGGAATTTCCAATGCTAATAGGTCTAACTCAAGCAAACGCGAGACCCATTGAATTGCAAATGCTTGTTTTTGTCGTTGAAGCCGAGTCTCAAAATGGCTGCCAAAACTTTTTGTTTGTAATGTTGGCAGCCAATCAGGTCTCAGCAGGAGAACTCCCTGGATCCAGGGCCCTAGATATACACATTTCTTTTCTCTTTGATAGCTCAAAAACTAGTCAGCTGACTAAAAAAAACATAGAAGGCTGATCTGTGGATCAAAAGCTACCTTTTTGCCATATTTGGTGCAATTCCATCCAGCAGTTTGGGCTGCAGGCGTCTCTAAAGAGTCTATGGGAATTAACATTGGAAGTGCTCTTTTTTTGACTCCCCCACTTTTTCCCATCCTCCCGATTGATAAATCATACAAAAACTTTCCAGGCACAACAATATCCAACTTTCTTTGGAAAATTGGACAATTAATCAAATATTGCCAAAGATACGGGCAAGGCAAAAAAGGCTTTTTCTATGGAAACTAGGTCCTAACTATAACTACCTACACAGCTGTGTAGATATAGTCACGGGGCGCCCCCTTCCAGAGTCCCTGTGGTGCTCCAGTATCAGAAGAATCATGCGCACTTTAGCAGTGTTTCAAAGCACATAGGTGGTCATTACAACCCTGGTGGACGGTGTTAAAGTGGCGGTAAGACAGCCAACAGGCCGGCGGTAAAAACATTGGAATTACGACCGTGGCAGAAACCGCCAACAAAGACAGCCACTTTAACACTCCGACCGCCACGGCGTTACAAACAAACAGCGCGGCGGTCACCGCAAACAGACAGGCTGGACACAATGTACCGCCCACACTATTATGACAGGCCAATCTGCCACATTTTCCGGGGCGGATTCACCGCGGATAAAAACACGGCGGAAACTGGAATTTGAAAGGGAAAACGCTCACCTCTACACACCCCATGAGGACACCATGGAACGGGAACTCCAAATTCTACCTGCGATAGTCTTCCTGCTCCTCTACCAGGAGCACGAACGCCGGTGGCGAAGACCACGGTGAGTACTGCACCTACGACACAGGGGAGGGAAAAAACAGGGACACACACACGCAACACCCCCACCCTCACCCACTACAACACACACACTAATTCATGTTGATACATTACAGTTACACCCCCAAGCGCCCCGGAAGAATGCAAAGACAAAAGGAAATGATTGTAACGATTGTAATCCATTAAAATCCAGTACTCCAAAATATATATACACTATAAACAAATATATACACCAATAATACAAGTCCAGGTATTTCACCATTTATAGTCCGTTGTCCACTGGGCCCAAAATGCATGGGCGAGGCCCACACTCGATACCCGATCAAAACAGAGAGAACACTGCAGGGGCATCAGATAGAAATACAACAGGCACCTCAGGTGGAAGGTAGGGGGGGCACCTCAGCCGGATGAGTGCACAACGCCAGATCCACGAGGGAGGTCAATGCCCACTGTTCAATCCTGGGGAGTGCAAAGCCACAGTCTCTCAAGTCTCTACATTGGGTGGCTTGCCCACTGTAACATCCTGGGGAGTGCAAAGCCACAGTCTCTCAAGTCTCTACAGTGGGTGGGTTGCCCACTGTTCAATCCTGGGAGGGCAAAGCCACAGTCTCTTAAGTCTCTACAGCGGGTGGCTTGCCCACTGTAATATCCTGGGGAGTGAAAAGCCACAGTCTCTCAAGTCTCTACAGTGGGTGGCTTGCCCACTGTTCAATCCTGGGGAGTGCAAAGCCACAGTCTCTCAAGTCTCTACAGTGGGTGGCTTGCCCACTGTAACATCCTGGGGAGTGCAAAGCCACAGTCTCTCAAGTGGATAACAGTCTCCACTGGTTCTGGAGGGGGCTTTGTGCCCAGAGTGCTTCATCCTGCCAAGGACAGAGGTAGTGGATGGATCTCTCCACTGGTTCTGGAGGGGGACTGGTGCCCAGAGTGCTTCATCCTGTGAAGGACAGAGGTAGTGGATGGATCTCTCCACTGGTTCTGGAGGGGGACTGGTGCCCAGAGTGCATCACTCACCCCATGACGGACCCAGTTGTGTCAGTGCCCATGCCGCTCATGGGCTAGCGGTGCTTGAGTTGGCGGTGCCCTGTTCAGCGGTGCTTGAGTTGGTGGTGCCCTGTTCAGCGGTGCTTGAGTTGGCGGTGCCCTGTTCAGCGGTGCTTGAGTTGGCGGTGCCCGGCCCAGCGGTGCTTGAGTTGGCGGTGCCCTGTTCAGCGGTGCTTGAGTTGGCGGTCCTTCATGGCCCAGAGGGGCTTGTGCTGGCGGTCCTTCATGTCCCAGCGGGGCTTGTGCTGGCGGTCCTTCATGGCCCAGCGGGGCTTGTGCTGGCGGTCCTTCATGGCCCAGCGGGGCTTGTGCTGGCGGTCCTTCATGGATCAGCGGGGCTGGGGGGCCCTCCTGGGCAGCTGGCCTGGGGCTGGCGGGGCCCTCCTGGGCAGCAGGGCTGGGGCTGGCAGGGCCCTCCTGGGCAGCGGGGCTGGGGCTGGCGGGGCCCTCCTGGGCAGCTGGGCTGGGGCTGGCGGGCCCTCCTGGGAAGCTGGGCTGGGGCTGCCGGGGCCCTCCTGGACAGCGGGGATGATGGCGGTCTTCTCCGCTGTGCAGCTCTTCCCAGACTTGCCGGGTTTCTTGTGGCCCTTCCCCACCTTGGGAGGTGTCACAGCTGACTCCACACTCCCACCGGGACCCCTGGGAGCGGCTTTAGTGGCTGGAGTCTTCCCCCTCTCCCGCCAGGCACTGGCCAACTTCTGATGCTTCACAGGTGGGGGACTGGCTGTGCTGTGGCTCTGTGTCACACTGGCTGTGCTGGTGGCCGGTGCACTCCACATACCCGTGACTGCAGGCACCACTGGTCCTGGAGATGTTGTGGCTGAGGTGCTAGTTCGGGACCTACGAGATGGACGGGGTGGGAGTGGTGTTGGAAAAAGGTCAAGGCTGGACATGAAATATTTTTGGGACACACTGGTACGGGTAGCTGGAGGGGGTTTGGGAGTGGAGGAAGAGGTGGTGGTAGTAGGAGGTGTACGTTTGGTGACTTTGGGTGCAGGTGCATGCACTGGATTCTGTCGTGAGGTGGATGGCTGTTGGGTGGGTTTGTGGCTGTCTTTGTGTATCTTGGGAGGGGGCGTCACAGACACACTGGGAGAGGACACAGGGGACGTGTGAATGGTAGTGAGGGTGGTGAGTGCACGTGAGCAGGGTGTGCTGGTGGGTGTGCTGGTGAGGGACATAGTGGCTGTCGAGGTAGTGCATGCAGGTGTGAGTGTAGACGAGACTGGGAGGGAGGAGGGAGACGACGAGGAGGGGGACACAGTGGAGGCAGTGGATGTTGGTGTGTCTGCATGTGTGTGTTGCTTGCGTGAGTGCCTGTGGGATGTGTGGTGCTTATGTTTGCCTGAGCTTCCCTTGTGTGTTGACGTGTGTGCATGCTGGTCTGTAGGTGTGCTTGGGATAGGCAGAGGTACAGGGGATTGGGTCTGGGTGGAGGAAGTTGGAGGGGGGAGGTTAGAGATGGGGACAATGGCTCAGGGAAGGGCCCCCTGACCAGAATGAATGCCCTCCAGGAATGCATTAGTTTGTTGCAACTGCCTTTCCACACCCTGGATGGCATTCAAAATGGTAGACTGCCCAACAGTGAGGGACCTGAGGAGGTCAATGGCCTCCTCACTGAGGGCAGCAGGGGTGACTGGGGCAGGGCCTGAGGTGCCTGGGGGGAAGGTGATGCCCACCCTCCTGGGTGAGCGGGCACGGGCCGAAGGCAGAGGGGCTGCTGGGAGGGCGGTGCTGGTAGGGGGGGTGGAGGCTGGACCTGTAGATGCGGGCGGCACAGATGTTGCCGCCACCACAAGGGAGCTCCCATCAGAGGACGTGTCCGTGTCGCTGGTGTCAGCTCCTGTCCCCGCCGTGAAGCTCCCCTCGCCCTCCGTCCCACTGGTGAATTCCGAGTCCGTAGTCTCGCCCTCCAGGGCCGTGTGGGATGCAGCTCCCTCGTGCACCTTTGCCACTGCTCCTCCGCCTGATGATGCTAATGCACACAAGAACAGGGAGACCACAAAAAGGGGGGGGAGACAGAAGAAAGACATGTTGAGTGCATGGATTACTGCTACCGTTGGCAGACAAGACAGACACAGAAGCCCCCTGCACTATGCCGCGCTTTTGGGCTCCACTGTTCAATTCCTGGGAAATGGCCTACAAGGCAATGGACGACATCAGCACACATAGATGACACAGGGGCATGAATAGCTGTACTTGGCACTCTACAAAGGTGGGCTGGGGTGCCACATGGACTGCCTTATGGAGGGGCCTTGCCTACGGAACTCGCCCTGGCCTAGGGAAACCCACAGCCCTCCTCCCCGACCCAGACACCTCCACTGCGCGCAAAGTCAGCAGAATGAGAGTGTACTCACCCCCTTGTGTCTGCTGTGATGCCCTCAAGCGCCCATCCAACTCAGGGTAGGCCACCGCCAGGATCCTGAACATCAGGGGGGTCATGGTGCGACGGGCACCCCTCCCACGTTGGGAGGCCATCCCCAGCTGAGCCTCCGCCGTCTTGTTGCTCCAGCGGCGAATGTCCTCCCATCTTTTCCGGCAGTAGGTGCTCCGTCTGTGGTAGACCCCCAGGGTCTGGACGTCCTTGGCGAAGGCACGCCAAATATCTTTCTTCTGGTGGGCGCTGACCTACATGAAATGTACAGGGGAAGAAGAGAAGTCATTACCAACTGCACCGTCAAAGTGATTGGCCACCATCCCTACCCTTGCCATTTAGCACATGCATTCACCGTCTTTCATGCACGCAGCACTCTGCCCCCTTCCTTCTTACATCCAGCCCTCTCCACACAGGCATAGCCCATACAACATGCTCCCTGTGTACTTACCTGTTTGTCTGGAGGATCGTAGAGTAGCGTGTACTGGGGGAGGACCCCATCCACGAGCTTCTCCAACTCCTCCGATGTGAAGGCAGGGGCCCTTTCCCAAGACACTCGAGCCATTGTCTCTTCCAGACCGAGGTCACAGCAGCACTTGCAGTGTAGGTCCTCTCCTGTCGAAGATCAGGTATCGAGTGATTGAACAGATAGAAAATGGAGGTCACGTCCGCGGCGGTCACGTCCATGGCGGTGCGTACCGTCACCGCCGGCGTACATCGTCATTGGTTCCTGGGACCCATAGGGTCCAATGTTAACCAATGCAGCATTGCGCCGCCGTCTTCGACCGCCTACCGTGACGGTGTACAACGCCAGCGCAGTTACCTCACATCCCATTGTCATACTTTACAGGTCAGGCAGCCACAATTTCAGGGGCCCACATGGCTTCATTTTCAACTGCGTCACACATACCTAGGCCTAGTCTCAACACACATACAGGCCACCTTTTGTGTATGATTGGTGTTCTGGGTAAACTGTGGGTACGTATCTCTGAGTTGTTTGACTCTGTGCTTGCTGTTGTCCTTCATAGGCACCGTCCGCTGGGACTTGTGAGGAGATGGTGGCATCCTCCGGTGTACCGACCGTTGGTGGACCTGTCGACAATGGAGGAGCGACATTTGATAATCACCTACAGGCTTGACCGTGCCACAATCCAGGAACTGTGTACCCAGTTGGAGCCAGACCTGATGTCAGCAATCCGCCATCCCACAGGAATCCCCCCTCAAGTGCAGGTGCTGTCAGTGCTCCATTTCCTTGCAAGTGGCTCTTTTCAAACAACTGTGGCCATGGCATCAGGGATGTCCCAGCCTATGTTTTCCAACGTATTGTCCAGAGTGTTGTCTGCCCTTCTGAAACACATGCGGAGCTACATCGTTTTCCCTCAGGTGGAGGATTTGCCTACAGTGAAAGGTGATTTCTATGCCCAGGGACATATCCCCAACATCATAGGTGCCATTGATGGGACCCATGTGGCTTTGGTCCCCCCCCCACAGGAGTGAACAAGTGTACAGAAACCGGAAGAGTTATCATTCTATGAATGTACAGATGGTATGTTTGGCAGACCAGTACATCTCCCATGTGAATGCCATGTTCCCTGGCTCAGTGCATGACGCCTACATCCTGCGGAATAGCAGCATCCCTTATGTGATGGGTCAACTCCAGAGGCACCGTGTGTGGCTATTAGGTGAGCACCTGGAAGCAAGTCAGTGGGAATGGTTGTTCTGGGGTTATCCCTCCAGGTTAGTGTGTGTGTCTAACAGTTGCCCCTCACCATTTGCAGGTGACTCTGGTTACCTGTCATGGCTACTGACCCCAGTGAGGAATCCCAGGACCAGGGCAGAGGAACGCTACAATAAGGCCCATGGGCAAACTAGGAGGGTGATCGAGCGGTCCTTCGGCCTCCTGAAGGCCAGGTTCAGGTGCCTCCATGTGACAGGTGGATCCCTATTCTACTCACCAAAGAAGGTGTGCCAGATCATCGTGGCCTGCTGTATGCTTCACAGCTTGGCTTTGCAACGCCAGGTGCCTTTTCTGCAGAATTATGGTCCAGATGGCGGTGTTGTGGCAGCTGTGGAGCCTGTGGACAGTGATGAGGAGGAAGCAGAGGAAGAAGACATGCAGAACAGGGACTCAGTGATCCAGCAAAATTTCCAGTGAAACACAGGTAAGAATACAATCCTGCCTACTACATGTACTTTTACACTACTACCTCACTCCTGTCCGTCGTTTTTACCCAGTGTATGGTCACTGAGTTGTCACTTTTCCTTACGGTTTCACAGGTGTGGGTCCCACAGTGTGACATCTGCTTAGATTCCTCATGGACTAGAGCTGTGTGACATAGGTATGTTGACATTACTATTTCAAAAACATTTTGTCACTGTAATTGCTAATACACTATTTCAAAATCACAGACAGACTCCAGATCATTTTGTGCTTTAGGTGTGTTTATTTTAATGCAAAATATTGGAGGGGGTAGTGAAATGGTGAGGGGTGATGGCGGAGGAATGTCCATGGCAGAGTCCAGTCTATTATTCTCACAGGTGCATTGCCCATATGGGCATAGGAAGTGGAGCTGGGGCAGTTTAATTATGGACAGGGTGACAAAGTGGGACAGTAGGATGACAATCAGGGTGGTCTCATTTCTTGGCGGGGGTCTTGGCATCATTCTCTGTCTTGTTCCTGGATCTCAGGGACCGTTTGCGGGGTGGTTCTCCGTCTCCAGAGGGTGGGGTACTGGTGTGGTGGTCCCATGGCGGGGCATCCTGTCCACTAGCGCCAGCGGAGGTGGTGGACAGTTCATCGTCCATGCTAGTGTCAGGGGCCCCTTGTAGTGCCACAGTGTCCCTCCTGGTGTGGAGTACTTCCTTCAGCACCCCTACGATGGTGCCCAGGGTGGAGCTGATGGTTCTGAGTTCCTCCCTGAAGCCCATATACTGTTCCTCCTGCATGCGCTGGGTCTCCTGAAACTTGGCCAGTACCGTTGCCATCGTCTCCTGGGAGTGGTGGTATGCTCTCATGATGGAGGAGAGGGCCTAGTGGAGAGTGGGTTCCCTTGGCCTGTCCGCCCCCTGTCGCACGGCAGCCCTCCTAGTTCCCCTGTGTTCCAGTGCCTCTGTCCCCTGGACCTGCCCCCAGGTCCCTGTTGTTGTTGGGGTGGTGGGTTATCCTGGGTTCCCTGTAGTGGTGGACACACAGCTGATTGACGTGTCCTGGGGACGGATTTATGGGCCCCCTGGGTGGGTGCTGTGCTGGTGTTTCCAGAGGGGGGAAGGTCTGTGGTGACCTGTGCCTGTGTGAAGGGAACCGACTGTCCAGAGGTCCGGGCTGGTCCGGGCTGGTCATCTAGATCCAGTTGGACAGAGGTGCTGTCATCACTGTGGGCCTCTTCTGTTGGTGGTGTGGACATGTGTGGACCCTCCTGTCCGGTGACGTTGGGTAGGGGTCCTGCAGGGGTATAAAAGGATGTTTGTTAAATCTGTGTGTGTAATGGTGTGCAATGGGTGGGTGAGCATGTACCCCAGTGCTAGCATTCCTGTGTGGGAGCTTGTGTGATGGTGGTTTATGGGGGTGTATGGGTATGTGTAGTGGGCATGCTTTAGTGATGGGTGTCCATGCTTTGTTGTTGCATGTACGGCTTGGTGTTAGGATGTGTGGTTTGTGAAGTTGGGACATTTGTGAGGAGTTAGAGTGATGGGGTGAGGGTGAGGGGGGGGTATGTGCTGGCATGCAGGTAGGGTGGGGGATGTAATAGTTAAGATTTGACTTACCAGAGTCCATTCCTCCACCTACTCCTGCGAGGCCCTCAGGATGCAGAATCGACAAGACCTGCTCCTCCCATGTTGTTAGTTGTGGGGGAGGAGGTGGGGGTCCGCTGCCAGTCCGCTGAACCGCCAGGTGGTGTCTTGAGACCACAGAACGCACCTTCCCCCGTAGGTCGTTCCACCTTTTCCTGATGTCCTCCCAATTTCTTGGGTGTTGTCCCACTGCATTGACCATGTCCACTATTCTTCGCCATAGCTCCATCTTCCTTGCAATTGAGCTGTGCTGCACCTGTGCTCTGAATAGCTGTGGCTCTACCCGGATGATTTCCTCCACCATGACCCTGAGCTCCTCCTCCGAGAACCTGGGGTGTCTTTGCCGTGCCATGGGGTGGTGTAGGTGGTGTGTGGGGTGGAGTGTGTGGTGATAAGTGTGGTGATATGTAGTGGTGTGTTGTGTGAGGTGCGTGAAAGTTGTGTGGGTGATGGTGTTGTGTGCCTGTGGATGCTGTTGTTCTTGCTGGTGGTGTCTCTCTCTGGCCTTCTTTCTGAATTTTTGGTAGTAAGGGTTTGGGGGTGATGTGGGTGTGTGTTTTATATTGTAGTGGGTGTGTGGGAGTGGTGTGTGTATGTGTCTCAGGTGTGTGTATTTTGGATTGTCCAATGTGGCTGTGTTTTGTTGGAGTGTGTGTATTTTGAGCGCGGCGGTGTGAACCGCCAATGGAATACCGCGGATGAAAGACCGCTGCGTGGATTCGTGTGTCGTGATAGTGTGGGCGTATTTCTGTTGGCGTGACGGTGGAGGATTTGTTTTCGCCAGTTTATCACTGACCTTTGGTGTCTGAATTTTGGCGGATTCCGAGATGTGGGTCATAATAGCTGTGGCGGAATTCCGCGGCGGTGTGTTGGCGGTCTTCTGCACGGCGGTAAGCGGCTTTTACCGCCAATGTTGTAATGACTGCCATAGTTTATTCCTCAATTGGGACAGACTAAGGAATAATCTATGTTTTGCAACACTGCTGGACTGCTTGTGATCCTTCCGATACTTGTGCAGGAGGAGTTGTTTCATATACATAAATACATAAACATGTTGTTGTCCATATGAATATTGCACCGAAATGTCGTATATGTTGAAAGTAGAAATATGATTGCTGAGACTGGATATGATTTTTTATTATACATTTTTCTAATTTTGATCTCACCTTTTCTTCACATGGCACTTTATTATGGTTGGGTTTTTCTAATTAAGATGTAATTATTTTTTTAGGTTACGTAGAGCTTATTGGTGCAGACAATTTGATGTGGTCAATTAGAATCCACCTATATTTCGTAGGTCAATATGATATGTCATTATCAGATCTATTGCAGTATAAGTATGAGATCATCTTTGCTGAAGGAAATGCACAGTCACTTTGAAAGTATACTATACATATCAAAATATTGAGATAGGTATATCATCTGAGGATAGAATGCCATAGGCCATGCAATTGATTGGTTGGTATACCTTCAATTCTCAGGATAAGATTATGCATTTGTCACTTTATATTAATAGGTTGTGGTATCTAAATATACATGTAGAAAAAAGAAGAAACAAAGCAAAAAAGAAAAGATGATGACTTTATATTTGTGCATATATTTGAATTGATAGATCAGAGATTGACAATATTTTAATAGTGATCTATAACATGACTATATGGTAATGTATTCATTTATTTTATATCATGACTCATCTGATAATAGCAATGTGCACAAAACATTTGATACATTTACCATTATGAGACCATAGGAGATTACGAGTAAATTGATATAGGATGACTATCAATGAGACACTATGGCCCTCATTTCAACCTCGTGGTCTTTTTTCAAGACCGCCGATGTTCCGCCGGGCCGGAGACCGCCAGTGGTGGCGGTCTTCCGACACCCATATCATGACTCCTGGCAGCCCTCCGCCCTTTTTCAGATAGAGAGCTGCTAGCAGCCATACTGGCAGTCGGCGGTGAAGTGGAGGCTGCTCCACTGTCACGCCACGTCATCAGAACACCCCCCACCATAATACGACCCAGTATTCGGTGTGGCGGTGTTCTGGTGATGGGGTGCTGGCGGCGGAGCAGCCCCCATGGATCCCGTTCCCTCCCGGAGGATCACCGGAACAGGTAAGGTGATTGTCCGTTAGGGGAAGTGGGTGGGGGGTGTTGTGTGGTGTGTGCGTGCATGGGGGTGTGCGTGTGAGTGTGTAGAGGGGTTGTGTGAGTGTGTGTATGCATGCGGGGGTGTAATGTGTGTATGGGAAATGTGACATGTATGTATGTGTGCATGTGTGCATGTATGTGTGCGAGTATGTGTGTGAGTGGTGTGAGCGTGCATGTAGGGGGTGTGGGGGGTGCGTGTGGGGGTTTCTGTGGGTGTGGGGGGGCGGGGGCCTTCCACCTTTGGGGGGTAGTAGGGGGTTGTGGGTGTTGGGGGAGGACTCAGCGGAAGGGGAGGCAGTAGGGGGAGACCACAATCAGTGCTAGGGAAAGAATTCCCGGGCACTGATAGTGCCTACCGCCATGGATTTTGTGGCAGTACAAAACCCCACGAAATCCAAAGCGGTATGCGGGGTCCTGATACTGCCAACGGTCTAGTGACGTCCCCCGGGCTGGAGACCGAAGTCTCCAGCCCAGGGGTCGTTACCACCCTGGGGGGCGGTGTGTTAAAGTGGCGGTTTTGGATGGAGGTAACTGCCATGGTCAAAATCCCATATTTTTAACCGCCGGCCTGTTGGCGGTATTACCGCCGCTTTAACACCAACCTCCAGGGTTATAATGAGGGCCTATATATGTTATAAGATGGCCGGCCCATTGATCTGCACCTTGTAGTAGTAAGAATAGATAAGGGACTACTGTGATATTCGAGGAGGTTTAGATCATATGGGGAGAGTCCAGTAGAAGGCATTAGCCGAAACGCGTTGACATTCCAGTTTTGTTTGGGAGCAGCACTGTATTTGCACTTTATTTGGAATAAAACAGATGAACATCAACAAATGGAAACATCACCCCTTTTTTACGTGGTGGCAGCTGCGAAATCATATTATGGTGCAGCTGTATGATGAGTTAAGTCTCATTATCTTGGAAGATATATGTATATATATATATATATCTCTAGATGATAGCAAGTGCTTCCGAGGGTAGGAAGAAAATGATGCACACTTCCAGCAGGTAGTAAAAAATTTAAGTTTATTAGCAATGCACCAAACGCACTTAGACATACAGGGTGTCTTGATAACGAATGAAGCAAAAACATAAAAGACATACATACAGAGGTCTCCAATCAGACTAGCTACTTTCAAACCTTTCTTCCAAAGCTACTGGATTTGTCATCAACCAATCCCCTCAATATCCAGAGAGCTCACAGATTGGGTCTGAAGGTCTCTAATAAGCCACGAGGAGTCATTTTATTCTTTCTGCAACATACAGACTTACTTCAAGCACCATCTGTAGTAAAGGCTAAAAAATAAGTCCATGATATAAAAAAGGACTGCAGAGATGCAGAAAGTCAAGAGCCGTCTTAGAATGGTTTTTAAAAAATCTTTTCACACACAATCTTTCCAAAGTTGCGGAAATATTTTTTTCTTCACAAATTCTTTAATGTAAAATGACGCATAGTGTCACATGAGACAAATAATAATCAATATGTCCATATTTTATGAGCATATTTTAGTGTAAGTATTATCCTTAATCATAGATTAAGGCTAATGTCTTCCTCATATTCAAAGTAAAAAAATATTATCATCCCTAGTAAAATGTCTGTAACAGTCATATACACTGCCACACAACTTCGATTGAATCCATATCAAAATTTAAAATAGGGTAATACCCAAATCTCATAGCACACAGGATCCTGGGCTATAAGCTCCCCATTTCTTAGAAAACGGCTCATAGTTTCCGGATTTTGTGCCTTCGACCTATAAACACAGCCAACAGTTGGTTTTCCATTCAGAATACCAGTCAATGGGGTCAGTTTGACATATTGAACAAAGGGATCATACCAAATCTACTTGTAACCCACCCTGATTTACAGCATCTTTCATACACACACATCTTGTCAATAGAACTTATCAAAGTTGGCCCCTTTTCATCAAAAGAGTCCACATCGGTGACATGGAGAGCAGCAGAAGTTACATATTTTTTTTTTTCTCATGGAGGTTGATCATTAAAGTCTGGGAAATCACAATAAGCCAACCATTCCTACAAACATATCTGGAACCTCTACTACCAAGAAACATTGAACATTCAAATATTAAAAAGAATGGAGATAGCATCAACTAGCACTTGGTAAAAAAAAATCAATAATCAAAAATGTTGTCTGAAAAAAATTTGTCTGCAAGGGGGCATGGTTACGGCACCGACAGAGATGGCGGTGTAACGTCAAGGCTCCGCGGACAGAGGAGGCCTCATTTCTTCATAACTGCCACTTGACATTTCTTTCTTCGAAGGAGACGAACACGCATCTCCTCCAGATGCAATGGTAAGTCGCAGGAGTGACTTTTTATTTATTTAGAGTTACTTGTGTGTCCAGCCTGAGCGGATTACCCTCATGAATGGAGACGAGTCAGCCATTTTATGTTCTGACGAATGTGTTCTTTCCTTAGAACTGCTTGACTTTAATTAATTCTGCCTTATAATTGTGGCACATCCACTTCATTATCTGTTTTTTTCCAACTATATATTTGAAAACAAGTAAAGGATCCTTTTCTTTATTTTTTTCTTCATCCTAGATGTGTTGTTACTTATTTAGTCTGTAAGGATGAGGCAGTAACAATTCTTACTTCTACTCATTGTTTTTTTTCCCTTAACAAAGCCACCAGGTCTATATAGATTTTCATTTGCCACCTTACTGGATTCTACCACAGGATCTACGAAGATTTTCAACTCCAACAGCTACTTAACATCTATATGGTGCAGCATTTACGCCAAGTGCATTTACTTTCATCTTGTATATCCTTCCGCTCCCAGTTGAAGCTTATGGGAAAAAAAAGGAGTCTTAAACTTTTTAACACTTCTCAAATTACTCCTCAGTCAGATTCAGGCTCTAACTGTAACAACATGGATGACACGGTTTTGTCAAGATCTGAGTCCCACTCAGAAACTATTCCATGATGTCCACGTCAACCTCCATGGATTTGATTTTAGAAGAAATTTGTGCATTGAAACCCTTTATGGAAGAGACCACAAAAACTTTGCAGCATTTAGATGATAAATGGTCTTCCTTGGAATCGCAAGGTTTGCTGGTGGAACAAAAACCAGAGACTCATCTACATACAGCTTAATGTATTTCAAATCTGGAATCTGAAATTTCACTACTCAAGAAGCATACTGAGGATCTTGGAAATATAAATCGTAGGAACAATCTACGCTTATATGGTTTTCCCAAAGACACAGAGGGCTCCAATCAGACTAACTACTTTCAAACCTTTCTTCCATAGCTACTGGATTTGTCATCAACCAATCCCCTCAAAATACAGAGAGCTTAAAGATTGGGTCTGAAGGTCTCTAATAAGCCACAAGGAGTCATTTGATTCTTACTGCAATATACAGACTTACTTCAAGCCCTGTCTGCAGTAAAAGCTAAAAAACAAATAATATTGGATGGTCACAGACTGTTTTTCTCTGAAGATGTTGCTAAAGCTGGTCACCGCAAGCAATATTTGGATTGAGAGCCATAAATGCTAGGTTTGGACTACGTCATCCATGTTTATTCAAGGTGACATACAAAGAGAAAACTACCATTCTCGAACATCCAGCTGCACTTAAACAATCCTTACAACATAGAGCAGAAGAAATGGACACTTCAAAAGTCACTTAACTTTGGACTTATTCTTAAGATTATTACTTGTTTCTATTGTTTTTCTCCCATTTCTATAATCTTAATTCAACACAGTATTTTATCATAGGTATATATCCTTATGTCTCATTCATGTTCTTCACCCTTTATGTGACATCTTCATACAAGTTGGACCGTCCCTCCATTTCTGTGGACCTTGATGGCGGTCGTTGTCATCTTCTGGTGTTGCCACCCTCCCTTTTTATTCTGTGTTTTCATATGTATGTCTCTCAGTTGTCATTTGTATGATTTGTACTGTCTCTTTGACCTTTGCAATTGTCTTTCCTTTTACTTTCCATTTCCAATTTATCTTTGAACTTTTCTTGTTTTCTTCCCCTCAGTCCTTTCCTCTTTCTTTAATTCATTAAATTTCTTATTCTTCTCATTTCTAATTTTTTTATCACATATTTTTATGATACTGTAAACATAAAATATGTGCTTACTAATAATTGTATTTTACATTCTAGATTACTACATGGAATATTAAAGGATTAGGTAATCCTATCAAATGACAGAGGGTGTTATCTCATTTAGTTAAACTAAAAACAGATGTCACACTTCTTCAGGAATCACACCTTTCTGAGACAGAAGTTATTAAATTAAAAAAATGTTAATAAGGCAATGTGTTTGCTTCTCATGCTCTGGGGAAGAAAAATGGAGTAGTGATTCTTTGCCATAAAAAGTTGCATCTCATAGCAGTCCATCAAGAAACTGAGTCCGAGGGTCGGTGGATTATTATTGTCAAACTCCTGTTTAATAATATACCTCTGACTATTTTTTAATGTTTATGGTCCGGTTCGGTAGACAATATATTTTGTTCCAATATATCAGCTAAATTACATTTATGTGATGATGAATATATTATATTTGGCACAGGTTGTAATCAAATCCTGGATCCCGTACTGGACCAGCACTCAACAGATAAGTTTGTACATTACAAGATGCACTCTCACTTTAAGTCTTGCATACACCGTAACTCACTGGTTGATATTTGGAGATTGTCATCCAGACCTCTCTGAGCATACTTCTAATTCTTTACTTTCCATACTATACTTGACACCTCTATTGTTTATATCTGGGACTCTTTTAAAGAGGCAGCCCGAGGTTTTATAATAAAATTTGTTTCCACCAAGAAAAAACATATGGAATCCCACACTGCACAATTACTTAAAAAATGGAATATCATTATTTTCATTCTAATAATGAGGCATCATTAGGTTCTCTTATTGAACCCAAATTCACATTTAATAGATTAACTACGAACACTTCTTCCTCATATCTCTTAAAAGATATTATGGGGGCCAAAACAAAATGGGAAATGTACTTGCTAATTCTCTAAAGATCAGGAGAGAAAGGACTAAAATAGAATCCCTACGAAATACAATTGGGAATGTTATTTATAAAGATAAAATGCAGGAATTCATTAATTATTACACCAATTTATATTGTTGTGATACTCATTCATCCCAACCAGATTTATCAACATACTTTCCATCCATTGCCTCTCCCTCTTCACAACATATTGATTTAGACTCACTTGGTTCAGATATCACACTCTTACAATTATCGCACGCAATCTCAGTACTTCGCAGAGAGAAAGCCCCTGTTCCTGACGGGTTTACTATTGAATTTTATAATCACTTTGCAAAATCTCTTTTACCTAAACTTTTGCAGTTATTTAACTCTTTTGCCAAAACCAGTACCTTCCATGGTACCTTTCAGGAAGCTATGATTTGTTTAATCCCAAAAGATAATAAGGATCCCACACTTTGTAAAAATTATTGTCCCATTTCTCTAGTTAATACAGATTAGAAACGCAAAAAATGTTTCTCTACGAATAGATCCCTTCTTACTTCAACTTATAGGTTCTGAACAGTCTGGTTTTGTTAAAGGCCGACTATACTCCAATACTGCCCAAGTTCTTTTTAATATCCTAACCAACGCCTCTGCTTTAAATCTTCCTAATGCAGCTATTGCTGAGAAAGCATTTGATAGGATGGAATGGAGCTTAATTTTTCAAGCGTTAAAGTGGATTGGGTTGCCACCCAAACTAATTGAATTGATATCCTTACTATATTCAGGCCCTAAAGCTACCATTTTTGTTAATGGTTTGCTCTCAGATTATTTTTCCTTATTTAGAGGGGTACTTCAAGGCTGCCCATTCTCACCTCTATTGTTTTATTATAGCACTTGAACCTTTTATCACTAAAATTCGACAAGATATGCATACCTCAGGTTTTTAACTAGGATCTCAACAAATTAAAATGTTGGTTTATGCTGATGGTATTCTTTTATACTGTTCTAATCCCACTACCTCTCTGTCTTTCTTTTTCGATCAGGTGAATACCTTCTCTCATCGTTCCGGTTATAGACTGAATTCTGATAAATGTGAAATATTACCTTTAAATGTTTTGTGTAATAAGTAATTTTTTATTTCCACTAGATTTACTTGGCAGCCCTCTAAAATAAAATATTTAGGATTATGTTTTTTACAAACTATCAGTGACACTATAAAATTAAATTTTGAAAAGATAATTAAAACATTAAATGATAAAATTACTCGTTGGCATCCACTTTTTCTCTCCTGGTGGGGTAGACCTGATTCTATTAAAATTATGCTTTCCCCCATGGTATTATATATAATTGCGATGATTCCTTTCCATGTTCCTCTCTATTATTTTTGTTTTTTTAATAGACTCTTTACTTTTCAAATTTCTATGGAAAGGCAACCCCCGTCTCTTAAACAAAAGATAAGTCAAATGGATGTCTTAAATTACATGAATTCACAAAATATCATCACACCTTTTCTTTAAAACAATCTGCTCAATGGCTCTCTTCTGACTTACCCTCACATCCTCTGGTATGGCTACAATAGAGGTTTCTCCTTTAGATTTAAAAAAATCTCTTGCTTTTACAGCCAATGTAGCTCAGTTCCGTACACCAGTTATTTCCCACAGTCGCCAACTTCTGTCACCTCTCATGCCCTCAGCTTGTCCTTCTAGTGCTAACTTTTTTAACAACCTATTTGGCATAATAAACTAATACAAGTCAACAACAGATCTTTCTATTGGAAATCATGGCATTCCAGAGGGTTATACTGGTTATCACAACTTTTTGCTCATAATGAAGCTATATCTTTTACAGATCGTCAAAAGACATACTCCTTACCCTCAACATGTAAACCATAATACAAACTTTTACACACCTCAATTGCTCAGTACATTTCCACTCTGTCATTTGTACCTTCTCCTCCTCCTTTGTCAACTAACCTTTTGTCCTTATTGCACACTAATCGCTCGACATCTGCTATATACAGGTCTCTATATTCTGACCTGGTTAGAGTCAAGTCCAAGACTTAATTGGCCTGGCAAAAGGATTTAGCAGAACTTCTTTTTGGGACAAATTATGGCTTAAAGTCCATAAAACTACACGAGCGGCTCACACTACACAAACACTTTATTTTGTCTACTACAGACTGTTATGTACTCCTACATTACTTAATTCTTTCTCTTCAGGTAGTAGCCCATCATGTTTGTCCTGTTCATATCCAAATGCAGATCTAAAACATATGTTATTTGAACGTCCTCCCATTTCCCTATTCTAGAGATTAGTCTGGTAGCAAATTAACAAGATTTAAAATCAAAGTTCCTTTTCCCCTCGCATATTTTTCTTGGTAGTGTGGTCCCACACTGCCTTGGTGTAACTTTGAAATATAAACGTATAGATCTACTGTTAGCAGTTGCATTGCATTTAATAACATCAACTTGGAAACAACCCAGTTGTGTAACTTTTTGAGTTTGGTGGAATGCTGTTTGTTTTCATCCCAGATTGGAAACTATGTTTCCCCTGTTCCATTGGCTATTAAGAGAGATTTATTATGGCTTCCACTAATTATCTTTCCCTAATCTCCACTCCTATTAGTAAAATTATCACTGTATCAACTGAGGTAAAAAAAAAAAAACACCCTGAACACCTGTTTCTACCCTTCTAATGATACCTTCATATGTTAAAATTGCACATTTAGATGATCATACTTAAGTTGTTTTAATGTTTACAATTTTTATGTATATCTTGTTATATCCTTTCAACATTAGATAATTCTCCCTTTTCTTTACCCATTCCCCTCCCCATTAATCTTTTTCTAATTTTTTTACTCTCCAGCATAGGTGCACTGCATTTCTTTTCATATATTTAATTATATTTTTATTTTTTCCTATTATATTCAATGTTTACTATTTCTTGCCCTATTAATTTTTGCATTTTATTCCATGTACTAAAATGTTTCTTTTGCTGTTTTACAATAAACACAAACTTAAAAAATGTCTGCAAAACCTGCCACATCAAAACAATGTAAGGTCGCTTACGAATATCCGCAGCTCAGAGGGCTGAACCACCCTGCAGACAAGATACAGAAACGTCATGTAAATCAACCATTTAAGGCTGGTCTGCTTTAACTCTGAATGGAAGGAAGACAACATGGAGAAAGACTAGTTTAAACAAATGCATTAAATTAGATTTGGGAGGTCGGTCCATGCTGACGCAGAATGAAGAGTAAGTAAGATATTTGGATGCATTTGAAATCGTATCCTTTCAACAAACCTGGTTTGTGCCTGACAAAAACATTCTATAAATATGTAAATAGGGCCCCGGAATAGAAGGAACCAAAGGAGGGTTGGCCATATCCACTAAATTAGACCTAAATCTGAAAATGACCCATATAAACACCAAAAATGGCTCATTGTAGAAAATCCTTTTTGATAACTGGTCTCTGAGAGACACTTCAGTATATATGCTAACAGTAAACATAATCATAAACTCCCAATCACAAACAAAACAGGAGATGTCAATCTAACCCGATGCAGACTCATATGGATGACTAAATAAACATGCAGGATATATTGTGGCAAATCCCATCAGTGGACTACATGTCTCAAAAGTTGGATATCCAGGTGAAAGCTTGATAGGGAGCTTCCATTCACTGGAACTAAGAACACTGAACATGAGATACCCAGACGATCTCCCTGCAAAACCAACCCTTTTCTCTTTGATTAAGAATGCTACCATAGACTACATGATTGTCAGTATAGATCTTGTTCCAGCAATCAAGCAATGGGAAATAGATAACTGGCTAGAAAGCGATCATTACCCCCCAGCTCATAACAAATCTAAACACCACCTCTTTCTGTACTCTTTCTGTAAAGATTATGTCCATCTGCAACTACTACTATTACAGAAAATGTCAAGAAACCTGATATGGAGGTGCACACCCCCTAGTCGGTGAATCATAATTAATCTTTCTAGAACAGACTGGCTCCCAAAAGCTCAATGAGTCCAATATTCCGGAATATACAATCATGACAGAACAATATGTAGACGAAATAGACAAAGTATGCACAGATAAGGCAACAACAAAGAGCACTGCAGTCAACAAAAAAGGTTTCAATAAAAAAAAGAGATTAAGAAAGAACTGCAAAAAAAAAAAAAAATCTCTATAGGTAAGCAAGGTGTTTCAGTAAAAGGCTTTGGAATAAAGCCCAGAAAACAAAAAGAAATAACATGACAAATTAATAACAAGTTCACAGTGTAGACCACAAAGATATTGACCCATGATAAATCCTGGACCAATTTATTCGATGCTTGCAGGAAAGGGAAGTCAAAACAATTTTGGAGTCTAATCAACCAAGTTGCCCAACACCAGCCACTCGTAGAAAAACAGCACGCCTCTGAAAACAGCTGGATTATCTCTCTTCAGCCTCTATTGACTGCTGACTCAGAAAATCATCCGTTAGCATTAGTGGCAGCACATCCCAACAAAACAGTTAGTTCTACTAATGAGCAGGGAGTAAATAACCAATCAGCCCAGGAATTGGAAGTATTGAAAAATGCAAAGCAGATCATATTCATCATGCAAATGGGAGAAAAGGAAGCCCCAGCCCCCAGCAACCTTCTCGTCGCAAATTTCAAAATAAAGTAATATTGCCGGTCAACCAGGTTTGTTAAGCTTTTCTATGAATTTGCCACCAAATAATACCAGACCCTTGGTGTGGCTCAATTATGCACCAATTTACAACAAATGGAGATGCCAACAACCCCTTGGACTAAAGGCTAATAGTCTTTATAGAAGCTAAACACCATCCTACAAAGCGTGGATGAATGAAGGAATACTAATTCCCCTTACCCATACTAGCATCCAGTTGTTCAATTTGATATCTTAATCTGCGCAAGCTGCTCATATTTGTTTTTAGCACACCAGCCCTTCTCGACCAGCTGAACTCATGGCCAGGAGGGTATCTGGCATTTTATTTTCCAAATGTTGTTCCTGTTTTCCTACTGTGTGATATAGCTCTAAATGTTTCTGTATAGGATTTGTATTGACTGGAGAAGTGAAACTGAAATTATGTTCTAGGTTGGGCGTATGTGGATTAAAAATGGTGTTGAAGGAGGTAGTCTTAATCTGAGAAGTAAAAACAAGTGAGAGGACTTTAGACATAGTCAAACTAGTCAACTAATAAAGGCTGCAAATAGTCATGGGCTGGAAGCTGAGATGGGACCCTCATTGTGCTAAAAAAAGGGCCTGAACATTGGCCTTGAATCCTGAAGCCATTAAACATTAACTGTTTAGAATTGAGAGTGTACCTTAACGCAGGCAGGGAAGGAAGTGTTCTTGTCGTGGTTCACGAAAATAAATCTCTCATTTGCGCTCTTCGATTCCTCTGGAAAAATCTTTAGTGAACATTTCCTTAGTTTCTTTCTCAGTGGAGCTGAGGAGAAAATAATAACTTTCAGACGAGATTGTAAACGCATAACAATTTTTCTCGTCCTTTGTCTCAACATAATCATTCAGCAAGCAATAGAAGATATTAGAAGAAAGTTCTCCTTGTGCATTAGTACCCTCATGCAAATACTTCTCATCTAACCTAAACTTCTCTATAGCTGTTAGTACAGTAGTCGTCTTAAAAGCAGAAGTATGGTTGGCTTGGCTCTTATCAAGAAAAGACATTCCCATAATCAATACCACAAACAATATCCTGCATACAATCCCCAAACCAATACTCATATTTACAGTGCCTATTATTCCTACCCTGCTGGCTAATGACACTCATGATCTGTAAAGAATCAGAAAGCAGAAGAGAAATTGAGAAAAAACTGCAGGAAAATCAAAAACAAAACAATTCTTCTTTCTGCAGTTATTTACAGCTATCAGTCTCTCTTCCAGGATCCCTTGTCAAAAATCGGTAAGCAGCTTGTCAAAATCAGGTTTCATAAAGGTCAAATCAGGTTATCAAAGTTTTTTCCGGTTACTTTCAACAGTTTTTGTTCTCAAAAATGTTCTCGGAGTGTTTCAACAGTTCAGTTCATCAGCTTCCTTCAAGTCCCAAAATATTGACCAGGACTGTCTCTGTCAAAACAAAAAGACAAACATTATTTCTGCCATTCACTTGTAGTTGCATAGGCCCATTCAGGACCCGCGTATCTTCGACTTGCTATTCTCTTTCTCTTAAACTTTCAATCTTCATTCAATTCTCCCTCAATTAGATCTTCTCTCCTTGTCTTGTCTACTTCTTCAATTGTTACTTCAACAACTACTCCCTTTTTCTTTGCTTGTGATTCTGGACACTAATCTCCTTTCAGTGGACCCTTAGTCAATGCTCTTTTCAGTGTTGAACTTGTAACTTCTCCTTGATCTATGGTGTTTTCTCTTGACGGACCTGGAACTGGTTCAGGAGGAGTCAGATCACAGTGACTTTGATCCACCTCAACTCCTTCCCCCTATGGGTCTGGCAATTGCTCTATTTGTCTCTCAAAATCATCTGCTTCTGGGAAAGCCTTCCTCTGACAAGGCTCTCCTTCTGCCTCAATTGAAATAGGCTCTCCGTTACCTTCCTGGAGGTCTTCTCCTTCGACTCTCACAGTAGTGACTGAACCTTCCTCAATGGGCTCAGATCCGGTCTCAGTTCCCCTTTGTTTTTCTTCTGGCCCTGAGACTTGTTTTGCAGTTGTAGGTACTTTCAACAACTCTGCTTCTTCATCAATTGGAGATATCACCTTCTTTGTGTGACTTGCATGGATCCAGCTTAGAACTCCAGTGCACTTTACAGCCATGGTAGTTGTCAGAACTACCTGGAAAGGTCCTTTCCAACAGGGCTACAAACACGTTTTCCTCACGTGCTTCCGGACCACAACCCAGTCACTGGCCCTCAGATTGTGCCCTGGGTCATGTATAGGTGGCAGTGTGGTGGCCTCCACCTGCTGAGAGAAGGAGCGAACCACATCACCCAGACCACAGGCATCTCAATAAAATCCATCTGCATTCTGCTGAATAAACCTCCTGCTCTTCCCATGTGGCTCCAATTAACCACTGTCCCTTTCCCTGTGTTAATTTGCTGGCAAATGACGCAACAATGGCAAACTGCTTCAGCAACGTGTCTAAACCTTGGGTTGAACCAATCATGCTTGAACAAAGGAATCATGGCATCCCTCCTAACATGTGCTTGACCATGATAATATCTAGCCGTTTGAGACAGACTGTTAGGCAAAACTAATTGACCCTCTTCTGAAATCCTTAATTCATCTTCTCGCTGTACACATTTCATTTTGCTCCATGAACAATTTTATCTCCCTATCAACATTTTTCTGCAACATTTTCAATTCCTCCAGTGTATCAATCACTTTCAATGCAGAAATTGGACATGTTTCATCCTCTTCGGGTAACAGTTCCCAGTTACCTTTGAACGATATACAGTTCAATGCACAAAACCTTGCAACTTGATCCGTATATCCATTTCACATTGACACAAAGTTTTGAGACTTCAGATGTGCAGTGCATTTCACCACAGCAATCTTTTCAGGCATTTGAATAGCATGTAACAGTTCTCTAACTCGCTCACCATTTCTCACAGGTGGACCTGAAAAGGTAATGAAACCCCTCTGTGACCACAACTGGCCAAAATCATGGACTATTCCAAATCCATATTGGCTATCCGTATGGGTGGTAAATTTCAGTTGAGTAGAAACATGACATGAACTAGTAAGGGATACCAGTTCTGGCACTTGGGCAGAATACACTCCTTGAAGCCAAGTAGCTTCCAGGATACCAGTAATTGTGCACACAGCATAGCCTGCTCTTAGTGTACCTGTACTGTCTCATAGACAAGAACCATCTACAAAGATAATTTGGTCATTCTCTTCCAATCGAGAATCTTTAATGTCAGGTTTTGGCTTTGTGCACAAGTTAGTTACTTCAAGACAATTATGCTCAACATCTTCCAATTTTTCAATATCAACATTTTCATTTGGAAGTAAGGTTGCCGGGCTCAGCATTGTACATCTTTTCAATGACACATTTGGTGACCCTAGGTTACTCGTTTCACATCTGGTCAAAATTGCACCAGTCAAATATTGGGTTTTTGTCTTTGTAAGTAGGATCTCAATAGAGTGAGGGACCATTATAGTCAAGGGATATCCCATCACAATGCCCTCACACTGAGTAAGGCTTTGTCCAACCGCTGCAACTGCACGCCAACAACCTGTGAAGGCTGCTGCAACTGGATCCAAAGTAGATGTAAAATTTTCTACTGGGCGGTTTAAACCTCCATGGACCGGCGTCAAGACAGACAAAGCACATGCATCACGCTCATGACAGAACAAAGTGAAACGTTTCCTATGGTCAGGCATAAAGCTGGAACTTTGCACAGACTCTCTCAATTCAGTAGAAGCTACCATTCCAGCCTTGTCTAACACTATGGGCTCAGTGACTTCCTTGTGGGTCAGCCTCTGCAATGGTCTTGAAATGACTGAACCATTGGGAATCCATTGGCGATAATAGCCTACCATCCCAAGAAACATCCTGCCATCTCCGTGTAGTCGGGGGATTCATCTGCATATGGTTGTAACCCTTTTTCTGGATATCTTTCTCAATCCCCTCTCTATCTGATGACCTAAGTATTTCACTTCTTTCCTTACAGGATTGCAATTTAAGCAGGGACACTTTATGACCATTCTTTCCCAAATGGTTCAGCAAAACAATTGTGTCATACTTGCACTTGTTCCTTGTCTTGGACGCAATCAGCAAGTCATCAATGTACTGTACCAAGGTCGATTGAAAAGACAATTCCAACGACTCCAAATTCTTTTTTAAGATCTGATGGAAAATGGAAGGTGACTTTGAAAACCCTTGAGGAACAAAAGAGAAATTGTCTGTCCTCATGAAGGGGCACAGAAAAGAAGGCTTGCGACCAATCAATGACAGTGAACCACTCAGCATCACATGGAATCTGAAACATTATCACTGCTGGATTTGTCACCACGGGACAACATTTGACCACACTGTCATTTATGTTTCTCAGATCCTGGACAATTCAAACTTTCCCACAGGGCTTTTTCAAACCCATTATCGGTGAATTACATGGGCTGCTCAATACCTCCTTCAAAACCCCTTGTTTTACAAAGTCTGCAATTATTTGGGCAACCTTCATAAGGACATCTTGTGGCATGTGGTACTGGGGAATTAGAGGAAAAACATCATTCAGCTTTACGGTAACCTTAAATGGCTCAACTCCCTTTATCAGACTTATCTCTTTTCCTGTCAGATCCCACAACTTCTCTTTAACCATTCCCTGCTAATCGTGAAGAAGATCCTTCACTGTGAATACTGGAAAAAAAAACAATCAGAGGTTATTCCTCATTTGCAGTCTCAGACTATCTCTGGGGCTTGGTCATCTTCATCATCGCTATTCGTCTGAATCTCAATTCCATCATTTGAACAAGTAATCCAGCATCTTGTTTTACACGCAAGTCTCTTCTCAGTAGGCTATTGGACTTGAATCACTGACTACGAATTTGTGCAATCCCTGCAAGTTGCCAGTTTTAACCTGAACTGGTTCTTTAACCGGGTTAGTCAAATACTGATTTGTTAACCTTACAATCTGAACTGTTTTATCTGAAAGAGGCAAATTCAGGACTTCAACTGATCTTACTGTGGAGCGTGTAGCTCCAGTGTCAACCAAGAATGAAACTCTGTGACCCATGACTTTTCCTTTCACATAGGGACCTCTCTGATCTACTTCTAAGGAGGCTACAAGCACACATGGCTCCTCATCTGAACTCTCACTCACCCAATCATCATTTATTTCATTCTCACTGTGTAACAGGAATTGGTGTACTGTGTTATTATTTTGGTTAAGTTTCTGACCTGTGACCTGTTGAGAAAGCTTCATTTGCTGCTGTTCCATTGGGTTTGAGGTATTTGAATGTGCGGCCTAGGTACCTTGGGAACCTGCTGCTGCATTGGCTGCAAATCTGTCATTTGTACATGTGGCATTTGCACCTGCTGCATGGGTTGAAAATTCTACAATTGATTCACATTATTTAGAAAATTTGGATTAGGACCTCTCATTCTCGACCTCTCATGTTCTGGAACAGATTGAGGTCATTAGTCTGCTGAACAACAACTTTCTGCACCAACATCGGACTCTCCTGTTTCCAATGTCAGACGGCTCCGCAACCTTGACATGGCAACATTTTCTTCATTCCCTGCATATCATTCTGAGCCACTACAATACCCAAGTATGGACTGTGATTCACATTACATCCGCAACCTCTACTTCTCATTTGGGGCTGAAATATTTTTCCCTGCTGCTGCTGTGATAGCTGGAGTAGAAAATTCCCTTGCAGGCCTGTCTGAGCAGCTTTAATCTGCATCACCATCACCTTTTCTTTCAGTTTTCTCTGCTTCAACTCAATCTCAACCCTACAGTATTTTTCACACTGCAACACCTTATCAATCGGCTTTGCCTGCCAGCAAATCAAATGACTCTTAAACATCTGGCTAATTTCAGGTCTCAATCCTTCCACAAATCTGAACACAAAATTAATCATGTCCTTCACCTCAATTATCTCTGTACCACTGTAATGCTTGCTTTTCTTCCTGAGCTGTCCTGTCAATTCTCCTGCAATCAATATTCATAGGCGAAATTCTCATTTTCAAAAATCCCCCTTATACTATTATTGCATTACCTCAGGAGATGGTGCGCCTGTAATTTTATCTCTCTCTGGTTCTCTTGTAGGCCAATCTACACTCCTCTTATACTCTATCCACAGCTAAGCTGGGACCACTATCTCTAATAAGGTGTTCAAATCCTCCCACAGGCACTTTGCAAGTTTTACAAACCTATCCGTCTGCTGGTACCACTCTACTGGCTTCTCCCTCAATTTTGGATAATCATTTGTAAACAACAGACTGTCACTTCTACTCCAAGGGACATGAATAAAATTCCCTCCTGGAATCTCTCTCATTGGTAAAATCTTCACTCTTGGCCTTGCTGCACATTTGCAGTCAGCGCCACAGAATCCCTTTTCCTTTTGTCTCTTATATTAACCTAGCTGCCTTCCCAGTTCGTCTAATGCTCCCCAGGTCTGGGCACTTCTAAGTAATTCCCTAAGGTGTGCCTTTATTCCGGCAGATCTCATGTGTTCAAAATCGTTAGTCTCGAAATTTAATCTGTAACTCCTTTTCAAATGTTTTGTTTATTTCTATGCGTACTTCTCTGCCAGGTCTGCTAACGTCTGATGCACATTACTCACTTCCCTTGTAGTCTTTGGGCACAGATATCTCAACTCTGCTTCTGTATAGGATTCTAACCTATTCACTCCCATAGTTCCCTCAATGAGCTCACCCGCTTCCATGCTTAGCCTAGCATAGTTCAAACACTCCTCTCTCTTATGGGCACTTGTGGGGTATTCAGCTTGTCTAACCATTCAGTCAACTGCTATGCAGTCAAACCTTGCAACAAGATTTTACTGGCTTGGACAGGTGTCACCTGCTGTGCAACTGCATTCGGGTCCTGCGGTGTCAGTAATTTAAAGCTCTGGCTAACCATAGTATCTGGAAGTACTCCGAATGGACTAAGGTCCAACAGTGATCTCGATCTGTCAAAAGTCTGTCCCACAGGAGAAATTACTCTAGTATTTTTGTTATGTCCCCCCATTGCATTCTGTGCCATGACACCCTGTTCACATCCACTGGGTTTCTTCTGGGCAAATAAGGGTACGGCTGGACCAACAGTAATAGGTAGAGATATAGCATCTGGGGTTGGTCTGGTACTTAATTTCTGTGGGAGAGTAACTCCCATTTTCTGATTCATCGTTGAAGACGTCTGACTGTGTCCCTGTTACCAGAGTGAATCTCGGCAGAACTTGTGGCTGCACTTGGGGCAGTAAAAGTGGAGTTAGTTCTATCTGAACCAACATTGGTCTTGGGAAAACCTGTTCCATAGGCACCATTAAGATTGTAGCTGTTTCCATAATGGGTACATCAAGGTACATTCTCTGGACCTGTGGCGGTTGCATCTGATTTTGTACTACTGGAGTAGTAGGCATGTTAATACTACCCTGCATCTTGCTCTGTGACAGGCTAGTATTAACCTGCACCAGACTCACTGTCCCATTAACCTGTGTTGGAGCTGAAGGATCAGCACTGGTGCTCTGATCACTCTCATTTGCTGCATATGTTGGTGGATGATTTCTCAATAACTGTAAAATAAATTAATCATCATCTGATTCTTCCTTCACTGTTGAAGTCTTTCTAGCCTCCCTACTCTCGGACGGGCGCTTGTTAGTCTTTCTAGTAGCTTTCCTTTCTTCCTTCTCATTGTCCTGCATAATCGCTGGAAAAAAACGAATTCCATGCAAAGTATAATTTCTCCAAATTATCTGGACACTGTCCCACCTAGCCTCTGTTAATGTCTTTTCTGCCTTTCTCATTCTCCTCTCGAATTTCTGTTGCTGTCTGGCTACTAGCTCTCAGATCAGATGTGCTGGTCTCGGAAGGGGCTTTGATTCATATTGTACCATCCTTAAATGCTCTAAAACCCTCAAACTGAAAGTTCCATTAGTAGGAAATGCTAAACTTCCATCTTACGCTGTCACTTTGCACCATTGCTTTAGCCAAAGACATGGTGCATCACCCTTCTCTTCCATTACAATGTAAGCTGGTGTACCTTCTAGCAGTGTAGTCTCGCCTATACTCGATGTAATGTACGTATCTCCCCTTAAAGCTCTCTTTAAAGCTTTGAAAACTGTCATTTTTTTACCTTTATGCTATTCAAAATCAAATCAGGAAGTGCCTTAATCCCAGAATTCTCCTCACCCAACTGCTCAACCAATTGAGCCTCACCGACGGCTGCCAATCCGTGCACAACCCTTCTCACTTTCCAACCAATCCCAGCATGGCTCCAATGATGTCACTCACACGTACTGTGGCTGACAAAGCCTCGCGGCTTGTCCTCTCAAACTTCTATTCACACAAAATGAATGCAAAAATTGCGAGCACTAAACCCAAAATCAAAACGCAGATCTGCTGGTTTACTACAGGAGAGGTAACACAATTGTTACAGAAACTTTACGGATATTCCCTGACGGCTCTTCCCACTCTTACAGCTAATTTTACTCTCAACTGATCAGTGGGTCTGTCCCGGTGCACGTAGGACTTCCCAGATCTCAGTCGAAATTCTCTTTCACTCACTTTGACTCACACTCTGACTTGTCGACCATGCCCGATTCACCTATTAAACCAGACAAATTACAACATAAAACCAAGTGTCTCACACACTTTTTGTCAGAGTCACCAGATCCTCGGGGTCTGTGCACGTTCCCAACACGTCCACCACTGAACAGCTCCAAGACTCTGATAGATAAATCAAAGAGACTGAGAGAGTTCAAGAGGGGAAGAGGGGATTAGGAATGGAACAGCTGGGAAGGAGACCTGTAGTAAGAAAAAGGTTAGAACACACGATATGAAAATTATATCTCCTGAAATCAATACTAGACTATGATTCTAAGCCGAGTCACTCTGAAAACATGAACAATCTAAGAGTTAAGGTAAAATTACTAAGTTTCAAGATGGCCGGATACCTGTAAGGGAATCAAGATGAATTAAATGAAAACTTTCTTATTCAAGTACTTTCCTTTACATGAGATTCAGAAAAAACATTCTGACTAAATTTTAAACCAGTCATATAAATCCTGTTTTGAGAATGTATACTAGGACCATACAATATTGCATCTAGAAACTCTGGCCTTCTGTGTACTCTTAAAATGTTTCAACACAAATTGCGCATATTGCAGATATATATATATATAGTAAACACCATAAAAGGATTGTGCACCATGAATAACACAATATAGATTCAGGAAACAAATCACATAACTTGTCAACTCGAATATTACATAATAAATATCTTGGAATAGTGGCATACAATAAACAACATGAAATAAACTTGAGGAGAGAATCGTGCATCTTGCCGATTCGAGTGTCACCATGTAAAATACCAAGAAATGCTAGCACGCAATGAATATCAGAGTAAAATCATCATTAATCGAATTGCGCGTCTTGCCGATTCGTAAAACACGATGTAAATGTCAAGAAATAACAGCTCACAATAAATAACAAGATCAAAGTACAATGAAACGAATCGCGCTTCTTTTGCCGATTCTTAAGCCACCATGTAAACGTCAAGAAATGGTAGCGCGCAATGAACAACAAAGTTAAATCCTCATGAAACGAGTTGCGCGTCTTGCCAATTCATAAAACATCATGTAAATGTCAAGAAATAGTAGCGCGCAATGGACAACAATGTTTAAACTCCATAAAACGAATCGCGCGTCTTGCCGATTCTTAAGCCACCATGCCAATGTCAAGAAATGGTAGCACGCAATGAATAACAAAGTCAAACCTGTATGAAACAAATCGCGCGTCTTGCCTATTTGTAAACTACCATATAAATGTCAAGAAATGGTAGCGCACAAGCAATCTGTTACTCATTTAAGAATTAAACCAAGAATATGAAAATTCTCAATAACGGTGTCGGAACAGTCCAACCACCGTCTTACCGCCTGGAACAATGATCAATAATGAAGGATAAAGGGCAGAAGACTGGAAGATCCAAATAGGCCGCCGGGACAGGAGCTCAGGAAGAAGCTGCTGCTCTGCACCGGGACCTCTGAATAGTGAGCACTGGGAGTTGGGCTGGCTCTCTTTTATAGAGTCTTGGCCCAGCCCAGAACCACGCCCAGGCATGTTGCAGGGAAAGTCTCTGGAAGGCCCTGGAAAGGGGCCACACCCTAACACACTCTGAAAACCTGCAGCAATACATTGCAAAGGAACAGTATTTGTAAGCATATTAAAAATAAGTTTTCAGGATTGAACTCTGCAATGCAAAAGGTTAAACCACAACATATCAGCACAATGCATAAATTACGTTGTTTTGAGAGTGCTGGGTTTTTGCATTTTTTGTCACCAATAGAGCGCTTCCTGCTCTGATGTTGACACTTTTCAATATACTCTGTAGTCTTAGACCACGCAGGGTCCATACAGCAACAATCACATGGACAATTTTTGAGCACAACGTGCCACACACGTAAAGTTTGATGACTTCCCTACTCACACTGTGGAGTACGTACACTCCTTCTACAACTTAATTTGGAGTATTCAACCTCCCTAAACCCTCACAATTTACCTGCGATTTGCATAAGCTGTGGAAGCGCAAAACTCTACTTCATTCACTCTATAACTAGAACGCTGAGAACATCCTCATACAACCACTGGCAGGCTCCAAGATTCTGAGAAAGACATTTCAGGAATTAGGGAAACATTTTCTCTCCAATTTGTATCATTTCAAAATAAATCCAAATCTCAATAATAATGAATTCTCAAAAGACCAAATCATGAAGCTACTACCATCTCTGTTGATCCCTATGTCTTTCTGCTACCGTCTCTGTGAACACTTATGTTAATTTATTAAGGAGACAGACCATCAAACTGCTATTATCTCTGTTAAAACCACCCATACTGAGCATCCATGTTGGGCTCCTAAGGACACAAACCTGTACTGGATATCTATGATGGGCTCTTACGGCGACAAACCATCGCCTGCTACCATCTCTGCTAGCACGTCTGACCTTAATAAGTAAATTTACAAGGGGAAGCGAATAGGTTGATGAACCTTTTGACTCGCATTTAAGATATTCCCACCATAGATCCAGTACATGCAGTTCAATAAATCAATAACAATCAATAAGCACTAGTAATCAATTGGAGTCAGTAATTGTCGCACACCAAGGCCTTTCAGTCATGAATAACCACACCTTTAGTAAAAGTTAGAATATTTATTTCCCTATATTAACAATGCTAATGTCACATAAGATAATCTCAAAATCAAATGATAAACATACAGAAAAAATACTGGCTGTCCAAAGCAACAAAAGAAACAATCTAATCAAAGCTTGAACATACACATTTTAAAGTTACAGTGCAAATTAATAATAACAACAATTGCGTAAACGATATTGTTAGACTTTTCATCCTTAGCGTGGTCTCCCTTAACATTTTGCCTCTGTTTCCCAGGTTGTTGATGTGTGCTGGACTCTGATTTTGCTGTTTTTGTTACTGTGGGCACTTTACCACTGCTAACCAGTGCTAAAGTGCAAGTGCTCCTTTACAAGATGTGTATGTAATTGGCTTATCCATGAGTGGCATATTTGATTTATTGGTAAGTCCCTAGTACAGTGCACTAAAGGTGCCCAGGGCCTGTAAATCAAAAATCAAATGCTACTAGTGGGCCTGCAGCACTGGTTGTGCCACCCACATAAGTAGCTCTGTAATCATGTCTCAGTCCTGCCACTTCAGTGTCTGTGTGTGCAGTTTTTAACTGTAAATTCGACTTGGCAGGTGCGCCCACTTGCCAGACCTAAACCTTCCCTTTTCTTACATGTAAGGCACTCCTAAGGTAGACCCTGGGTAGCCCCAAGAGCAGGGTGCAGTGTAAGGTTAAGGTATGACATATAGGGTGTCATTCCGACCCCGGCGGGCGGCGGAAGCCGCCCGCCTGGCGGGAACCGCCAGAAGACCGTACCGCGGTCAAATGACCGCGGCGGTCATTCTGACTTTCCCGCTGGGCCGGCGGGCGACCGCCAGAAGGCCGCCCGCTGGCCCAGCGGGAAAGCCCCTTCAACAATGAAGCCGGCTCCGAATGGAGCCGGCGGAGTCGAAGGGGTGCGACGGGTGCAGTGGCACCCGTCGCGATTTTCAGTGTCTGCTAGGCAGACACTGAAAATCATTATGGGGCCCTGTTAGGGGGCCCCTGCGACACCCGTTCCCGCCATCCTCTTCCTGGCGGTTTTTACCGCCAGGACCAGGATGGCGGGAAGGGGGTCGGAATCCCCATGGCGGTGCTGCGAGCAGCGCCGCCATGGAGGATTCTTTGGGGCAGGGGTAAACCGGCGGGAAAACGCCAGTTGACCTTTCCTGACCGCGGCTTTTGGGGCAGGAGTAAACCGGCGGGAAACCGCAGAATTGCCCTTGAAGCACCGCCAGCCTGTTGGCGGTGCTTCCTCCGTCCCCGGCCCTGGCGGTCCATGACCGCCAGGGTCGGAATGAGGACCATAGTAATGTATTATATAAGTCCTGACAGTGAAATATTACTAAATTTGTTTTTCACTGTTGCAAGACCTGACCCTCTCATAGGTTAACATGGGGGCTGCCTTTAAATCTGATTAAATTGTAAATTCCCTTTGGGAGCAGATGGACTTGTGGAGTTTGGGGTCTCTGAGCTCACAATTTAAAAATACATCTTTTAGTAAAGTTGATTTTGAGATTGTGTGTTTGAAAATGCCACTTTTAGAAAGTGAGCATTTTCTTGCTTATACCATTTCTGTGACTCTGCCTGTTTGTGGAGTCCCTGTATGGGTCAGTTTGACAGTTGGGCTGGTTGCACCTCACACTAGAGAGTGAGATAAAGGGAGCTGGGGTGAAGTCTACAATTTCTGAAGAGCCATCTGTGCTAGGAGGGAGGGGAGAAGTGGTCACTTACACCTGAAAGGGCTGTGCCTGTCATCACACAATGCAGTCTCCAACCCCGTGGTGAGTGTCTGGGACCTGGCATGGGTAAGGTATGATTTCACATTCAAGAGAGACTTTGCTTTGAAGTAAGCCTACTTCAAAGGAGAAATTGGGTATAAGAAGGGCACCCAAAACCACAGACTATAGAACACTTCTGGAAACCAAGAGGAACCTCTGCCTGGAGAAGAGCTGAAGAAGAAGTGCTGCCCTGCCTGTGACTGTGCTTTGTGGAGCTATCCTGCAGTTGCTGCTTCTGACAGAGTAAGAGGGCAAAGACTGGACTTTGTGTGCCTTCCATCTTGAGAATAAATCTCCAAGGGCTTGATTTAGAGCTTGCCTCCTGTTGTTTGAAGTCTCAGGGACAGCAAAGCCTTCTCTCTGCCAGCACCTGGAGTCTCTGGAGAGGCTCCTTATCTGCCAAGTGGTGCCCATCCATTTCTTGGGACTCTGAAAGGAGAAGCTGTCAGCCCAAGAGGAAGAGATCCACGCAAAGAACGCCGTGAGGGAAAAGATCGGCGCAACTCTGATCTGCGGCTGAATAATCTGCGTGCAGAAAATTGACGCTTGCCTGCAACGCGACCGAATAATCAACACACAGAGCTGGAGAAACGACGCACAGCATCGCTGACTGAGGCTGGTAGATCGCTGGTAGATCGCAACCCACGCTGCGTGGTTTTTGGATCATCATGCGGCTGGATTTCTGACACAAGTACCGCTGGGCGTGTAAAAACAACGCAAGACCTTCCCGGACCCGAGAGTGCTGACCGGATCGATGCATCAATCTCCTGCGGAGAGAAGAAACGATGTGCCCGACCCAACGAGAGGAGAAACGATGCAAGGTCTCGCTCGTGAGTGAAATCGACGCATCGCAAGCCCTTTTTGATGCAGGGTTATTTTTGGCGCACCCAAGGTATATTTTCACGCTAACAGTGTTAGTGTGTGTTTAAAACTACATGAAGATTCTTTTTGCTTTTTAACTGATAACTTGACTTGTGTATTGTGGATTTTTGTCGTTTTGGTCTTGTTTTGTTCAGATAAATATTCTCTATTTTTCTAAACCTGTGTTGTGTCATTTTGTAGTGTTTTCATTAAGTTACTGTGTGTGTTGTTACAAATACTTTACACCTAGCACTCTGAAGTTAAGCCTACTGCTCTTCCAAGCTACCAAGGGGATAAGCAGGGGTTAGCTAAGGTTGATTCTCTTTTACCCTGACTAGAGTGAGGGTCCTTGCTTGGACAGGGGGTACCCTGACTGCCAACCAAAGACTCCATTTCTAACAGATATCACATACATTTAGATTCAGCAAAGAAAAGACATCAAACGTTATTCCATATAGCAGACTTTCATTAGTAGGGATCCCTTAATTAACACCAGATTAGCATCAGCATGTTGGGCTTCATGCAAAACAACTTAGTAAACGGAAATTTGGAAAACATCTAACTTTGGCTCTATCAAAGTACCTAGAAAGGAAAAGCAAGCAGTCTTAAGAAACACATCAGTAATATTATACCTCTCCTCAATTGAATTGGAAAGCTAAGATAGTCTTTGTCATCAGGACATCAGTTCGGTCAGCAAGACATCAGGATTCAGCATAAAAGTTCAGAAAATGCAAAGTCTTTAAGCAATAAAGTTAAGCACGTCTCTAGCCAAGACGTTCAAGAAAGTAATAGCTATGGCAAAAAGCAAAAATAGGCAAAAATATATATACACCATGTACAAAATATATACCAAGCATAGTAGTCCAGGTAGTGCTCCACTTAAGTCAGTGGAACACTGGGCCCACACCCCATGGGCGAGGCCCACACAAGATCCTCGACCATGACGGAGAGAACACTGCAGGGGTATCAGAGAGCAATAAAACAGGCACCTCTGGGGGAGGGAAATGGGGGGCACCTCAGCCGGTTGAGTGCACGACGTCAAATCCACGAGGTGCCACATGCCCACTGTTCCATCCTGGGGAGTGCAAAGCCACAGTCTCTCAAGCCTATACAGTGGGTGGGTTGCCCACTGTTCCATTCTGGGGAGTGCAAAGCCACAGTCTCTCAAGTCTCTACAGTGGGTGGGTTGCCCACTGTTCAATCCTGTGGAGTGCAAAGCCACAGTCTCTCAAGTCTCTACATTGGGTGGGTTGCCCACTGTTCAATCCTGGGGAGTGCAAAGCCACAGTCTCTCAAGTGGATAACAGTCTCCACTGGTTCTGGAGGGGGCATGGTGCCCAGAGTGCTTCATCCGGCTAAGGACAGAGGTAGTGGATGGCAGTGTCCACTGGTTCTGGAGGAGGCATGGTGCCCAGAGTGCTTCATCCTGCTAAGGACAGAGGCAGTGGATGGATCTCTCCACTGGTTCTGGAGGGGGCATGGTGCCCAGAGTGCTTCATTCTGCCCGTGACGGACTCAGTAGCGTCAGAGCCCTTGGCGCTCATGGGCCAGCGGTGCTTGAGGCGGCGGTGCCCTGTTTAGCGGTTCTTGAGACGGCGGTGCCCTGTTCAGCGGTTCTTGAGGCGGCGGTGCCCTGTTCAGCGGTGGATGAGACAGCGGTGCCCTGTTCAGCGGTTCTTGAGCCGGCGGTGCCCTGTTCAGAGGTGCATGAGATGGTGGTGCCCTGTTCAGCAGTTCTTGAGGCGGTGGTGCCCTGTTCAGCGGTTCTTGAGGCGGCGGTGCCCTGTTCAGTAATGCATGAGACGGCGGTGACCTGTTCAGCGGTTCTTGAGCCGGCGGTGCCCTGTTCAGCGGTGCATGAGACGGCGGTGCCCTGTTCAGCGGTGCATGAGACGGCGGTGCCCTGTTCAGCGGTTCTTGAGGCAGCGGTGCCCTGTTCAGCAGTGCATGAGACGGCGGTGCCCTGTTCAGCGGTTCTTGAGCTGGCGGTGCCCTGTTCGGCGGTGCTTGGTGCGGCGGTCTCCATTGCAGTGACTCAGCTGCTGGCGGTCCTTCATGGCCCAGTGGGGCTTTTACTGGCGGTGGCCTCCTGGGCAGCTGGGCTTTTGCTGGCGGTGGCCTCCTGGGCAGCCTGGCTTGTGCTGGTGGTGGCCTCCTGGGCAGCTGGGCTTGTGCTGGCGGTGGCCTCAAGGGCAGCTGGGCTTGTGCTGGCGGTGGTCTCCTGGGCAGCTGGGCTTTTGCTGGCAGTGGCCTCCTGGGCAGCTGGGCTTGTGCTGGCGGTGGCCTCCTGGGCAGCTGGGCTTGTGCTGGCGGTGGCCTACTGGGCAGCTGGGATGATGGCGGTCTTCTGCGCCGTGCTGCTCTTCCCAGACTTGCTGACTTTCTTGTGCCCCTTCCCCACCTTGGAAGGTGTCACAGCTGACTCCACACTCCCACCGGGACCCCTGGGAGCGGCTTTGGTGGCTGGAGTCTTCCCCCTCTCCCGCCGGGCACTGGCCAACTTCAGATGCTTGACAGGCGGGGGACTGTCTGTGCTGTGGCTCCGTGCCACACTGGCTGCCCTGGTGGCCGGTGCACTCCAGATTCCAGTGAATACAGGCACCACTGGTCCCGGAGATGTTGTGGCTGAAGTGCTAGTTCGGGACCTAGGAAATGGACGGGTGGGGGAGGTGTGGGAAAGAGGTCAAAGTTGGACAGGAAAAGTTTTTTTGACACACTGGGACGAGTAGCTGGAAGGAGTTTGGGAGTGGAGGAAGAGGTTGTGGTTGTAGGAGGTGTCCGTTTGCTGACTTTGGGTGAAGGTGCATGCGCTAGAGGCTGTCGTGAGGTGGATGGCTGTTGGGTGGGTGTGTGCCTGCGTTTGTGTATCTTGGGAGGGGGCGTCACAGACACACTGGGAGAGGACACAGGGGACATGTGAATGGTAGTGGGGGTGGTGACTGCACGTGAGCGGGGTGTGGTGGTGGGTGTGCTGATGATGGTTGTAGTGGCTGTAGAGGTAGTGCATGCAGGTGTGAGTGTAGACGACACTGGGAGGGAGGAGGGAGACGAGGAGGAGGGGGACACAGTGGAGGCAGTGGATGTTGGTGTGTCTGCATGTGTGTGATGCTTGCGTGAGTGCCTGTGCGATGTGTGGTGCTTATGTTTGCCTGAGCTTCCCTTATGTGTTGACGTGTGTGCATGCTGGTCTGTAGGTGTTCTTGGAATAATCTGAGGTAGAGGGGATTGGGCATGGATGGAGGAAGTTGGAGGGGGGAGGCTAGACACAGGGACAATGGCTGCCATCAGTGCTGAGGCCAGAGTCTGAAAAGCTCGCTGAAGGGCCGCCTGACCAGAATGAATGCCCTCCAGGAATGCATTTGTTTGTTGCAACTGCCTTTCTACACCCTGGATGGCATTCAAAATGGTAGACTGCCCAACAGTGAGGGAACTGAGGAGGTCAATGGCCTCCTCACTGAGGGCAGCAGGGGTGACTGGGGCAGGGCATGAGGTGCCTGGGGCAAAGGTGATGCCCACCCTTTCGGGTGAGAGGGCAAGGGGCGAAGGCTGAGGGGCTGATGGGAGGGCAGTGCTGGTAGGTGGGGTGGGATATGTACCTGTAGATGGGGGGGCACAGACGTTGCCGCCACCACAAGGGAGCTCCCATCAGAGGACGAGTCCGTGTCACTGGTGTCAGCTCCTCTCTCCGCCGTGGAGCTCCCCTCACCCTCCGTCCCACTGGTGAAGTCCAATTCCATAGTGTGGCCCTCCATGGCCATGTGGGATGCAGCCCCCTTGTGCTCCGGTGCCACTGCTCCTCCGCCTGATGATGCTAATGCACACAAGAACAGGGAGACCACAAAAAGGGGGGGACGACAGAAGAAAGACATGTTGAGTGCATGCATTACTGCTACCGTTGGCGGACACGACAAACACCCAAGCCCCCTGCACTATGCCGCGCTCTTGGGCTACACTGTTCACTTCCTGGGAAATGGCCTACTAGGCTATGGATGACATCTGCACACATGGATGACACAAGGGCATGACTAGGTGTAGTTGGCACTCTGCAGAGGTGCGGTGAGGTGCCACATGGCCTGCCTTACGGAGGGACCTTGCCTACGGAACTTGCCCTGGCCTAGGGAAACCCACAGCCCACCTCCCCCACCCAGACACCTCCACTGCGCACTAAATCAGCAGAATGCAAGTGTACTCACCCCCTTGTGGCTGCTGTGATGCCCTCAAGCGCACATCCAACTCCGGGTATGCCACCGCCAGGATCCTGAACATCAGGGGGTCATGGTGCGACGGGCACCCCTCCCACGTTGGGAGGCCATCCAAGCTGAGCCTCTACCGTCTTCTTGCTCCAGCGGTGAATGTCCTCCCATCTTTTCTGGCAGTGGGTGCTCCGTCTGTGGTCAACCCCCAGGGTCCGGACGTCCTTGGCGATGGCATGCCAAATATCTTTTTTCTGACCCTGACCTACATGATTTGAACAGGGGGAAGAGAAAGTTATTACCAACTGCACCGTCAAAGCGATTGGCCCCCATCCCTACCCTTGACATGTGGCATATGCACTCACCGTCGTTTCATGCACGCCGCACTCTCCCCCCTTCCTTCTTACATCCGCCCCTCTCCACACAGGCATAGCCCATACAGCATGCTCCTAGTGTACTTACCTGTTTGTCTGGAGGACCATAGAGTAGCGTGTACTGGGGGAGAACCCCATCCACGAGTTTCTCCAACTCCTCCGATGTGAAGGCAGGGGCCCTTTCCCCAGACACTCAAGCCATTGTCTCTTCCAGACCGAGGTCACAGCAGCACTTGCAGTGTAGGTCCTCTCCTGTCGAAGATCAGGTATCGAGTGATTGAACAGATAGAAAATGGCGGTCACGTCCGCAGCAGTACGTACCGTCACCGCAGGCGTACATCGTCATTGGCTCCTGGGACCCATAGGGTCCAATGTTAACCAATGCAGCATTGCGCCGCAGTCTTCGACCGCCTACCGCAATGGTGTACAACGCCAGCGCAGTTACCTCACATCCCATTGTCCCACTTTACAGGTCAGGCAGCCGCCATTTCAGGGGCCCACATGCCTACAATTTAAACTGCGTCACACATACCTAGGCCTAGACTCAACACACATACAGGCCACTTTTTAGATTATGAATGGTGTTCTGTGTATGCTGTGAGTACGTACCTCTGAGTTGTTTGACTCTGTGCTCGCTGTTGTCCTTGATAGGCACCGTCCGCTGGGACATGTGAGGAGATGGCGGGATCCTCCGGTGTACCGACCGTTGGTGGACCTGTCGAAAATGGAGGAAAGACATGTGATAATCACATACAGTCTTGACCGTGCCACAATCTAGGAACTGTGCCAGTTGGAGCCAGACCTGATGTCAGCTATCCGCCATCCCACAGGAATCCCCCCTCAAGTGCAGGTGCTGTCAGTGCTCCATTTTCTTGCAAGTGGGTCATTTCAAACAACAGTGGCCATAGCATCAGGGATGTCCCAGCCTATGTTTTCCAATGTGTTGTCCAGAGTGTTGTCTGCCCTGCTGAAACACATGCGGAGCTACATCGTTTTCCCTCAGGTGGAGGATTTGCCTACAGTGAAAGGTGATTTCTATGCCCTGGGACATATTCCCAACATCATAGGTGCCATTGATGGGACACATGTGGCTTTGGTACCCCCCCACAGGAGTGAACAGGTGTACAGAAACCGGAAGAGTTATCATTCGATGAATGTACAGATGGTATGGTTGGCCGACCAGTACATCTCCCATGTGAATGCCATGTTCCCTGGCTCAGTGCATGACGCCTACATCCTGCGGAATAGCAGCATTCCTTATGTGATGGGTCAACTCCAGAGGCACCATGTGTGGCTATTAGGGGAGCACCTGGAAGCTAGTCAGTGGAAATGGTTGTCTGGGTCTGGGGATATCCCTCCAGGTTAGTGTGTGTCTAACAGTTGTCCCTCGCCATTTGCAGGTGACTCTGGCCCAACCTGTCATGGCTACTGACCCCAGTGAAGAATCCCAGGACAAGGGCAGAGGAACGCTACAATGAGGCCCATGGGCGAACTTGGAGGGTGATCGAGCGGACCTTCGGCCTCCTGAAGGCCAGGTTCAGGTGCCTCCATGTGACAGGTGGATCCCTATTCTACTCACCAAAGAAGGTGTGCCAGATCATCGTGGCCTGCTGCATGCTTTACAACTTGGCTTTGCGACGACAGGTGCCTTTTCTGCAGGAGGATGGTCCAGATGGCGGTGTTGTGGCAGCTGTGGAGCCTGTGGACAGTGAAGACGAGGAAGCAGAGGAAGAAGACGTAGACAACAGGGACTCAGTGATCCAGCAATATTTCCAGTGACACACAGGTAAGAATATATACCTGCCTACTACATGTACTTAAACACTACTGCCTCTCTACTGTTTGTCGTTTTCACCCAGTGTAGGGTCACTGAGTTGTCACTTTCCCTTACGATTTCACAGATGTGGGTCCCACTGTGTGACATCTGCTTTGATTCCTCATGGACTAGAGCTGTGTGACATAGGTATGTTGACATTACAAGTGAAAGAGCTTTTTGCCACAGTTATTGCTAATAAAGTATTCCGAAATCACAGACAGACTCCAGATTGTTTTGTGCTTTAAGGGGGTTTATTTAAATACTCAATATTGGAGCGGGTTGTAAAATGGTGAGGGGTGATGGCGGAGGAATGTCCATGGCAGAGTCCAGTCTATTAGTCTCACAGGTGCATTGCCCATATGGGCATAGGAAGTGGAGCTGGGGCAGTTTAAGGATGGACAGGGTGACAAAGTGGGACAGTAGGATGACAATCAGGGTGGACTCATTTCTTGGCGGGGGTCTTGGCATCATTCTCTGTCTTTGTCCTGGATCTCAGGGACCGTTTGCGAGGTGGTTCTCCCTCTGCAGGGGGTGGGGTGCTGGTGTGGTGGTCCTGTGGCGGGGCGTCCTGTCCACTAGCCCCGGCGGATGTGGTGGGCAGTTCATCATCCATGCTAGTGTCAGGGGCCCCTTGTAGTGCCACAGTGTCCCTCCTGGTGTTGAGTACTTCCTTCAGCACCCCTATAATGGTGCCCAGGGTGGAAGTGATGGTTCTGAGTTCCTCCCTGAAGCCCATGAACTGTTCCTCCTGCAGGCGCTGGGTCTCCTGAAACTTGGCCAGTACCATTGCCATCGTCTCCTGGGAGTGGTGGTAGGCTCCCATGATGGAGGAGAGGGCCTCGTGGAGTGTGGGTTCCCTGGGCCTGTCCGCCCCCTGTCGCACAGCAGCCCTCCCAGTTCCCCTGTGTTCCTGGGCCTCCGTCCCCTGTACTGTGTGCCCACTACCACTGCCCCCAGGTCCCTGTTGGTGTTGGGGTGGTGGGCTAGCCTGGGTTCCCTGTAGTGGTGGACACACAGCTGATTGACGTGTCCTGGGGGAACATCATAGGGAATCTAGAGATACCCAGACTTTGTGGGTTCCCCTAAAGGAGACCAAGAAATTAACCAAAATACAGTGAAAATTTTGCTTTTTTCAAAAAAATGGGAAAAAAGGGCTGCAGAAAGCAGCTGGTGGTTTTTTCCCCGAAAATAGCATCAAAAAAGGGTTTTCGGTGGCAATATCACCATCTTCCCAACTTTCAGGAACAGGCAGACTTGAACTGGAAAACCCAATTTTTCAATACAATTTTGACATTTTACAGGGACATACCCCATTTTTACTATTTTTTGTGCTTTCAGCCTCCTTCCAGTTAGTGACCAAAATGGGTGAGAAACCAATGCTGGATCCTGGAAAGCTAAACATTTCTGAAATGTAGACAAAATTCTAAATTCAGCAAGGGGTCATTTGTGTAGATCCTACAAGTGTTTCCTACAGAAAATAACAGCTGAAATAAACAAATATTGAAATTGAGGTGAAAAAAACAGCAATTTTTCTCCACGTTTTACTATGTAACTTTTTCCTGCGATGTCTTATGTTTGAAAGCAATATACTGTTACGTCAGCTGGACTCTTTCTGGTTGTAGGGATATATAGTGCTTGTAGGTTCATCAAGAACTCTAGGTACTGAGAGCCAATAAATGAGCTGCACCTTGCAATGGGTTTTTTCTTCTATACCGGGTATACAGTAATTCATTTGCTGAAATATAAAAAGTGAAAAATAGGTATCAAGAAAACCTTTGTATTTTCAAAATGGCCACAAGATAAGGAGTTGAGAAGCAGTGGTTATTTGCACATCTCTGAATTCCGGGGTGCCCATACTAGCATGTGAATTACAGGGCATTTCTCAAATAGACGTCTTTTTTACACACTGCCTTACATTTGGAAGGAAAAAATTTAAAGAAAGACAAGGGGCAATAACACTTGTTTTTCTATTCTGTGTTCCCCCATGTCTCCCGATAAAAATGGTACCTCACTTGAGAGGGTAGGCCTAGCGCTCTCGAAAGGAAATGGCCCAAAACACAACATGGACACATCACATTTTTTCACAGAAAACAGAGGTGTTTTTCACAAAGTGCCTACCTGTGGATTTTGGCCTCTAGCTCAGCCAGCACCTGGTGAAACCTAGCAAACCAGCACATTTCTGAAAATTAGACACCTAGGGGAATCCAAGATGGGGTGAATTGTGGGGCTCTGACCAGGTTCTGTTACCCAGAATCCTTTGCAAACCTCAACATTTGGCCAAAAAAACAATTTATCCTCAAATTTCGGTGACAGAAAGTTCTTGAATCTGACAGGAGCCACAAATTTCATTCCACCCAGCGTTCCCCCAAGTCTCCCGATAAAAATGGTACCTCACTTGTGTGTTTAGGCCTAGCGCCCACAAAAGGAAATGGCCCAAAACACAACGTGGACACATCACATTTTTTCACAGAAAACAAAGGTGTTTTTTACAAAGTGCCTACCTATGGATTTTGGCATCTAGCTCAGCCGGCACCTTGGGAAACCTAGCAAACCAGCGCATTTTTGAAAACTAGACACCTAGGGGAATCCAAGATGGGGTGACTTGTGGGACTCTGACCAGGTTCGGTTACACAGAATCCTTTGCAAACCTCAACATTTGGCCAAAAAAACACTTTTTCCTCACATTTCGGTGACAGAAAGTTCTGGAATCTGACAGGAGCCACAAACTTCCTTCCACCCAGCGTTCCCCCAAGTCTCCCGATAAAAATGGTACCTCACTTGTGTGGGTAGGCCTAGCGCCCACGAAAGGAAATGGCCCAAACCACAACGTGGACACATCACATTTTTTCACAGAAAACAGAGGTGTTTTTTTACAAAATGCCTACCTGTGGATTTTGGCCTCTAGCTCAGCCGGCACCTGGGGAAACCTAGCAAACCAGCACATTTTTTAAAACTAGACACCTAGGGGAATCCAAGATGGGGTGACTTGTGGGGCTCTGACCAGGTTCGGTTAGACAGAATCCTTTGCAAACCTCAAAATTTGGCCAAAAAAACACTTTTTCCTCACATTTCGGTGACAGAAAGCTCTGGAATCTGACAGGAGCCACAAATGTTCTTCCACCCAGCGTTCCCCCAAGTCTCCCGATAAAAATGGTACCTCACTTGTGTGGGTAGGCCTAGCGCCCACGAAAGGAAATGGCCCAAAACACAACGTGGACACATCACATTTTTTCACAGAAAACAGAGGTGTTTTTTACAAAGTGCCTACCTGTGGAATTTGGCCTCTAGCTCAGCCGGCACCTGGGGAAACCTAGCAAACCAGCGCATTTTTGAAAACTAGACACCAAGGAGAATCCAAGATGTGGTGCCTTGTGGGGCTCTGACCAGGTTCTGTTACCCAGAATCCTTTGCAAACCTCAACATTTGGCCAAGAAAACACTTTTTACTCACATTTCGGTGACAGAACGTTCTGGAATCTGACAGGAGCCACAAATGTCCTTCCACCCAGCGTTCCTCCAAGTCTCCCGATAAAAATGGTACCTCACTTGTGTGGGTAGGTGTAGCGCCCATGAAAGGAAATGGCCCAAAACACAACATGGACATATCACATTTTTTCACAGAAAACAGAGGTGTTTTTAACAAAGTGCCTACCTGTGGATTTTGGCCGCTAGCTCAGCCGACACCTGGGGAAACCTAGCAAACCAGTGCATTTTTGAAAACTAGACACCTAGGGGAATCCAAGATGGGGTGACTTGTGGGGCTCCGACCAGTTTCAGTTACCCAGAATCCTTTGCAAACCTCAAAATTTGGCCAAAAAAACACTTTTTCCTCACATTTCGGTGACAGAAAGTTCTGGAATCTGACAGGAGCCACAAATTTCCTTCCACCCAGCGTTCCCCCAAGTCTCCCGATAAAAATGGTACCTCACTTGGGTGGGTAGGCCTAGAGCCCACGAAAGGAAATGGCCCAATACACAACGTGGGCACATCACATTTTTCACAGAAAACAGAGGTGTTTTTTACAAAGTGCCTACCTGTGGATTTTGCCCTCTAGCTCAGCCGGCACCTGGCGAAACCTAGCAAACCAGCGCATTTTTTAAAACTAGACACCTAGGGGAATCCAAGATGGGGTGACTTGTGGGGCTCTGACCAGGTTCTGTTACCCAGACTCCTTTGCAAACCTCAAAATTTGGCCAAAAAAACACTTTTTCATCACATTTTGGTGACAGAAAGTTCTGGAATCTGACAGGAGCCACAAATTTCCTTCCATCCAGCTTTCCCCAAATCTCCCGATAAAAATAGTACCTCACTTGTGTGGGTAGGCCTAGCGCCCACGAAAGGAAATGGCCCAAAACACAACGTGGACACATCACATTTTTCCACGGAAAACAGAGGTGTTTTTTACAAAGTGCCTACCTGTGGAATTTGGCCTCTAGCTCAGCCGGCACCTGGGGAAACCTAGCAAACCAGCACATTTTTTAAAACTAGATACCTAGGGGAATCCAAGATGGGGTGCCTTGTGGGGCTCTGACCAGGTTCTGTTACCCAGAATCCTTTGCAAACCTCAACATTTGGCCAAAAAAACACTTTTTCCTCACATTTCGGTGACAGAAAGTTCTGGAATCTGACAGGAGCCACAAATTTCCTTCCACCCAGCGTTCCTCCAAGTCTCCCGATAAAAATGGTACCTCACTTGTGTGGGTAGGCATAGCGCCCACGAAAGGAAATGGCCCAAAACACAACGTGGACACATCACATTTTTTCACAGAAAACAGAGGTGTTTTTCACAAAGTGCCTACCTGTGGATTTTGGCCTCTAGCTCAGCCAGCACCTGGTGAAACCTAGCAAACCAGCACATTTCTGAAAATTAGACACCTAGGGGAATCCAAGATGGGGTGAATTGTGGGGCTCTGACCAGGTTCTGTTACCCAGAATCCTTTGCAAACCTCAACATTTGGCCAAAAAAACAATTTATCCTCAAATTTCGGTGACAGAAAGTTCTTGAATCTGACAGGAGCCACAAATTTCGTTCCACCCAGCGTTCCCCCAAGTCTCCCGATAAAAATGGTACCTCACTTGTGTGTTTAGGCCTAGCGCCCACAAAAGGAAATGGCCCAAAACACAACGTGGACACATCACATTTTTTCACAGAAAACAAAGGTGTTTTTTACAAAGTACCTACCTATGGATTTTGGCATCTAGCTCAGCCGGCACCTGGGGAAACCTAGAAACCAGCGCATTTTTGAAAACTAGACACCTAGGGGAATCCAAGATGGGGTGACTTGTGGGACTCTGACCAGGTTCGGTTACACAGAATCCTTTGCAAACCTCAACATTTGGCCAAAAAAACACTTTTTCCTCACATTTCGGTGACAGAAAGTTCTGGAATCTGACAGGAGCCACAAACTTCCTTCCACCCAGCGTTCCCCCAAGTCTCCCGATAAAAATGGTACCTCACTTGTGTGGGTAGGCCTAGCGCCCACGAAAGGAAATGGCCCAAACCACAACGTGGACACATCACATTTTTTCACAGAAAACAGAGGTGTTTTTTTACAAAATGCCTACCTGTGGATTTTGGCCTCTAGCTCAGCCGGCACCTGGGGAAACCTAGCAAACCAGCACATTTTTTAAAACTAGACACCTAGGGGAATCCAAGATGGGGTGACTTGTGGGGCTCTGACCAGGTTCGGTTAGACAGAATCCTTTGCAAACCTCAAAATTTGGCCAAAAAAACACTTTTTCCTCACATTTCGGTGACAGAAAGCTCTGGAATCTGACAGGAGCCACAAATGTTCTTCCACCCAGCGTTCCCCCAAGTCTCCCGATAAAAATGGTACCTCACTTGTGTGGGTAGGCCTAGCGCCCACGAAAAGAAATGGCCCAAAACACAACGTGGACACATCACATTTTTTCACAGAAAACAGAGGTGTTTTTTACAAAGTGCCTACCTGTGGAATTTGGCCTCTAGCTCAGCCGGCACCTGGGGAAACCTAGCAAACCAGCGCATTTTTGAAAACTAGACACCAAGGAGAATCCAAGATGTGGTGCCTTGTGGGGCTCTGACCAGGTTCTGTTACCCAGAATCCTTTGCAAACCTCAACATTTGGCCAAGAAAACACTTTTTACTCACATTTCGGTGACAGAACGTTCTGGAATCTGACAGGAGCCACAAATGTCCTTCCACCCAGCGTTCCTCCAAGTCTCCCGATAAAAATGGTACCTCACTTGTGTGGGTAGGTGTAGCGCCCATGAAAGGAAATGGCCCAAAACACAACATGGACATATCACATTTTTTCACAGAAAACAGAGGTGTTTTTTACAAAGTGCCTACCTGTGGATTTTGGCCGCTAGCTCAGCCGACACCTGGGGAAACCTAGCAAACCAGTGCATTTTTGAAAACTAGACACCTAGGGGAATCCAAGATGGGGTGACTTGTGGGGCTCCGACCAGTTTCGGTTACCCAGAATCCTTTGCAAACCTCAAAATTTGGCCAAAAAAACACTTTTTCCTCACATTTCGGTGACAGAAAGTTCTGGAATCTGACAGGAGCCACAAATTTCCTTCCACCCAGCGTTCCCCCAAGTCTCCCGATAAAAATGGTACCTCACTTGGGTGGGTAGGCCTAGAGCCCACGAAAGGAAATGGCCCAATACACAACGTGGGCACATCACATTTTTCACAGAAAACAGAGGTGTTTTTTACAAAGTGCCTACCTGTGGATTTTGCCCTCTAGCTCAGCCGGCACCTGGCGAAACCTAGCAAACCAGCGCATTTTTTAAAACTAGACACCTGGGGGAATCCAAGATGGGGTGACTTGTGGGGCTCTGACCAGGTTCTGTTACCCAGACTCCTTTGCAAACCTCAAAATTTGGCCAAAAAAACACTTTTTCATCACATTTTTGTGACAGAAAGTTCTGGAATCTGACAGGAGCCACAAATTTCCTTCCAACCAGCGTTCCCCCAAATCTCCCGATAAAAATAGTACCTCACTTGTGTGGGTAGGCCTAGCGCCCACGAAAGGAAATGGCCCAAAACACAACGTGGACACATCACATTTTTCCACGGAAAACAGAGGTGTTTTTTACAAAGTGCCTACCTGTGGAATTTGGCCTCTAGCTCAGCCGGCACCTGGGGAAACCTAGCAAACCAGCACATTTTTTAAAACTAGATACCTAGGGGAATCCAAGATGGGGTGCCTTGTGGGGCTCTGACCAGGTTCTGTTACCCAGAATCCTTTGCAAACCTCAACATTTGGCCAAAAAACCACTTTTTCCTCACATTTCGGTGACAGAAAGTTCTGGAATCTGACAGGAGCCACAAATTTCCTTCCACCCAGCGTTCCTCCAAGTCTCCCGATAAAAATGGTACCTCACTTGTGTGGGTAGGCATAGCGCCCACGAAAGGAAATGGCCCAAAACACAACGTGGACACATCACATTTTTTCACAGAAAACAGAGGTGTTTTTTTACAAAGTGCCTACCTGTGGATTTTGGCCTCTAGCTCAGCCGGCACCTGGGGAAACCTAGCAAACCAGTGCATTTTTGAAAACTAGACACCTAGGGGAATCCAAGATGGGGTGACTTGTGGGGCTCTGACCAGGTTCGGATACACAGAATCATTTGCAAACCTCAAAATTTGGCCAAAAAAACACTTTTTCCTCACATTTCGGTGACAGAAAGTTCTGGAATCTGACAGGAGCCACAAATTTCCTTCCACACATGGTTCCCCCAAGTCTCCCGATAAAAATGGTACCTCACTTGTGTGGGTAGGCCTAGAGCCCACGAAAGGAAATGGCCCAAAACACAACGTGGGCACATCACATTTTTTCACAGAAAACAGAGGTGTTTTTTACAAAGTGCCTACCTGTGGATTTTGGCCTCTAGCTCAGCCGGCACCTGGGGAAACCAAGCAAACCAGTGCATTTTTGAAAACTAGACACCTGGGGGAATCCAAGATGGGGTGACTTGTGGGGCTCTGACCAATTTCTGTTCCCCAGAATCCTTTGCAAACCTCAAAATGTGGCCAAAAAAACACTTTTTCCTCACATTTCGGTGACAGAAAGTTCTGGAATCTGACAGGAGCCACAAATTTCCTTCCACCCAGCGTTCCCCCAAGTCTCCTGATAAAAATGGTACCTCACTTGGGTGGGTAGGCCTAGTGCCCACGAAAGGAAATGGCCCAATACACAACGTGGGCACATCAAATTTTTTCACAGAAAACAGAGGTGTTTTTTACAAAGTGCCTACCTGTGGATTTTGGCCTCTAGCTCAGCTGGCACCTGGGGAAACCTAGCAAACCAGCGCATTTTTGAAAACTAGACACCTAGGGGAATCCAAGATGGGGTGACTTGTAGGGCTCTGACCAGGTTCTGTTACCCAGAATCCTTTGCAAACCTCAAAATTTGGCCATGAAAACCCTTTTTCATCACATTTTGGTGACAGAAAGTTCTGGAATCTTACAGGAGCCACAAATTTCCTTCCACCCAACGTTCCCCCAAATCTCCCGATAAAAATGGTACCTCACTTGTGTGGGTAGGCCTAGCGCCCACGAAAGGAAATGGCCCAAAACACAACGTGGACACATCACATTTTTTCACAGAAAACAGAGGTGTTTTTTACAAAGTGCCTACCTGTGGATTTTGGCCTCTAGCTCAGACGGCACCTGGGGAAACCTAGCAAACCAGTGCATTTTTGAAAACTAGACACCTGGGGGAATCCAAGATGGGGTGACTTGTGGGGCTCTGACCAAGTTCTGTTACCCAGAATCCTTTGTAAACCTCAAAATGTGGCCAAAAAAACACTTTTTCCTCACATTTCGGTGACAGAAAGTTCTGGAATCTGACAGGAGCCACAAATTTCCTTCCACCCAGCGTTCCCTCAAGTCTCCTGATAAAAATGGTACCTCACTTGGGTGGGTAGGCCTAGTGCCCACGAAAGGAAATGGCCCAATACACACCGTGGGCACATCAAATTTTTTCACAGAAAACAGAGGTGTTTTTTACAAAGTGCCTACCTGTGGATTTTGGCCTCTAGCTCAGCCGGCACCTGGGGAAACCTAGCAAACCAGCGCATTTTTTTAAACTAGACACCTAGGGGAATCCAAGATGGGGTGACTTGTGGGGCTCTGACCAGGTTCTGTTACCCAGACTCCTTTGCAAACCTCAAAATTTGGCCAAAAAAACACTTTTTCATCACATTTTGGTGACAGAAAGTTCTGGAATCTTACAGGAGCCACAAATTTCCTTCCACCCAGCGTTCCCCCAAATCTCCCGATAACAATGGTACCTCACTTGTGTGGGTAGGCCTAGCGCCCACGAAAGGAAATGGCCCAAAACACAACGTGGACACATCACATTTTTTCACAGAAAACAAAGGTGTTTTTTACAAAGTGCCTACCTGTGGATTTTGGCCTCTAGCTCAGACGGCACCTGGGGAAACCTAGCAAACCAGTGCATTTTTGAAAACTAGACACCTGGGGGAATCCAAGATGGGGTGACTTGTGGGGCTCTGACCAAGTTCTGTTACCCAGAATCCTTTGTAAACCTCAAAATGTGGCCAAAAATAGACTTTTTCCTCACATTTCGGTGACAGAAAGTTCTGGAATCTGACAGGAGCCACAAATTTCCTTCCACCCAGCATTCCCCCAAGTCTCCTGATAAAAATGGTACCTCACTTGGGTGGGTAGGCCTAGTGCCCACGAAAGGAAATGGCCCAATACACAACGTGGGCACATCACATTTTTTCACAGAAAACAGAGGTGTTTTTTACAAAGTGCCTACCTGTGGATTTTGGCCTCTAGCTCAGCCGGCACCTGGGGAAACCTAGCAAACCAGCGCATTTGTGAAAACTAGACACCTACGGGAATCCAAGATGGGGTAACTTGTGGGGCTCTGACCAGGTTCTGTTACCCAGAATCCTTTGCAAACCTCAAAATTTGGCCAAGAAAACACTTTTTCATCACATTTTGGTGACAGAAAGTTCTGGAATCTGACAGGAGCCACAAATTTCCTTCCACCCAGCGTTCCCCCCAAATCTCCCGATAAAAATGGTACCTCACTTGTGTGGGTAGGCCTAGCGCCCACGAAAGGAAATGGCCCAAAACACAACGTGGACACATCACAATTTTCCACAGAAAACAGAGTATTTTTTACAAAGTGCCTTCCTGTGGAATTTGGCCTCTATCTCAGCCGGCAGCTGGGGAAACCTAGCAAACCAGCACATTTTTTAAAACTAGACACCTAGGGGAATCCAAGATGGGGTGCCTTGTGGGGCTCTGACCAGGTTCTGTTACCCAGAATCATTTGCAAACCTCAACATTTGGCCAAAAAAAACACTTTTCCTTCACATTTCGGTGACAGAAAGTTCTGGAATCTGACAGGAGCCACAAATTTCCTTCCACCCAGCGTTCCCCCAAGTCTCCCGATAAAAATGGTACCTCACTTGTGTGGGTAGGCCTAGAGCCCACGAAAGGAAATGGCCCAAAACACAACGTGGGCACATCACATTTTTTCACAGAAAACAGAGGTGTTTTTTACAAAGTGCCTACCTGTGGATTTTGGCCTCTAGCTCAGCCGGCACCTGGGGAAACCAAGCAAACCAGTGCATTTTTGAAAACTAGACACCTGGGGGAATCCAAGATGGGGTGACTTGTGGGGCTCTGACCAATTTCTGTTCACCAGAATCCTTTGCAAACCTCAAAATGTGGCCAAAAAAACACTTTTTCCTCACATTTCGGTGACAGAAAGTTCTGGAATCTGACAGGAGCCACAAATTTCCTTCCACCCAGCGTTCCCCCAAGTCTCCTGATAAAAATGGTACCTCACTTGGGTGGGTAGGCCTAGTGCCCACGAAAGGAAATGGCCCAATACACAACGTGGGCACATCAAATATTTTCACAGAAAACAGAGGTGTTTTTTACAAAGTGCCTACCTGTGGATTTTGGCCTCTAGCTCAGCTGGCACCTGGGGAAACCTAGCAAACCAGCGCATTTTTGAAAACTAGACACCTAGGGGAATCCAAGATGGGGTGACTTGTGGGGCTCTGACCAGGTTCTGTTACCCAGAATCCTTTGCAAACCTCAAAATTTGGCCAAGAAAACCCTTTTTCATCACATTTTGGTGACAGAAAGTTCTGGAATCTTACAGGAGCCACAAATTTCCTTCCACTCAACGTTCCCCCAAATCTCCCGATAAAAATGGTACCTCACTTGTGTGGGTAGGCCTAGCGCCCACGAAAGGAAATGGCCCAAAACACAACGTGGACACATCACATTTTTTCACAGAAAACAGAGGTGTTTTTTACAAAGTGCCTACCTGTGGATTTTGGCCTCTAGCTCAGACGGCACCTGGGGAAACCTAGCAAACCAGTGCATTTTTGAAAACTAGACACCTGGGGGAATCCAAGATGGGGTGACTTGTGGGGCTCTGACCAAGTTCTGTTACCCAGAATCCTTTGTAAACCTCAAAATGTGGCCAAAAAAACACTTTTTCCTCACATTTCGGTGACAGAAAGTTCTGGAATCTGACAGGAGCCACAAATTTCCTTCCACCCAGCGTTCCCCCAAGTCTCCTGATAAAAATGGTACCTCACTTGGGTGGGTAGGCCTAGTGCCCACGAAAGGAAATGGCCCAATACACACCGTGGGCACATCACATTTTTTCACAGAAAACAGAGGTGTTTTTTACAAAGTGCCTACCTGTGGATTTTGGCCTCTAGCTCAGCCGGCACCTGGGGAAACCTAGCAAACCAGCGCATTTTTTTAAAGTAGACACCTAGGGGAATCAAAGATGGGGTGACTTGTGGGGCTCTGACCAGGTTCTGTTACCCAGACTCCTTTGCAAACCTCAAAATTTGGCCAAAAAAACACTTTTTCATCACATTTTGGTGACAGAAAGTTCTGGAATCTTACAGGAGCCACAAATTTCCGTCCACCCAGCGTTCCCCCAAATCTCCCGATAACAATGGTACCTCACTTGTGTGGGTAGGCCTAGCGCCCACGAAAGGAAATGGCCCAAAAAACAACGTGGACACATCACATTTTTTCACAGAAAACAAAGGTGTTTTTTACAAAGTGCCTACCTGTGGATTTTGGCCTCTAGCTCAGACGGCACCTGGGGAAACCTAGCAAACCAGTGCATTTTTGAAAACTAGACACCTGGGGGAATCCAAGATGGGGTGACTTGTGGGGCTCTGACCAAGTTCTGTTACCCAGAATCCTTTGTAAACCTCAAAATGTGGCCAAAAATACACTTTTTCCTCACATTTCGGTGACAGAAAGTTCTGGAATCTGACAGGAGCCACAAATTTCCTTCCACCCAGCATTCCCCCAAGTCTCCTGATAAAAATGGTACCTCACTTGGGTGGGTAGGCCTAGTGCCCACGAAAGGAAATGGCCCAATACACAACGTGGGCACATCACATTTTTTCACAGAAAACAGAGGTGTTTTTTACAAAGTGCCTACCTGTGGATTTTGGCCTCTAGCTCAGCCGGCACCTGGGGAAACCTAGCAAACCAGCGCATTTGTGAAAACTAGACACCTAGGGGAATCCAAGATGGGGTAACTTGTGGGGCTCTGACCAGGTTCTGTTACCCAGAATCCTTTGCAAACCTCAAAATTTGGCCAAGAAAACACTTTTTCATCACATTTTGGTGACAGAAAGTTCTGGAATCTGACAGGAGCCACAAATTTCCTTCCACCCAGCGTTCCCCCAAATCTCCCGATAAAAATGGTACCTCACTTGTGTGGGTAGGCCTAGCGCCCACGAAAGGAAATGGCCCAAAACACAACGTGGACACATCACAATTTTCCACAGAAAACAGAGTTTTTTTTACAAAGTGCCTACCTGTGGAATTTGGCCTCTAGCTCAGCCGGCAGCTGGGGAAACCTAGCAAACCAGCACATTTTTTAAAACTAGACACCTAGGGGAATCCAGATGGGGTGCCTTGTGGGGCTCTGACCAGGTTCTGTTACCCAGAATCATTTGCAAACCTCAACATTTGGCCAAAAAAACACTTTTCCTTCACATTTCGGTGACAGAAAGTTCTGGAATCTGACAGGAGCCACAAATGTCCTTCCACCCAGCGTTCCCCCAAGTCTCCCGATAAAAATGGTACCTCACTTGTGTGGGTAGGCCTAGAGCCCACGAAAGGAAATGGCCCAAAACACAACGTGGGCACATCACATTTTTTCACAGAAAACAGAGGTGTTTTTTACAAAGTGCCTACCTGTGGATTTTGGCCTCTAGCTCAGCCGGCACCTGGGGAAACCTAGCAAACCAGTGCATTTTTGAAAACTAGACACCTGGGGGAATCCAAGATGGGGTGACTTGTGGGGCTCTGACCAAGTTCTGTTACCCAGAATCCTTTGCAAACCTCAAAATGTGGCCAAAAAAACACTTTTTCCTCACATTTCGGTGACAGAAAGTTCTGGAATCTGACAGGAGCCACAAATTTCCTTCCACCCAGCGTTCCCCCAAGTCTCCCGATAAAAATGGTACCTCACTTGGGTTTGTAGGCCTAGAGCCCACGAAAGGAAATGGCCCAATACACAACGTGGACACATCACATTTTTTCACAGAAAACAGAGGTGTTTTTTACAAAGTGCCTACCTGTGGATTTTGGCCTCTAGCTCAGCCGGCACCTGGGGAAACCTAGCAAACCAGCGCATTTTTGAAAACTAGACACCTAGGGGAATCCAAGATGGGGTGACTTGTGGGGCTCTGACCAGGTTCTGTTACCCAGAATCCTTTGCAAACCTCAAAATTTGGCCAAAAAAACACTTTTTCATCACATTTTGGTGACAGAAAGTTGTGGAATCTGACAGGAGCCACACATTTCCTTCCACCCAGCGTTCCCCCAAATCTCCCGATAAAAATGGTACCTCACTTGTGTGGGTAGGCCTAGCGCCCACAAAAGGAAATGGCCCAAAACACAACGTGGACACATCACATTTTTCCACAGAAAACAGAGGTGTTTTTTACAAAGTGCCTACCTGTCGAATTTGGCCTCTAGCTCAGCCGGCACCTGGGGAAACCAAGCAAACCAGCGCATTTTTTAAAACTAGACACCTAGGGGAATCCAAGATGGGGTACCTTGTGCGGCTCTGACCAGGTTCTGTTACCCAGAATCCTTTGCAAACCTCAACGTTTGGCCAAAAAAACAATTTTTTCCTCACATTTCGGTGACAGAAAGTTCTGGAATCTGACAGGAGCCACAAATGTCCTTCCACCCAGCGTTCCTCCAAGTCTCCCGATAAAAATGGTACCTCACTTGTGTGGGTAGGCCTAGCGCCCACGAAAGGAAATGGCCCAAAACACAACGTGGACACATCACAATTTTCCACAGAAAACAGAGGTGTTTTTTACAAAGTGCCTACCTGTGGATTTTGGCCTCTAGCTCAGACGGCACCTGGGGAAACCTAGCAAACCAGCGCATTTTTGAAAACTAGACACCTAGGGGAATCCAAGATGGGGTGACTTGTGGGGCTCTGACCAGGTTCTGTTACCCAGAATCCTTTGCAAACCACAAAATTTGGCCAAAAAAACACTTTTTCATCACATTTTGGTGACAGAAAGTTCTGGAATCTGACAGGAGCCACAAATTTCCTTCTACCCAGCGTTCCCCCAAATCTCCCGATAAAAATGGTACCTCACTTGTGTGGGTAGGCCTAGCGCCCACAAAAGGAAATGGCCCAAAACACAACGTGGACTCATCACATTTTTCCACAGAAAACAGAGGTGTTTTTTACAAAGTGCCTACCTGTGGAATTTGGCCTCTAGCTCAGCCGGCACCTGGGGAAACCTAGCACACCAGCGCATTTTTTAAAACTAGACACCTAGGGGAATCCAAGATGGGGTGCCTTGTGCGGCTCTGACCAGGTTCTGTTACCCAGAATCCTTTGCAAACCTCAACATTTGGCCAAAAAAACACTTTTTCCTCACATTTCGGTGACAGAAAGTTCTGGAATCTGACAGGAGCCACAAATGTCCTTCCACCCAGCGTTCCTCCAAGTCTCCCGATAAAAATGGTACCTCACTTGTGTGGGTAGGCCTAGCGCCCACGAAAGGAAATGGCCCAAAACACAACGTGGACACATCACAATTTTCCACAGAAAACAGAGTTTTTTTTACAAAGTGCCTACCTGTGGAATTTGGCCTCTAGCTCAGCCGGCAGCTGGGGAAACCTAGCAAACCAGCACATTTTTTAAAACTAGACACCTAGGGGAATCCAAGATGGGGTGCCTTGTGGGGCTCTGACCAGGTTCTGTTACCCAGAATCATTTGCAAACCTCAACATTTGGCCAAAAAAACACTTTTCCTTCACATTTCGGTGACAGAAAGTTCTGGAATCTGACAGGAGCCACAAATGTCCTTCCACCCAGCGTTCCCCCAAGTCTCCCGATAAAAATGGTACCTCACTTGTGTGGGTAGGCCTAGAGCCCACGAAAGGAAATGGCCCAAAACACAACGTGGGCACATCACATTTTTTCACAGAAAACAGAGGTGTTTTTTACAAAGTGCCTACCTGTGGATTTTGGCCTCTAGCTCAGCCGGCACCTGGGGAAACCTAGCAAACCAGTGCATTTTTGAAAACTAGACACCTGGGGGAATCCAAGATGGGGTGACTTGTGGGGCTCTGACCAAGTTCTGTTACCCAGAATCCTTTGCAAACCTCAAAATGTGGCCAAAAAAACACTTTTTCCTCACATTTCGGTGACAGAAAGTTCTGGAATCTGACAGGAGCCACAAATTTCCTTCCACCCAGCGTTCCCCCAAGTCTCCCGATAAAAATGGTACCTCACTTGGGTTTGTAGGCTTAGAGCCCACGAAAGGAAATGGCCCAATACACAACGTGGACACATCACATTTTTTCACAGAAAACAGAGGTGTTTTTTACAAAGTGCCTACCTGTGGATTTTGGCCTCTAGCTCAGCCGGCACCTGGGGAAACCTAGCAAACCAGCGCATTTTTGAAAACTAGACACCTAGGGGAATCCAAGATGGGGTGACTTGTGGGGCTCTGACCAGGTTCTGTTACCCAGAATCCTTTGCAAACCACAAAATTTGGCCAAAAAAACACTTTTTCATCACATTTTGGTGACAGAAAGTTCTGGAATCTGACAGGAGCCACAAATTTCCTTCTACCCAGCGTTCCCCCAAATCTCCCGATAAAAATGGTACCTCACTTGTGTGGGTAGGCCTAGCGCCCACAAAAGGAAATGGCCCAAAACACAACGTGGACTCATCACATTTTTCCACAGAAAACAGAGGTGTTTTTTACAAAGTGCCTACCTGTGGAATTTGGCCTCTAGCTCAGCCGGCACCTGGGGAAACCTAGCACACCAGCGCATTTTTTAAAACTAGACACCTAGGGGAATCCAAGATGGGGTGCCTTGTGCGGCTCTGACCAGGTTCTGTTACCCAGAATCCTTTGCAAACCTCAACATTTGGCCAAAAAAAACACTTTTTCCTCACATTTCGGTGACAGAAAGTTCTGGAATCTGACAGGAGCCACAAATGTCCTTCCACCCAGCGTTCCTCCAAGTCTCCCGATAAAAATGGCACCTCACTTGTGTGGGTAGGCATAGCGCCCACGAAAGGAAATGGCCCAAAACACAACGTGAACACATCACATTTTTTCACAGAAAACAGAGGTGTTTTTTACAAAGTGCCTACCTGTGGATTTTGGCCTCTAGCTCAGCCGGCACCTGGGGAAACCTAGCAAACCAGCGCATTTTTGAAAACTAGACACCTAGGGGAATCCAAGATGGGGTGACTTGTGGGGCTCTGACCAGGTTCGGTTACACAGAATCATTTGCAAACCTCAAAATGTTGCCAAAAAATACTTTTTCCTCACATTTCGGTGACAGAAAGTTCTGGAATCTGACAGGAGCCACAAATTTCCTTCCACCCAGCGTTCCCCCAAGTCTCCCGATAAAAATGGTACCTCACTTGGGTTTGTAGGCCTAGAGCCCACGAAAGGAAATGGCCCAATACACAACGTGGACACATCACATTTTTTCACAGAAAACAGAGGTGTTTTTTACAAAGTGCCTACCTGTGGATTTTGACCTCTAGCTCAGCCGGCACCTGGGGAAACCTAGCAAACCAGCGCATTTTTGAAAACTAGACACCTAGGGGAATCCAAGATGGGGTGACTTGTGGGGCTCTGACCAGGTTCTGTTACCCAGAATCCTTTGCAAACCTCAAAATTTGGCCAAAAAAACACTTTTTCATCACATTTTGGTGACAGAAAGTTGTGGAATCTGACAGGAGCCACACATTTCCTTCCACCCAGCGTTCCCCCAAATCTCCCGATAAAAATGGTACCTCACTTGTGTGGGTAGGCCTAGCGCCCACAAAAGGAAATGGCCCAAAACACAACGTGGACACATCACATTTTTCCACAGAAAACAGAGGTGTTTTTTACAAAGTGCCTACCTGTGGAATTTGGCCTCTAGCTCAGCCGGCACCTGGGGAAACCAAGCAAACCAGCGCATTTTTTAAAACTAGACACCTAGGGGAATCCAAGATGGGGTACCTTGTGCGGCTCTGACCAGGTTCTGTTACCCAGAATCCTTTGCAAACCTCAACGTTTGGCCAAAAAAACAATTTTTCCTCACATTTCGGTGACAGAAAGTTCTGGAATCTGACAGGAGCCACAAATGTCCTTCCACCCAGCGTTCCTCCAAGTCTCCCGATAAAAATGGTACCTCACTTGTGTGGGTAGGCCTAGCGCCCACGAAAGGAAATGGCCCAAAACACAACGTGGACACATCACAATTTTCCACAGAAAACAGAGGTGTTTTTTACAAAGTGCCTACCTGTGGATTTTGGCCTCTAGCTCAGACGGCACCTGGGGAAACCTAGCAAACCAGCGCATTTTTGAAAACTAGACACCTAGGGGAATCCAAGATGGGGTGACTTGTGGGGCTCTGACCAGGTTCTGTTACCCAGAATCCTTTGCAAACCACAAAATTTGGCCAAAAAAACACTTTTTCATCACATTTTGGTGACAGAAAGTTCTGGAATCTGACAGGAGCCACAAATTTCCTTCTACCCAGCGTTCCCCCAAATCTCCCGATAAAAATGGTACCTCACTTGTGTGGGTAGGCCTAGCGCCCACAAAAGGAAATGGCCCAAAACACAACGTGGACTCATCACATTTTTCCACAGAAAACAGAGGTGTTTTTTACAAAGTGCCTACCTGTGGAATTTGGCCTCTAGCTCAGCCGGCACCTGGGGAAACCTAGCACACCAGCGCATTTTTTAAAACTAGACACCTAGGGGAATCCAAGATGGGGTGCCTTGTGCGGCTCTGACCAGGTTCTGTTACCCAGAATCCTTTGCAAACCTCAACATTTGGCCAAAAAAACACTTTTTCCTCACATTTCGGTGACAGAAAGTTCTGGAATCTGACAGGAGCCACAAATGTCCTTCCACCCAGCGTTCCTCCAAGTCTCCCGATAAAAATGGCACCTCACTTGTGTGGGTAGGCATAGCGCCCACGAAAGGAAATGGCCCAAAACACAACGTGAACACATCACATTTTTTCACAGAAAACAGAGGTGTTTTTTACAAAGTGCCTACCTGTGGATTTTGGCCTCTAGCTCAGCCGGCACCTGGGGAAACCTAGCAAACCAGCGCATTTTTGAAAACTAGACACCTAGGGGAATCCAAGATGGGGTGACTTGTGGGGCTCTGACCAGGTTCGGTTACCCAGAATCCTTTGCAAACCTCAACATTTGGCCAAAAAAACAATTTTTCCTCACATTTCGGTGACAGAAAGTTCTGGAATCTGACAGGAGCCACAAATGTCCTTCCACCCAGCGTTCCTCCAAGTCTCCCGATAAAAATGGCACCTCACTTGTGTGGGTAGGCATAGCGCCCACGAAAGGAAATGGCCCAAAACACAACGTGAACACATCACATTTTTTCACAGAAAACAGAGGTGTTTTTTACAAAGTGCCTACCTGTGGATTTTGGCCTCTAGCTCAGCCGGCACCTGGTGAAACCTAGCAAACCAGTCCATTTTTTAAAACTAGACACCTGGGGGAATCCAAGATGGGGTGACTTGTGGGGCTCTGACCAAGTTCTGTTACCCAGAATCCTTTGCAAACCTCAAAATGTGGCCAAAAAAACACCTTTTCCTCACATTTTGGTGACAGAAAGTTCTGGAATCTGACAGGAGCCACAAATTTCCTTCCACCCAGCGTTCCCCCAAGTCTCCCGATAAAAATGGTACCTCACTTGGGTTTGTAGGCCTAGAGCCCACGAAAGGAAATGGCCCAATACACAACGTGGACACATCACATTTTTTCACAGAAAACAGAGGTGTTTTTTACAAAGTGCCTACCTGTGGATTTTGGCCTCTAGCTCAGCCGGCACCTGGGGAAACCTAGCAAACCAGCGCATTTTTGAAAACTAGACACCTAGGGGAATCCAAGATGGGGTGACTTGTGGGGCTCTGACCAGGTTCTGTTACCCAGAATCCTTTGCAAACCTCAAAATTTGGCCAAAAAAACACTTTTTCATCACATTTTGGTGACAGAAAGTTGTGGAATCTGACAGGAGCCACACATTTCCTTCCACCCAGCGTTCCCCCAAATCTCCCGATAACAATGGTACCTCACTTGTGTGGGTAGGCCTAGCGCCCACGAAAGGAAATGGCCCAAAACACAACGTGGACACATCACATTTTTTCACAGAAAACAAAGGTGTTTTTTACCAAGTGCCTACCTGTGGATTTTGGCCTCTAGCTCAGACGGCACCTGGGGAAACCTAGCAAACCAGTGCATTTTTGAAAACTAGACACCTGGGGGAATCCAAGATGGGGTGACTTGTGGGGCTCTGACCAAGTTCTGTTACCCAGAATCCTTTGTAAACCTCAAAATGTGGCCAAAAATACACTTTTTCCTCACATTTCGGTGACAGAAAGTTCTGGAATCTGACAGGAGCCACAAATTTCCTTCCACCCAGCATTCCCCCAAGTCTCCTGATAAAAATGGTACCTCACTTGGGTGGGTAGGCCTAGTGCCCACGAAAGGAAATGGCCCAATACACAACGTGGGCACATCACATTTTTTCACAGAAAACAGAGGTGTTTTTTACAAAGTGCCTACCTGTGGATTTTGGCCTCTAGCTCAGCCGGCACCTGGGGAAACCTAGCAAACCAGCGCATTTGTGAAAACTAGACACCTAGGGGAATCCAAGATGGGGTAACTTGTGGGGCTCTGACCAGGTTCTGTTACCCAGAATCCTTTGCAAACCTCAAAATTTGGCCAAGAAAACACTTTTTCATCACATTTTGGTGACAGAAAGTTCTGGAATCTGACAGGAGCCACAAATTTCCTTCCACCCAGCGTTCCCCCAAATCTCCCGATAAAAATGGTACCTCACTTGTGTGGGTAGGCCTAGCGCCCACGAAAGGAAATGGCCCAAAACACAACGTGGACACATCACAATTTTCCACAGAAAACAGAGTTTTTTTTACAAAGTACCTACCTGTGGAATTTGGCCTCTAGCTCAGCCGGCACCTGGGGAAACCTAGCAAACCAGCACATTTTTTAAAACTAGACACCTAGGGGAATCCAAGATGGGGTGCCTTTTGGGGCTCTGACCAGGTTCTGTTACCCAGAATCATTTGCAAACCTCAACATTTGGCCAAAAAAACACTTTTCCTTCACATTTCGGTGACAGAAAGTTCTGGAATCTGACAGGAGCCACAAATTTCCTTCCACCCAGCGTTCCCCCAAGTCTCCCGATAAAAATGCTTCCTCACTTGTGTGGGTAGGCCTAGAGCCCACGAAATGAAATGGCCCAAAACACAACGTGGGCACATCACATTTTTTCACAGAAAACAGAGGTGTTTTTTACAAAGTGCCTACCTGTGGATTTTGGCCTCTAGCTCAGCCGGCACCTGGGGAAACCTAGCAAACCAGTGCATTTTTGAAAACTAGACACCTGGGGGAATCCAAGATGGGGTGACTTGTGGGGCTCTGACCAAGTTCTGTTACCCAGAATCCTTTGCAAACCTCAAAATGTGGCCAAAAAAACACTTTTTCCTCACATTTCGGTGACAGAAAGTTCTGGAATCTGACAGGAGCCACAAATTTCCTTCCACCCAGCATTCCCCCAAGTCTCCTGATAAAAATGGTACCTCACTTGGGGGGGTAGGCCTAGTGCCCACGAAAGGAAATGGCCCAATACACAACGTGGGCACATCACATTTTTTCACAGAAAACAGAGGTGTTTTTTACAAAGTGCCTACCTGTGGATTTTGGCCTCTAGCTCAGCCGGCACCTGGGGAAACCTAGCAAACCAGCGCATTTGTGAAAACTAGACACCTAGGGGAATCCAAGATGGGGTAACTTGTGGGGCTCTGACCAGGTTCTGTTACCCAGAATCCTTTGCAAACCTCAAAATTTGGCCAAGAAAACACTTTTTCATCACATTTTGGTGACAGAAAGTTCTGGAATCTGACAGGAGCCACAAATTTCCTTCCACCCAGCGTTCCCCCAAATCTCCCGATAAAAATGGTACCTCACTTGTGTGGGTAGGCCTAGCGCCCACAAAAGGAAATGGCCCAAAACACAACGTGGACACATCACAATTTTCCACAGAAAACAGAGTTTTTTTTACAAAGTACCTACCTGTGGAATTTGGCCTCTAGCTCAGCCGGCACCTGGGGAAACCTAGCAAACCAGCACATTTTTTAAAACTAGACACCTAGGGGAATCCAAGATGGGGTGCCTTGTGGGGCTCTGACCAGGTTCTGTTACCCAGAATCATTTGCAAACCTCAACATTTGGCCAAAAAAAACACTTTTCCTTCACATTTCGGTGACAGAAAGTTCTGGAATCTGACAGGAGCCACAAATTTCCTTCCACCCAGCGTTCCCCCAAGTCTCCCGATAAAAATGCTACCTCACTTGTGTGGGTAGGCCTAGAGCCCACGAAATGAAATGGCCCAAAACACAACGTGGGCTCATCACATTTTTTCACAGAAAACAGAGGTGTTTTTTACAAAGTGCCTACCTGTGGATTTTGGCCTCTAGCTCAGCCGGCACCTGGGGAAACCTAGCAAACCAGTGCATTTTTGAAAACTAGACACCTGGGGGAATCCAAGATGGGGTGACTTGTGGGGCTCTGACCAAGTTCTGTTACCCAGAATCCTTTGCAAACCTCAAAATGTGGCCAAAAAAACACTTTTTCCTCACATTTCGGTGACAGAAAGTTCTGGAATCTGACAGGAGCCACAAATTTCCTTCCACCCAGCGTTCCGCCAAGTCTCCCGATAAAAATGGTACCTCACTTGGGTTTGTAGGCCTAGAGCCCACGAAAGGAAATGGCCCAATACACAACGTGGACACATCACATTTTTTCACAGAAAACAGAGGTGTTTTTTACAAAGTGCCTACCTGTGGATTTTGGCCTCTAGCTCAGCCGGCACCTGGGGAAACCTAGCAAACCAGCGCATTTTTGAAAACTAGACACCTAGGGGAATCCAAGATGGGGTGACTTGTGGGGCTCTGACCAGGTTCTGTTACCCAGAATCCTTTGCAAACCTCAAAATTTGGCCAAAAAAACACTTTTTCATCACATTTTGGTGACAGAAAGTTGTGGAATCTGACAGGAGCCACACATTTCCTTCCACCCAGCGTTCCCCCAAATCTCCTGATAAAAATGGTACCTCACTTGTGTGGGTAGGCCTAGCGCCCACAAAAGGAAATGGCCCAAAACACAACGTGGACACATCACATTTTTCCACAGAAAACAGAGGTGTTTTTTACAAAGTGCCTACCTGTGGAATTTGGCCTCTAGCTCAGCCGGCACCTGGGGAAACCAAGCAAACCAGCGCATTTTTTAAAACTAGACACCTAGGGGAATCCAAGATGGGGTACCTTGTGCGGCTCTGACCAGGTTCTGTTACCCAGAATCCTTTGCAAACCTCAACGTTTGGCCAAAAAAACAATTTTTCCTCACATTTCAGTGACAGGAAGTTCTGGAATCTGACAGGAGCCACAAATGTCCTTCCACCCAGCGTTCCTCCAAGTCTCCCGATAAAAATGGTACCTCACTTGTGTGGGTAGGCATAGCGCCCACGAAAGGAAATGGCCCAAAACCCAACGTGAACACATCACATTTTTTCACAGAAAACAGAGGTGTTTTTTACAAAGTGCCTACCTGTGGATTTTGGCCTCTAGCTCAGACGGCACCTGGGGAAACCTAGCAAACCAGCGCATTTTTGAAAACTAGACAGCTAAGGGAATCCAAGATGGGGTGACTTGTGGGGCTCTGACCAGGTTCTGTTACCCAGAATCCTTTGCAAACCACAAAATTTGGCCAAAAAAAACACTTTTTCATCACATTTTGGTGACAGAAAGTTCTGGAATCTGACAGGAGCCACAAATTTCCTTCTACCCAGCGTTCCCCCAAATCTCCCGATAAAAATGGTACCTCACTTGTGTGGGTAGGCCTAGCGCCCACAAAAGGAAATGGCCCAAAACACAACGTGGACTCATCACATTTTTCCACAGAAAACAGAGGTGTTTTTTACAAAGTGCCTACCTGTGGAATTTGGCCTCTAGCTCAGCCGGCACCTGGGGAAACCTAGCACACCAGCGCATTTTTTAAAACTAGACACCTAGGGGAATCCAAGATGGGGTGCCTTGTGCGGCTCTGACCAAGTTCTGTTACCCAGAATCCTTTGGAAACCTCAACATTTGGCCAAAAAAACACTTTTTCCTCACATTTCGGTGACAGAAAGTTCTGGAATCTGACAGGAGCCACAAATGTCCTTCCACCCAGCGTTCCTCCAAGTCTCCCGATAAAAATGGTACCTCACTTGTGTGGGTAGGCATAGCGCCCACGAAAGGAAATGGCCCAAAACACAACGTGAACACATCACATTTTTTCACAGAAAACAGAGGTGTTTTTTACAAAGTGCCTACCTGTGGATTTTGGCCTCTAGCTCAGCCGGCACCTGGGGAAACCTAGCAAACCAGCGCATTTTTGAAAACTAGACACCTAGGGGAATCCAAGATGGGGTGACTTGTGGGGCTCTGACCAGGTTCGGTTACACAGAATCATTTGCAAACCTCAAAATGTTGCCAATAAATACTTTTTCCTCACATTTCGGTGACAGAAAGTTCTGGAATCTGACAGGAGACACAAATTTCCTTCCACCCAGCGTTCCCCCAAGTCTTCCGATAAAAATGGTACCTCACTTGTGTGGGTAGGCCTAGTGCCCACGAAAGGAAATGGCCCAAAACACAGCGTGGGCACATCACATTTTTTCACAGAAAACAGAGGTGTTTTTTACAAAGTGCCTACCTGTGGATTTTGGCCTCTAGCTCAGCCGGCACCTGGTGAAACCTAGCAAACCAGTGCATTTTTTAAAACTAGACACCTGGGGGAATCCAAGATGGGGTGACTTGTGGGGCTCTGACCAAGTTCTGTTACCCAGAATCCTTTGCAAACCTCAAAATGTGGCCAGAAAAACACTTTTTCCTCACATTTCGGCAACAGAAAGTTCTGGAATCTGACAGGAGCCACAAATTTCCTTCTACCCAGCGTTCCCCCAAATCTCCCGATAAAAATGGTACCTCACTTGTGTGGGTAGGCCTAGCGCCCACAAAAGGAAATGGCCCAAAACACAACGTGGACTCATCACATTTTTCCACAGAAAACAGAGGTGTTTTTTACAAAGTGCCTACCTGTGGAATTTGGCCTCTAGCTCAGCCGGCACCTGGGGAAACCTAGCACACCAGCGCATTTTTTAAAACTAGACACCTAGGGGAATCCAAGATGGGGTGCCTTGTGCGGCTCTGACCAAGTTCTGTTACCCAGAATCCTTTGGAAACCTCAACATTTGGCCAAAAAAACACTTTTTCCTCACATTTCGGTGACAGAAAGTTCTGGAATCTGACAGGAGCCACAAATGTCCTTCCACCCAGCGTTCCTCCAAGTCTCCCGATAAAAATGGTACCTCACTTGTGTGGGTAGGCATAGCGCCCACGAAAGGAAATGGCCCAAAACACAACGTGAACACATCACATTTTTTCACAGAAAACAGAGGTGTTTTTTACAAAGTGCCTACCTGTGGATTTTGGCCTCTAGCTCAGCCGGCACCTGGGGAAACCTAGCAAACCAGCGCATTTTTGAAAACTAGACACCTAGGGGAATCCAAGATGGGGTGACTTGTGGGGCTCTGACCAGGTTCGGTTACACAGAATCATTTGCAAACCTCAAAATGTTGCCAATAAATACTTTTTCCTCACATTTCGGTGACAGAAAGTTCTGGAATCTGACAGGAGACACAAATTTCCTTCCACCCAGCGTTCCCCCAAGTCTTCCGATAAAAATGGTACCTCACTTGTGTGGGTAGGCCTAGTGCCCACGAAAGGAAATGGCCCAAAACACAGCGTGGGCACATCACATTTTTTCACAGAAAACAGAGGTGTTTTTTACAAAGTGCCTACCTGTGGATTTTGGCCTCTAGCTCAGCCGGCACCTGGTGAAACCTAGCAAACCAGTGCATTTTTTAAAACTAGACACCTGGGGGAATCCAAGATGGGGTGACTTGTGGGGCTCTGACCAAGTTCTGTTACCCAGAATCCTTTGCAAACCTCAAAATGTGGCCAGAAAAACACTTTTTCCTCACATTTCGGCAACAGAAAGTTCTGGAATCTGACAGGAGCCAGAAATTTCCTTCCACCCAGCGTTCCCCCAAGTCTCCCGATAAAAATGGTATCTCACTTGTGTGGGTAGGCCTAGCGCCCACGAAAGGAAATGGCCCAAAACACAACGTGGACACATCACATTTTTTCACAGAAAACAGAGGTGTTTTTTACAAAGTGCCTACCTGTGGATTTTGGCCTCTAGCTCAGCCGGCACCTTGGGAAGCCTAGCAAACCAGCGCATTTTTGAAAACCAGACACCTAGGGGATTCCAAGATGGGGTGACTTGTGGGGCTCTGACTAGGTTCTGTTACCCAGAATCCTTTGCAAACCTCAAAATTTGGCCAAAAAAAACACTTTTTCCTCACATTTCGGTGACAGAAAGTTCTGGAATATGACAGGAGCCACAAATTTCCTTCTACCTAGCGTTCCCCCAAGTCTCCCGATAAAAATGGTACCTCACTTGTGCGGGTGGGCCAGGTGCCTGCAACAGAAAAAGGCCAAAAACTTGTAGAGATTGAGGGGATAGCAGAGCAAGTTGATAAGCACATATTTTTCTTTTATACATCCTTTAGGCTGACTCTGCTTTGGGGTCCCATGCAAGTGAGGTATCATTTTACTTGAGGGACTGAGGGGAACGCCTGGTAGTAGGAAATTTGTGCAGCAGCGGTGATCCTACCAATAAAAGTGAGGAAAATATGATTTTTTAATGCAAATTTTGAGGTTTGCCGAGGAGTCTGGGTAAGAAAATTGTGGGGGATCCAGGCAAGCCACAACTTCTTGGACTCCTTGGGATGTCTATTTTTAAAACTTGTCTGGGTTTGGTAGGTTTCCCTAGATGAATGCCGCACCCGGGACCAAAACCATAGGTGCCACCCCCCCCCAACACAGGTAGTTTTACAATAGATCATTTTGGTGTCCACATACTCATGTGATGTTCCAAACACTAAAATTGTGAAAAGAAACACACTTAGGTTATGTTAAAAAGATCCCTCACCCACCAACCAAGTTGGTGGCATGCTTCATCATCGGGGTCCCACCCTAGGAACCTAGCGTGTCACAGGTGTGCTGCGACGCCTGATCACAGCGGAGCAGGTTTTGTCATTTTTACCACACATACTGGTTGGATTTGGCACGAGGGTGAGTGATGGTTCAGTGGATCAAATTTTATTAACAAGAGATTTCACAAAAATGAAATGCACTGTTAATAACTGAAAGGCCAAAACACTGAACCAATGACTCACAGCTTGTGAGCTGTAAAGCCACGGCAAGGCACCAACCGCTTTACAGTCCATTCACACACCTTTCATACATGACATGCACAAGACCATTCACACCGCCAGCCATGGGCACAGCACAGTACAACACTCGCATCGACAGACAGCGCCACTCAAGGACCCATCACTTACATACGCCCACATGCCTGATACAGCAATCACACCAGCTGATGGGAGTGTGTGGACTGGTGTTTGGCTGGCCGTGTGTTGCAGTAGCCAACAGCAAGTCAATATGTACACTATGTACACTCTCAGCCAAGCCCCACTCCACACACAATGGCATCAATTATTTTTTTCTTTTTTTTTAAACCAATAAACCACTAACTAATTAGAAATAATTACAAAACTACAAACACAAAAGCTCTAACTAAGTACATGACAGAAATGCTAACCATGAAACTTAGCACATGAAAATACAAAACAGACATGAGTTTACACTCATGGTTGTTCCCAGTAATTCTTCTGGGTGTGGTAATTCTTAAAACAACCACCCACACACAGCCCAGGCTTTGAAGGACAATCTGGGCAGTACATTCGAAACTCCCTCCGGATACCTCTTCGAAAACACACTCTACATTTCTTATCTGAAAAGTCTTTTTTGGGTGTGGGAGGAATGTGCTCAGCAAAGTGGCGATCTTTCAATCTAGCCACATCCTCCGCCACTGCTTCTCTAGGAACTCTGGCCTGTTCCACCAAAATAAGGCTCTCTATCACTGACTCCTGAAATTTCACAAATGTAATAAGGAGACCTATCCTTAAACACAATAAAAGCATTAGAAGTTGCTAAGTGGAAGAGGTGAATTGCTAACTTCCTATACCAAATGTAAGACTTACGAAGAGCAGTATAAGGTTCCAACCTTTGATCAACTCTATCTACACCTCCCATGTGCTTATTATAATCTAAAATGCACACAGGTTTGCACACTTCAGCAACCTGGCCCCAAACAGTCACAGGGGAAGTACTCTCATCATGTAGACATCCCTCCTGTCTGAAAACTTCAAAGCTAGCAGCTCATCATTCCGCAAGGCACTGCACTGTCCCCTCTAAAGTTTTTTACAGACAAGCTCCCTTGGATAGCCTTTCCGGTTACAACGAATTGTGCCACAAGCAACAGTGTCCACTCTAAACAATTCCTTGAACAACTGCACTCCAGTGTAAAAGTTATCTACATACAAATGGTGACCTTTGTTGAACAGTCGTCTACCAATTTCCCACACAATTTTCACAGTAACTTCAAAAGTGGGAGGACAACCAGGGGGGGTCAATACTGGAATCCCCACCAGTGTAGACACGGAAATTATTCACATATCCTGTACTACTTTCAGACAGCATATACAATTTAATTCCACATCGTGCCCTCTTGCTAGGAATGTACTGCCTATAAACCAAACGACCCTTGAAGAGGACCAAAGACTTGTCCACAGCTATTTCTTTGCCTGGAACATAGACCTCTGAAAACCGATCTACAAACTGATCAAGGACAGGCCTAATCTTAAAAAGACGGTCAGAATCAGGGTGATCTCGTGGCAAGGCTAATGCATTGTCAATAAAATGCAGCATCCTAAGAAGAAGCAAATACCGATTACGACTCACTGTTGCAGGAAATATAGCTGTTGCCATCAAGGGACTAGTAGACCAATAAGAAGCCAGTGACGGCTTCCTTATCAACCCCATCAAAAGAGTCAAACCTAAAAACCTTTTCATCTCCTCCAAATTTGTGGGAATCCACTGGGCAGCTCTAGAGTGCAGCCTCAGTGTAGCAGCATTGTCCCTCAAATACTGCTCCGCATACAAATTATTCTGCTCAACAATCTCTTCCAAAAACACATCATCCACAAATAACTCAAAGAAATTGACAAGCAAAAAGTTCTCTGTATTGACTCTACACCCCGGGAGATCAGTAAAGGCAGGCAACTCTGGCTGCTCTATGTTTGGGGCAACCCAGAGTTCAGGTCTTCTAACGGGAAACCTTTCAGCCCCAGGTTGCTGCACTAATGGCACATCAGTGTCCTCCTCTGAAACAGGCCCTTCATCTGCACTGAGTGTGGCTTCCTCATCAGAAGATTCTTCTCCGACAGAAACTTCACTGCCAGAATCTCTCACTTCCTCCTCTGCCTCAGATGCAGAGTCCGTCTCATAATCATGATCAGACAATGACTCAAAAAGCATACCAACCACCAGCTGAGCGGTCATCCTGTGGCTATCCATGATCTTTCCTACGAAAATTAACTGGACAAATGCACCACCAACAACCAGCACTGTGTAAGATCAGTAATAAAGTGTAGCTTTATTATTAAGAGTTATAAACTCAAAAACTATACCGCTCACTTGCCTGAAAAAGCTTGAATCACCAGCAACTACTCTGCACAGACACAGCAATCACCAATGATATCCAACTAAAAAGAAAGAAAGAAAAGCAAATTAGAAATAAGACAACACAAATATCATTGTGCACAAATCTAAGGACAATTTCACACAAACCTGCATTTAGTACACCACCTACAAACATGTCATTCATGCATGGCAACAATACTCCTTTGGAGTAAATTGTTTTTACTTACCTAAAACATGCAACTATGCAAACCGCAGGTCAACCACCACCAAAACCGCAAGGAGCCACAGCAAAGAAAGCAAAATCTTTGAACTAGAACAAAAAGGAGGAAATAAATTATCACAAATGCAAATACTTTGTCAGTTGACAAACATCCCATATTCAAGCATTTAGAAATTGGTGCCTAGGTGGATTCTGCCATAGGGGCAGATGGGCCCACTAACAAATAGGCCCATCTGCCCCCAAGGTTGGCAGAAATGGCCAACATTTCAATGCCCCCCTTGGGGGGGCGCCCCTTGCCAAAGGGGATGCCCCCCACATAAATAAACATATAAAAAAAAAAACTGCCGTTCTAGTGGTTGTCAGCCTAAAAATAATAGGCTGATCTGTCCCCAAGGGGGGCAGAAATGGCCTTGGTACATGTGCCCCCAAAGGGGGGGCGACCCTTGCCCAAGGGGCCGCCCCCCCTCCACTAACACACACACACACACACTATCCCTGGTGTCTAAGTGGCTTCTGCCTCCCTTGGGGGCAGATGGGCCTAAAAAAAAGAGGTCCATAGAAATGGCCAACAGTTCAATGCCCACCTTGGGGGAGTGCCCCTTGCCAAAGGGGACACCCCCCCACATAAATAAACATATAAAAAAAATCCCTGGCGTTCTAGTGGTTTCTGCCCCCTTTGGGGGCAGATGAGCCTAAAAATAATAGGCCCATCTGTCCCCAAGGGGGGCAGAAATGGCCTTGGTACACTTGCCCCCAAAGGGGGGCGACCCTTGCCCAAGGCCCCCCCCCAACAAAAATAAACATATTAAAAAATCCCTGGCATTCTAGTGGTTTCTGCCCCCATCAGCCTAAAAATAATAGGCCGATCTGCCCCCAAGGGGGGCAGAAATGGCCACAACAAACATGCCCCCAAATGGGAGCGACCCTTGCCCAAGGGGCTGCTCCCCAATGCAAAACATTGGAAAAATAAATGCAAAAAAATCCCTGGCGTCTAGTGGATTCTGCCCCCCTTGGGGGCAGATCAGCCTAAAAATAATAGGCAGATCTTCCCCCAAGGGGGGCAGAAATGGCCCCAAGAAACATGTCCCCAAATGGGAGCGACCCTTGCCCAAGGGGCCGCTCCCAAACACAAAACATTGCAAACATCAAAAAAAAAATCCCTGGCGTCTAGTGGAAAAATAGGCCGTTCTGCCCCCAAGGGGGGCAGAAATGGCCACAAGAAACATGCCCCCAAATGGGAGCGACCCTTGCCCAAGGGGCCGCTCCCTGACAAACAAACAACAAAGTTCAACAAAAAAAGAGAAAATCCCTGGCGTCTAGTGGGCATTCCTGCTGCCCGATCGCAATGCAATCGGGCAGCAGGAATGTTCAAAGAGACACCGGGAGAAAGGAAAAGCCTTTCCTTTCCCCCGGTGCCTCTTTGTCCCAAACCCCCCACCCGCCGGAGGAGAAACTCACCTGTTTCTCCGTACTCGCACTGGAAGCAAATGGTCTTCCCCTTCCATCCCCGCCTTGGGGGGGTGGTGGGGAACCCCACGGAGGGAGCGCTAGTGCTCCCTCCGGACTCCGGGCCGAGGACGTAATGGTTACGTCCTCGGCACAGGAGCACTGTGCCGCAGGACATAACCACTACGTCCGCGGCACAGAAGGGGTTAGTACTGCTTTAGCGTTTTTAAATGGTCATGAAATGTAAATATTTATTTTTAATATAATATGAGATGGTTTCTTGCTTCAATTAAATATCGGAATCTTAAACGAATTTCCTTATTTGGATTGAACATGTAGTTTGCACAGTAGCTCCTTATGGTTTAGAGGGTGTTCACTTTAGTTGGCCCATATTGATTGTGTATAGAAAAATGTATTTAGAAAAAGTCCTTGCTAGTGTAAATGATCAGGCAATGAATTTGGTTTATGGACCGCCAACAGCAAACTTTTGATACAGATTTTTTAGGAATTTCTTATGTTTCCTGCATAGCAAAAAATTATATAGAACTGTAATGAGAATACTCAAAACTGAATACATTTGAATTTGATGTGACCATTGGAGTACAATCAATTGCTTTATTGCTGTTTGCAGGTACATGTATTTCTCAAAATGATAATTTAAATGAGTAGAAAATGTTTTGTGGCTGAGAATGGATAACTCAATTCATTTGGAATTTAGGGGCATATTTACAAGAAAGTGGTGCATCAGCTACGATGTGCCACTTTTCTTGCACCCCGTAACGTCACCATGGTAGTGTCATATTTACAATATGGCGCATCATGGTGCACGTTAACACAATAGCATCAAAATCGTTGACACTTTTGTGGCCTATTGGCTGACTAGCGCCAAAGTTATGGCACTAGTCCAGCACTGCGTGAGGAGGCCCATTGGAAACAACTGGAATGTTTTAATGCCTGCCTTAGGCAGGTATTAAAAATGACAGAACAATGACACAGTGAAATCTCGTAAATTTCACTGCAACATTTTTCTGGGCCTCCCAATGGGGGAACGCCCCCCTTGCATCCAATATGCCTGGTGCAGGTATAATGTGGCTCAAGGGGTTACACAGTGGTGCAATGCTTGCATTGCCCCACTTTGTAAATCTGTTGTGCGGTAAAGGCCTCCTTAACTCCGCCTTGGTGTAAAAACAAATAATGCTAAGACAGCGCAAGGAGGAGCTAGTGGCTTGCAAATATGCCTTTTAGTGTGTCTTTGTCTAGTGTGGTCCAGTCCGAAGCTTCTGTATACAGGTGTGAACTTCATGTGGTAGCTGTTCCACTAGTGGTAAAATAAGTATATAAATAAATAAGAGTACAGTTGCTTTCAGTTTAGAAGTCTTGTTCCCCTGGTGGTAAGTCTGTGTGCCCTGGCTGCTTGCATGGTTGTCCTGATGCTGTCGCAGGCAATTGTCACATACTGCCTACTCTACTGAGAAAGCTGCTGTGAAGAGCACTGTCATTGCTGGCCATTGTTATTAGATTAATGTAATTTCCATTAAGATATTTACATTGTTAGGCTCATGAAAGTGCTTTGTAGAATGAGAATTTTTAATTTCTGCATTTCTTACTGCCTGTAAGCTAAGAATTCCTGTTTGGTAGTGAAGTTTTCCTCCATTTATTTTTGAAATCCGGGGCAGGGGCATGTGGAAACTGTGGAATTACTTGCAAATGTGCATCTGCTTATTATGGATTGGAGAAAGAAAAGGACTTTTGATCACCCATTCTTGTGAGCCTACCCACATCCTAATCGACTTCCAAGCACTTGTCAACGGGTGAAGGTTGCCTTAACAAACTTTCTTAAAAACAGGTTGATATTATGGAGAAAGAAGAAAACCCACCCTATGGATGTCACCTATTTTGGTGGCATGGAAACCAAAGCAACCTAACAAAGTGTCTGTGTGTATGGGCATATGTTTACCTAACATAGCTGTCAAACACAAATGTCACCTGGCAATGATCATTGATGATTTCATCACACTTGTTAATAAACTAGTTGATTTATGAAGAGAGACCTCAACTCTGTATAGAACCATTTACTTCTTGGTCCGGAATGACAATATATTTCAATGATCTCAATGCACATTGGGTTCAACAATTTTAAATGCTTACACTATGGCATCTCTAGTGCTGTAGAGGTATTTCAATATTGAGAAGTTCTCTTGGGTCTCAATAAACTCACAACTCAATAAGTCACAACAAATAATAAAATAAAAACAAATAGGGTGTTCTGAGAATTACACCCCAAAAGGCACAAACGTGCAGCCCCAGTGGGCTTGTTACATCACAAATGTTTAAGACAGCCATCCTATTGAGAACCGGCCCAGTCTCAAAATGAGGCATTTACAATGAACGCATTGACAACCAGACACATTAAATTAACAAACTGCAAAAAAAAACTAGACACCTGGGGGAATCCAAGATGGGGTGACTTGTGGGGCTCTGACCAAGTTCTGTTACCCAGAATCCTTTGTAAACCTCAAAATGTGTCCAAAAATAGACTTTTTCCTCACATTTCGGTGACAGAAAGTTCTGGAATCTGACAGGAGCCACAAATGTCCTTCCACCCAGCGTTCCCCCAAGTCTCCCGATAAAAATGGTACCTCACTTGTGTGGGTAGGCCTAGAGCCCACGAAAGGAAATGGCCCAAAACACAACGTGGGCACATCACATTTTTTCACAGAAAACAGAGGTGTTTTTTACAAAGTGCCTACCTGTGGATTTTGGCCTCTAGCTCAGCCGGCACCTGGGGAAACCTAGCAAACCAGTGCATTTTTGAAAACTAGACACCTGGGGGAATCCAAGATGGGGTGACTTGTGGGGCTCTGACCAAGTTCTGTTACCCAGAATCCTTTGCAAACCTCAAAATGTGGCCAAAAAAACACTTTTTCCTCACATTTCGGTGACAGAAAGTTCTGGAATCTGACAGGAGCCACAAATTTCCTTCCACCCAGCGTTCCCCCAAGTCTCCCGATAAAAATGGTACCTCACTTGGGTTTGTAGGCCTAGAGCCCACGAAAGGAAATGGCCCAATACACAACGTGGACACATCACATTTTTTCACAGAAAACAAAGGTGTTTTTTACAAAGTGCCTACCTGTGGATTTTGGCCTCTAGCTCAGCCGGCACCTGGGGAAACCTAGCAAACCAGCGCATTTTGAAAACTAGACACCTAGGGGAATCCAAGATGGGGTGACTTGTGGGGCTCTGACCAGGTTCTGTTACCCAGAATCCTTTGCAAACCTCAAAATTTGGCCAAAAAAACACTTTTTCATCACATTTTGGTGACAGAAAGTTGTGGAATCTGACAGGAGCCACACATTTCCTTCCACCCAGCGTTCCCCCAAATCTCCCGATAAAAATGGTACCTCACTTGTGTGGGTAGGCCTAGCGCCCACAAAAGGAAATGGCCCAAAACACAACGTGGACACATCACATTTTTCCACAGAAAACAGAGGTGTTTTTTACAAAGTGCCTACCTGTGGAATTTGGCCTCTAGCTCAGCCGGCACCTGGGGAAACCAAGCAAACCAGCGCATTTTTTAAAACTAGACACCTAGGGGAATCCAAGATGGGGTACCTTGTGCGGCTCTGACCAGGTTCTGTTACCCAGAATCCTTTGCAAACCTCAACGTTTGGCCAAAAAAACAATTTTTCCTCACATTTCGGTGACAGAAAGTTCTGGAATCTGACAGGAGCCACAAATGTCCTTCCACCCAGCGTTCCTCCAAGTCTCCCGATAAAAATGGTACCTCACTTGTGTGGGTAGGCATAGCGCCCACGAAAGGAAATGGCCCAAAACCCAACGTGAACACATCACATTTTTTCACAGAAAACAGAGGTGTTTTTTACAAAGTGCCTACCTGTGGATTTTGGCCTCTAGCTCAGACGGCACCTGGGGAAACCTAGCAAACCAGCGCATTTTTGAAAACTAGACACCTAGGGGAATCCAAGATGGGGTGACTTGTGGGGCTCGGACCAGGTTCTGTTACCCAGAATCCTTTGCAAACCACAAAATTTGGCCAAAAAAACACTTTTTCATCACATTTTGGTGACAGAAAGTTCTGGAATCTGACAGGAGCCACAAATTTCCTTCTACCCAGCGTTCCCCCAAATCTCCCGATAAAAATGGTACCTCACTTGTGTGGGTAGGCCTAGCGCCCACAAAAGGAAATGGCCCAAAACACAACGTGGACTCATCACATTTTTCCACAGAAAACAGAGGTGTTTTTTACAAAGTGCCTACCTGTGGAATTTGGCCTCTAGCTCAGCCGGCACCTGGGGAAACCTAGCACACCAGCGCATTTTTTAAAACTAGACACCTAGGGGAATCCAAGATGGGGTGCCTTGTGCGGCTCTGACCAGGTTCTGTTACCCAGAATCCTTTGCAAACCTCAACATTTGGCCAAAAAAACACTTTTTCCTCACATTTCAGTGACAGAAAGTTCTGGAATCTGACAGGAGCCACAAATGTCCTTCCACCCAGCGTTCCTCCAAGTCTCCCGATAAAAATGGCACCTCACTTGTGTGGGTAGGCATAGCGCCCACGAAAGGAAATGGCCCAAAACACAACGTGAACACATCACATTTTTTCACAGAAAACAGAGGTGTTTTTTACAAAGTGCCTACCTGTGGATTTTGGCCTCTAGCTCAGCCGGCACCTGGGGAAACCTAGCAAACCAGCGCATTTTTGAAAACTAGACACCTAGGGGAATCCAAGATGGGGTGACTTGTGGGGCTCTGACCAGGTTCGGTTACACAGAATCATTTGCAAACCTCAAAATGTTGCCAAAAAATACTTTTTCCTCACATTTCGGTGACAGAAAGTTCTGGAATCTGACAGGAGCCACAAATTTCCTTCCACCCAGCGTTCCCCCAAGTCTCCCGATAAAAATGGTACCTCACTTGGGTTTGTAGGCCTAGAGCCCACGAAAGGAAATGGCCCAATACACAACGTGGACACATCACATTTTTTCACAGAAAACAGAGGTGTTTTTTACAAAGTGCCTACCTGTGGATTTTGGCCTCTAGCTCAGCCGGCACCTGGGGAAACCTAGCAAACCAGCGCATTTTTGAAAACTAGACACCTAGGGGAATCCAAGATGGGGTGACTTGTGGGGCTCTGACCAGGTTCTGTTACCCAGAATCCTTTGCAAACCTCAAAATTTGGCCAAAAAAACACTTTTTCATCACATTTTGGTGACAGAAAGTTGTGGAATCTGACAGGAGCCACACATTTCCTTCCACCCAGCGTTCCCCCAAATCTCCCGATAAAAATGGTACCTCACTTGTGTGGGTAGGCCTAGCGCCCACAAAAGGAAATGGCCCAAAACACAACGTGGACACATCACATTTTTCCACAGAAAACAGAGGTGTTTTTTACAAAGTGCCTACCTGTGGAATTTGGCCTCTAGCTCAGCCGGCACCTGGGGAAACCAAGCAAACCAGCGCATTTTTTAAAACTAGACACCTAGGGGAATCCAAGATGGGGTACCTTGTGCGGCTCTGACCAGGTTCTGTTACCCAGAATCCTTTGCAAACCTCAACGTTTGGCCAAAAAAACAATTTTTCCTCACATTTCGGTGACAGAAAGTTCTGGAATCTGACAGGAGCCACAAATGTCCTTCCACCCAGCGTTCCTCCAAGTCTCCCGATAAAAATGGTACCTCACTTGTGTGGGTAGGCATAGCGCCCACGAAAGGAAATGGCCCAAAACCCAACGTGAACACATCACATTTTTTCACAGAAAACAGAGGTGTTTTTTACAAAGTGCCTACCTGTGGATTTTGGCCTCTAGCTCAGACGGCACCTGGGGAAACCTAGCAAACCAGCGCATTTTTGAAAACTAGACACCTAGGGGAATCCAAGATGGGGTGACTTGTGGGGCTCGGACCAGGTTCTGTTACCCAGAATCCTTTGCAAACCACAAAATTTGGCCAAAAAAACACTTTTTCATCACATTTTGGTGACAGAAAGTTCTGGAATCTGACAGGAGCCACAAATTTCCTTCTACCCAGCGTTCCCCCAAATCTCCCGATAAAAATGGTACCTCACTTGTGTGGGTAGGCCTAGCGCCCACAAAAGGAAATGGCCCAAAACACAACGTGGACTCATCACATTTTTCCACAGAAAACAGAGGTGTTTTTTACAAAGTGCCTACCTGTGGAATTTGGCCTCTAGCTCAGCCGGCACCTGGGGAAACCTAGCACACCAGCGCATTTTTTAAAACTAGACACCTAGGGGAATCCAAGATGGGGTGCCTTGTGCGGCTCTGACCAGGTTCTGTTACCCAGAATCCTTTGCAAACCTCAACATTTGGCCAAAAAAAACACTTTTTCCTCACATTTCGGTGACAGAAAGTTCTGGAATCTGACAGGAGCCACAAATGTCCTTCCACCCAGCGTTCCTCCAAGTCTCCCGATAAAAATGGCACCTCACTTGTGTGGGTAGGCATAGCGCCCACGAAAGGAAATGGCCCAAAACACAACGTGAACACATCACATTTTTTCACAGAAAACAGAGGTGTTTTTTACAAAGTGCCTACCTGTGGATTTTGGCCTCTAGCTCAGCCGGCACCTGGGGAAACCTAGCAAACCAGCGCATTTTTGAAAACTAGACACCTAGGGGAATCCAAGATGGGGTGACTTGTGGGGCTCTGACCAGGTTCGGTTACACAGAATCATTTGCAAACCTCAAAATGTTGCCAAAAAATACTTTTTCCTCACATTTCGGTGACAGAAAGTTCTGGAATCTGACAGGAGCCACAAATTTCCTTCCACCCAGCGTTCCCCCAAGTCTCCCGATAAAAATGGTACCTCACTTGGGTTTGTAGGCCTAGAGCCCACGAAAGGAAATGGCCCAATACACAACGTGGACACATCACATTTTTTCACAGAAAACAGAGGTGTTTTTTACAAAGTGCCTACCTGTGGATTTTGGCCTCTAGCTCAGCCGGCACCTGGGGAAACCTAGCAAACCAGCGCATTTTTGAAAACTAGACACCTAGGGGAATCCAAGATGGGGTGACTTGTGGGGCTCTGACCAGGTTCTGTTACCCAGAATCCTTTGCAAACCTCAAAATTTGGCCAAAAAAACACTTTTTCATCACATTTTGGTGACAGAAAGTTGTGGAATCTGACAGGAGCCACAAATGTCCTTCCACCCAGCGTTCCTCCAAGTCTCCCGATAAAAATGGTACCTCACTTGTGTGGGTAGGCATAGCGCCCACGAAAGGAAATGGCCCAAAACCCAACGTGAACACATCACATTTTTTCACAGAAAACAGAGGTGTTTTTTACAAAGTGCCTACCTGTGGATTTTGGCCTCTAGCTCAGACGGCACCTGGGGAAACCTAGCAAACCAGCGCATTTTTGAAAACTAGACACCTAGGGGAATCCAAGATGGGGTGACTTGTGGGGCTCGGACCAGGTTCTGTTACCCAGAATCCTTTGCAAACCACAAAATTTGGCCAAAAAAACACTTTTTCATCACATTTTGGTGACAGAAAGTTCTGGAATCTGACAGGAGCCACAAATTTCCTTCTACCCAGCGTTCCCCCAAATCTCCCGATAAAAATGGTACCTCACTTGTGTGGGTAGGCCTAGCGCCCACAAAAGGAAATGGCCCAAAACACAACGTGGACTCATCACATTTTTCCACAGAAAACAGAGGTGTTTTTTACAAAGTGCCTACCTGTGGAATTTGGCCTCTAGCTCAGCCGGCACCTGGGGAAACCTAGCACACCAGCGCATTTTTTAAAACTAGACACCTAGGGGAATCCAAGATGGGGTGCCTTGTGCGGCTCTGACCAGGTTCTGTTACCCAGAATCCTTTGCAAACCTCAACATTTGGCCAAAAAAACACTTTTTCCTCACATTTCGGTGACAGAAAGTTCTGGAATCTGACAGGAGCCACAAATGTCCTTCCACCCAGCGTTCCTCCAAGTCTCCCGATAAAAATGGCACCTCACTTGTGTGGGTAGGCATAGCGCCCACGAAAGGAAATGGCCCAAAACACAACGTGAACACATCACATTTTTTCACAGAAAACAGAGGTGTTTTTTACAAAGTGCCTACCTGTGGATTTTGGCCTCTAGCTCAGCCGGCACCTGGGGAAACCTAGCAAACCAGCGCATTTTTGAAAACTAGACACCTAGGGGAATCCAAGATGGGGTGACTTGTGGGGCTCTGACCAGGTTCGGTTACACAGAATCATTTGCAAACCTCAAAATGTTGCCAAAAAATACTTTTTCCTCACATTTCGGTGACAGAAAGTTCTGGAATCTGACAGGAGCCACAAATTTCCTTCCACCCAGCGTTCCCCCAAGTCTCCCGATAAAAATGGTACCTCACTTGGGTTTGTAGGCCTAGAGCCCACGAAAGGAAATGGCCCAATACACAACGTGGACACATCACATTTTTTCACAGAAAACAGAGGTGTTTTTTACAAAGTGCCTACCTGTGGATTTTGGCCTCTAGCTCAGCCGGCACCTGGGGAAACCTAGCAAACCAGCGCATTTTTGAAAACTAGACACCTAGGGGAATCCAAGATGGGGTGACTTGTGGGGCTCTGACCAGGTTCTGTTACCCAGAATCCTTTGCAAACCTCAAAATTTGGCCAAAAAAACACTTTTTCATCACATTTTGGTGACAGAAAGTTGTGGAATCTGACAGGAGCCACACATTTCCTTCCACCCAGCGTTCCCCCAAATCTCCCGATAAAAATGGTACCTCACTTGTGTGGGTAGGCCTAGCGCCCACAAAAGGAAATGGCCCAAAACACAACGTGGACACATCACATTTTTCCACAGAAAACAGAGGTGTTTTTTACAAAGTGCCTACCTGTGGAATTTGGCCTCTAGCTCAGCCGGCACCTGGGGAAACCAAGCAAACCAGCGCATTTTTTAAAACTAGACACCTAGGGGAATCCAAGATGGGGTACCTTGTGCGGCTCTGACCAGGTTCTGTTACCCAGAATCCTTTGCAAACCTCAACGTTTGGCCAAAAAAACAATTTTTCCTCACATTTCGGTGACAGAAAGTTCTGGAATCTGACAGGAGCCACAAATGTCCTTCCACCCAGCGTTCCTCCAAGTCTCCCGATAAAAATGGTACCTCACTTGTGTGGGTAGGCATAGCGCCCACGAAAGGAAATGGCCCAAAACCCAACGTGAACACATCACATTTTTTCACAGAAAACAGAGGTGTTTTTTACAAAGTGCCTACCTATGGATTTTGGCCTCTAGCTCAGACGGCACCTGGGGAAACCTAGCAAACCAGCGCATTTTTGAAAACTAGACACCTAGGGGAATCCAAGATGGGGTGACTTGTGGGGCTCGGACCAGGTTCTGTTACCCAGAATCCTTTGCAAACCACAAAATTTGGCCAAAAAAACACTTTTTCATCACATTTTGGTGACAGAAAGTTCTGGAATCTGACAGGAGCCACAAATTTCCTTCTACCCAGCGTTCCCCCAAATCTCCCGATAAAAATGGTACCTCACTTGTGTGGGTAGGCCTAGCGCCCACAAAAGGAAATGGCCCAAAACACAACGTGGACTCATCACATTTTTCCACAGAAAACAGAGGTGTTTTTTACAAAGTGCCTACCTGTGGAATTTGGCCTCTAGCTCAGCCGGCACCTGGAGAAACCTAGCACACCAGCGCATTTTTTAAAACTAGACACCTAGGGGAATCCAAGATGGGGTGCCTTGTGCGGCTCTGACCAGGTTCTGTTACCCAGAATCCTTTGCAAACCTCAACATTTGGCCAAAAAAACACTTTTTCCTCACATTTCGGTGACAGAAAGTTCTGGAATCTGACAGGAGCCACAAATGTCCTTCCACCCAGCGTTCCTCCAAGTCTCCCGATAAAAATGGCACCTCACTTGTGTGGGTAGGCATAGCGCCCACGAAAGGAAATGGCCCAAAACACAACGTGAACACATCACATTTTTTCACAGAAAACAGAGGTGTTTTTTACAAAGTGCCTACCTGTGGATTTTGGCCTCTAGCTCAGCAGGCACCTGGGGAAACCTAGCAAACCAGCGCATTTTTGAAAACTAGACACCTAGGGGAATCCAAGATGGGGTGACTTGTGGGGCTCTGACCAGGTTCGGTTACACAGAATCATTTGCAAACCTCAAAATGTTGCCAAAAAATACTTTTTCCTCACATTTCGGTGACAGAAAGTTCTGGAATCTGACAGGAGCCACAAATTTCCTTCCACCCAGCGTTCCCCCAAGTCTTCCGATAAAAATGGTACCTCACTTGTGTGGGTAGGCCTAGAGCCCACGAAAGGAAATGGCCCAAAACACAGCGTGGGCACATCACATTTTTTCACAGAAAACAGAGGTGTTTTTTACAAAGTGCCTACCTGTGGATTTTGGCCTCTAGCTCAGCCGGCACCTGGTGAAACCTAGCAAACCAGTGCATTTTTTAAAACTAGACACCTGGGGGAATCCAAGATGGGGTGACTTGTGGGGCTCTGACCAAGTTCTGTTACCCAGAATCCTTTACAAACCTCAAAATGTGGCCAAAAAAACACCTTTTCCTCACATTTCGGTGACAGAAAGTTCTGGAATCTGACAGGAGCCACAAATTTCCTTCCACCCAGCGTTCCCCCAAGTCTCCCGATAAAAATGGTACCTCACTTGGGTTTGTAGGCCTAGAGCCCACGAAAGGAAATGGCCCAATACACAACGTGGACACATCACATTTTTTCACAGAAAACAGAGGTGTTTTTTACAAAGTGCCTACCTGTGGATTTTGGCCTCTAGCTCAGCCGGCACCTGGGGAAACCTAGCAAACCAGCGCATTTTTGAAAACTAGACACCTAGGGGAATCCAAGATGGGGTGACTTGTGGGGCTCTGACCAGGTTCTGTTACCCAGAATCCTTTGCAAACCTCAAAATTTGGCCAAAAAAACACTTTTTCATCACATTTTGGTGACAGAAAGTTGTGGAATCTGACAGAAGCCACACATTTCCTTCCACCCAGCGTTCCCCCAAATCTCTCGATAACAATGGTACCTCACTTGTGTGGGTAGGCCTAGCGCCCACGAAAGGAAATGGCCCAAAACACAACGTGGACACATCACATTTTTTCACAGAAAACAAAGGTGTTTTTTACAAAGTGCCTACCTGTGGATTTTGGCCTCTAGCTCAGACGGCACCTGGGGAAACCTAGCAAACCAGTGCATTTTTGAAAACTAGACACCTGGGGGAATCCAAGATGGGGTGACTTGTGGGGCTCTGACCAAGTTCTGTTACCCAGAATCCTTTGTAAACCTCAAAATGTGGCCAAAAATACACTTTTTCCGCACATTTCGGTGACAGAAAGTTCTGGAATCTGACAGGAGCCACAAATTTCCTTCCACCCAGCATTCCCCCAAGTCTCCTGATAAAAATGGTACCTCACTTGGGTGGGTAGGCCTAGTGCCCACGAAAGGAAATGGCCCAATACACAACGTGGGCACATCACATTTTTTCACAGAAAACAGAGGTGTTTTTTACAAAGTGCCTACCTGTGGATTTTGGCCTCTAGCTCAGCCGGCACCTGGGGAAACCTAGCAAACCAGCGCATTTGTGAAAACTAGACACCTAGGGGAATCCAAGATGGGGTAACTTGTGGGGCTCTGACCAGGTTCTGTTACCCAGAATCCTTTGCAAACCTCAAAATTTGGCCAAGAAAACACTTTTTCATCACATTTTGGTGACAGAAAGTTCTGGAATCTGACAGGAGCCACAAATTTCCTTCCACCCAGCGTTCCCCCAAATCTCCCGATAAAAATGGTACCTCACTTGTGTGGGTAGGCCTAGCGCCCACGAAAGGAAATGGCCCAAAACACAACGTGGACACATCACAATTTTCCACAGAAAACAGAGTTTTTTTTACAAAGTGCCTACCTGTGGAATTTGGCCTCTAGCTCAGCCGGCACCTGGGGAAACCTAGCAAACCAGCACATTTTTTAAAACTAGACACCTAGGGGAATCCAAGATGGGGTGCCTTGTGGGGCTCTGACCAGGTTCTGTTACTCAGAATCATTTGCAAACCTCAACATTTGGCCAAAAAAACACTTTTCCTTCACATTTCGGTGACAGAATGTTCTGGAATCTGACAGGAGCCACAAATTTCCTTCCACCCAGCGTTCCCCCAAGTCTCCCGATAAAAATGGTACCTCACTTGTGTGGGTAGGCCTAGAGCCCACGAAATGAAATGGCCCAAAACACAACGTGGGCACATCACATTTTTTCACTGAAAACAGAGGTGTTTTTTACAAAGTGCCTACCTGTGGATTTTGGCCTCTAGCTCAGCCGGCACCTGGGGAAACCTAGCAAACCAGCGCATTTTTGAAAACTAGACACCTAGGGGAATCCAAGATGGGGTGACTTGTGGGGCTCTGACCAGGTTCGGTTACACAGAATCATTTGCAAACCTCAAAATGTTGCCAAAAAATACTTTTTCCTCACATTTCGGTGACAGAAAGTTCTGGAATCTGACAGGAGACACGAATTTCCTTCCACCCAGCGTTCCCCCAAGTCTTCCGATAAAAATGGTACCTCACTTTGTGTGGGTAGGTCTAGTGCCCACGAAAGGAAATGGCCCAAAACACAGCGTGGGCACATCACATTTTTTCACAGAAAACAGAGGTGTTTTTTACAAAGTACCTACCTGTGGATTTTGGCCTCTAGCTCAGCCGGCACCTGGTGAAACCTAGCAAACCAGTGCATTTTTTAAAACTAGACACCTGGGGGAATCCAAGATGGGGTGACTTGTGGGGCTCTGACCAAGTTCTGTTACCCAGAATCCTTTGCAAACCTCAAAATGTGGCCAGAAAAACACTTTTTCCTCACATTTCGGCAACAGAAAGTTCTGGAATCTGACAGGAGCCAGAAATTTCCTTCCACCCAGCGTTCCCCCAAGTCTCCCGATAAAAATGGTATCTCACTTGTGTGGGTAGGCCTAGCGCCCACGAAAGGAAATGGCCCAAAACACAACGTGGACACATCACATTTTTTCACAGAAAACAGAGGTGTTTTTTACAAAGTGCCTACCTGTGGATTTTGGCCTCTAGCTCAGCCGGCACCTTGGGAAGCCTAGCAAACCAGCCCATTTTTGAAAACCAGACACCTAGGGGATTCCAAGATGGGGTGACTTGTGGGGCTCTGACTAGGTTCTGTTACCCAGAATCCTTTGCAAACCTCAAAATTTGGCCAAAAAAAACACTTTTTCCTCACATTTCGGTGACAGAAAGTTCTGGAATATGACAGGAGCCACAAATTTCCTTCTACCCAGTGTTCCCCCGAGTCTCCCGATAAAAATGGTACCTCACTTGTGCGGGTGGGCCAGGTGCCTGCAACAGAAAAAGGCCAAAAACTTGTAGAGATTGAGGGGATAGCAGAGCAAGTTGATAAGCACATATTTTTCTTTTATACATCCTTTAGGCTGACTCTGCTTTGGGGTCCCATGCAAGTGAGGTATCATTTTACTTGGGGGACTGAGGGGAACGCCTGGTAGTAGGAAATTTGTGCAGCAGCGGTGATCCTACCAATAAAAGTGAGGAAAATATGATTTTTTAATGCAAATTTTGAGGTTTGCCGAGGAGTCTGGGTAAGAAAATTGTGGGGGATCCAGGCAAGCCACAACTTCTTGGACTCCTTGGGATGTCTATTTTTAAAACTTGTCTGGGTTTGGTAGGTTTCCCTAGATGAATGCCGCACCCGGGACCAAAACCATAGGTGCCACCCCCCCCCAACACAGGTAGTTTTACAATAGATCATTTTGGTGTGTCCACATACTCATGTGATGTTCCAAACACTAAAATTGTGAAAAGAAACACACTTAGGTTATGTTAAAAAGATCCCTCACCCACCAACCAAGTTGGTGGCATGCTTCATCATCGGGGTCCCACCCTAGGAACCTAGCGTGTCACAGGTGTGCTGCGACGCCTGATCACAGCGGAGCAGGTTTTGTCATTTTTACCACACATACTGGTTGGATTTGGCACGAGGGTGAGTGATGGTTCAGTGGATCAAATTTTATTAACAAGAGATTTCACAAAAATGAAATGCACTGTTAATAACTGAAAGGCCAAAACACTGAACCAATGACTCACAGCTTGTGAGCTGTAAAGCCACGGCAAGGCACCAACCGCTTTACAGTCCATTCACACACCTTTCATACATGACATGCACAAGACCATTCACACCGCCAGCCATGGGCACAGCACAGTACAACACTCGCATCGACAGACAGCGCCACTCAAGGACCCATCACTTACATACGCCCACATGCCTGATACAGCAATCACACCAGCTGATGGGAGTGTGTGGACTGGTGTTTGGCTGGCCGTGTGTTGCAGTAGCCAACAGCAAGTCAATATGTACACTATGTACACCCTCAGCCAAGCCCCACTCCACACACAATGGCATCAATTATTTTTTTCTTTTTTTTTTAAACCAATAAACCACTAACTAATTAGAAATAATTACAAAACTACAAACACAAAAGCTCTAACTAAGTACATGACAGAAATGCTAACCATGAAACTTAGCACATGAAAATACAAAACAGACATGAGTTTACACTCATGGTTGTTCCCAGTAATTCTTCTGGGTGTGGTAATTCTTAAAACAACCACCCACACACAGCCCAGGCTTTGAAGGACAATCTGGGCAGTACATTCGAAACTCCCTCCGGATACCTCTTCGAAAACACACTCTACATTTCTTATCTGAAAAGTCTTTTTTGGGTGTGGGAGGAATGTGCTCAGCAAAGTGGCGATCTTTCAATCTAGCCACATCCTCCGCCACTGCTTCTCTAGGAACTCTGGCCTGTTCCACCAAAATAAGGCTCTCTATCACTGACTCCTGAAATTTCACAAATGTAATAAGGAGACCTATCCTTAAACACAATAAAAGCATTAGAAGTTGCTAAGTGGAAGAGGTGAATTGCTAACTTCCTATACCAAATGTAAGACTTACGAATAGCAGTATAAGGTTCCAACCTTTGATCAACTCTATCTACACCTCCCATGTGCTTATTATAATCTAAAATGCACACAGGTTTGCGCACTTCAGCAACCTGGCCCCAAACAGTCACAGGGGAAGTACTCTCATCATGGATGGTACTTAGCTTGTAGACATCCCTCCTGTCTGAAAACTTCAAAGCTAGCAGCTCATCATTCCGCAAGGCACTGCACTGTCCCCTCTAAAGTTTTTTACAGACAAGCTCCCTTGGATAGCCTTTCCGGTTACAACGAATTGTGCCACAAGCAACAGTGTCCACTCTAAACAATTCCTTGAACAACTGCACTCCAGTGTAAAAGTTATCTACATACAAATGGTGACCTTTATTGAACAGTCGTCTACCAATTTCCCACACAATTTTCACAGTAACTTCAAAAGTGGGAGGACAACCAGGGGGGGTCAATACTGGAATCCCCACCAGTGTAGACACGGAAATTATTCACATATCCTGTACTACTTTCAGACAGCATATACAATTTAATTCCACATCGTGCCCTCTTGCTAGGAATGTACTGCCTATAAACCAAACGACCCTTGAAGAGGACCAAAGACTTGTCCACAGCTATTTCTTTGCCTGGAACATAGACCTCTGAAAACCGATCTACAAACTGATCAAGGACAGGCCTAATCTTAAAAAGACGGTCAGAATCAGGGTGATCTCGTGGCAAGGCTAATGCATTGTCAATAAAATGCAGCATCCTAAGAAGAAGCAAATACCGATTACGACTCACTGTTGCAGGAAATATAGCTGTTGCCATCAAGGGACTAGTAGACCAATAAGAAGCCAGTGACGGCTTCCTTATCAACCCCATCAAAAGAGTCAAACCTAAAAACCTTTTCATCTCCTCCAAATTTGTGGGAATCCACTGGGCAGCTCTAGAGTGCAGCCTAAGTCTAGCAGCATTGTCCCTCAAATACTGCTCCGCATACAAATTATTCTTCTCAACAATCTCTTCCAAAAACACATCATCCACAAATAACTCAAAGAAATTGACAAGCAAAAAGTTCTCTGTATTGACTCTACACCCCGGGAGATCAGTAAAGGCAGGCAACTCTGGCTGCTCTATGTTTGGGGCAACCCAGAGTTCAGGTCTTCTAACGGGAAACCTTTCAGCCCCAGGTTGCTGCACTAATGGCACATCAGTGTCCTCCTCTGAAACAGGCCCTTCATCTGCACTGAGTGTGGCTTCCTCATCAGAAGATTCTTCTCCGACAGAAACTTCACTGCCAGAATCTCTCACTTCCTCCTCTGCCTCAGATGCAGAGTCCGTCTCATAATCATGATCAGACAATGACTCAAAAAGCATACCAACCACCAGCTGAGCGGTCATCCTGTGGCTATCCATGATCTTTCCTACGAAAATTAACTGGACAAATGCACCACCAACAACCAGCACTGTGTAAGATCAGTAATAAAGTGTAGCTTTATTATTAAGAGTTATAAACTCAAAAACTATACCGCTCACTTGCCTGAAAAAGCTTGAATCACCAGCAACTACTCTGCACAGACACAGCAATCACCAATGATATCCAACTAAAAAGAAAGAAAGAAAAGCAAATTAGAAATAAGACAACACAAATATCATTGTGCACAAATCTAAGGACAATTTCACACAAACCTGCATTTAGTACACCACCTACAAACATGTCATTCATGCATGGCAACAATACTCCTTTGGAGTAAATTGTTTTTACTTACCTAAAACATGCAACTATGCAAACCGCAGGTCAACCACCTCCAAAACCGCAAGGAGCCACAGCAAAGAAAGCAAAATCTTTGAACTAGAACAAAAAGGAGGAAATAAATTATCACAAATGCAAATACTTTGTCAGTTGACAAACATCCCATATTCAAGCATTTAGAAATTGGTGCCTAGGTGGATTCTGCCATAGGGGCAGATGGGCCCACTAACAAATAGGCCCATCTGCCCCCAAGGTTGGCAGAAATGGCCAACATTTCAATGCCCCCCTTGGGGGGGCGCCCCTTGCCAAAGGGGATGCCCCCCACATAAATAAACATATAAAAAAAAAAAACTGCCGTTCTAGTGGTTGTCAGCCTAAAAATAATAGGCTGATCTGTCCCCAAGGGGGGCAGAAATGGCCTTGGTACATGTGCCCCCAAAGGGGGGGCGACCCTTGCCCAAGGGGCCGCCCCCCCTCCACTAACACACACACACACACACTATCCCTGGTGTCTAAGTGGCTTCTGCCTCCCTTGGGGGCAGATGGGCCTAAAAAAAAGAGGTCCATAGAAATGGCCAACAGTTCAATGCCCACCTTGGGTAGTGCCCCTTGCCAAAGGGGACACCCCCCCACATAAATAAACATATAAAAAAAATCCCTGGCGTTCTAGTGGTTTCTGCCCCCTTTGGGGGCAGATGAGCCTAAAAATAATAGGCCCATCTGTCCCCAAGGGGGGCAGAAATGGCCTTGGTACACTTGCCCCCAAAGGGGGGCGACCCTTGCCCAAGGCCCCCCCCAACAAAAATAAACATATTAAAAAATCCCTGGCATTCTAGTGGTTTCTGCCCCCATCAGCCTAAAAATAATAGGCCGATCTGCCCCCAAGGGGGGCAGAAATGGCCACAACAAACATGCCCCCAAATGGGAGCGACCCTTGCCCAAGGGGCTGCTCCCCAATGCAAAACATTGGAAAAATAAATGCAAAAAAATCCCTGGCGTCCAGTGGATTCTGCCCCCCTTGGGGGCAGATCAGCCTAAAAATAATAGGCAGATCTTCCCCCAAGGGGGGCAGAAATGGCCCCAAGAAACATGTCCCCAAATGGGAGCGACCCTTGCCCAAGGGGCCGCTCCCAAACACAAAACATTGCAAACATCAAAAAAAAAATCCCTGGCGTCTAGTGGAAAAATAGGCCGTTCTGCCCCCAAGGGGGGCAGAAATGGCCACAAGAAACATGCCCCCAAATGGGAGCGACCCTTGCCCAAGGGGCCGCTCCCTGACAGACAAACAACAAAGTTCAACAAAAAAAGAGAAAATCCCTGGCGTCTAGTGGGCATTCCTGCTGCCCGATCGCAATGCAATCGGGCAGCAGGAATGTTCAAAGAGACACCGGGAGAAAGGAAAAGCCTTTCCTTTCCCCCGGTGCCTCTTTGTCCCAAACCCCCCACCCGCCGGAGGAGAAACTCACCTGTTTCTCCGTACTCGCACTGGAAGCAAATGGTCTTCCCCTTCCATCCCCGCCTTGGGGGGGTGGTGGGGAACCCCACGGAGGGAGCGCTAGTGCTCCCTCCGGACTCCGGGCCGAGGACGTAATGGTTACGTCCTCGGCACAGGAGCACTGTGCCGCAGGACATAACCACTACGTCCGCGGCACAGACGGGGTTAGTACTGCTTTAGCGTTTTTAAATGGTCATGAAATGTAAATATTTATTTTTAATATAATATGAGATGGTTTCTTGCTTCAATTAAATATCGGAATCTTAAACTAATTTCCTTATTTGGATTGAACATGTAGTTTGCACAGTAGCTCCTTATGGTTTAGAGGGTGTTCACTTTAGTTGGCCCATATTGATTGTGTATAGAAAAATGTATTTAGAAAAAGTCCTTGCTAGTGTAAATGATCAGGCAATGAATTTGGTTTATGAACCGCCAACAGCAAACTTTTGATACAGATTTTTTAGGAATTTCTTATGTTTCCTGCATAGCAAAAAATTATATAGAACTGTAATGAGAATACTCAAAACTGAATACATTTGAATTTGATGTGACCATTGGAGTACAATCAATTGCTTTATTGCTGTTTGCAGGTACATGTATTTCTCAAAATGATAATTTAAATGAGTAGAAAATGTTTTGTGGCTGAGAATGGATAACTCAATTCATTTGGAATTTAGGGGCATATTTACAAGAAAGTGGTGCATCAGCTACGATGTGCCACTTTTCTTGCACCCCGTAACGTCACCATGGTAGTGTCATATTTACAATATGGCGCATCATGGTGCACGTTAACACAATAGCATCAAAATCGTTGACACTTTTGTGGCCTATTGGCTGACTAGCGCCAAAGTTATGGCACTAGTCCAGCACTGCGTGAGGAGGCCCATTGGAAACAACTGGAATGTTTTAATGCCTGCCTTAGGCAGGTATTAAAAATGACAGAACAATGACACAGTGAAATCTCGTAAATTTCACTGCAACATTTTTCTGGGCCTCCCAATGGGGGAACGCCCCCCTTGCATCCAATATGCCTGGTGCAGGTATAATGTGGCTCAAGGGGTTACACAGTGGTGCAATGCTTGCATTGCCCCACTTTGTAAATCTGTTGTGCGGTAAAGGCCTCCTTAACTCCGCCTTGGTGTAAAAACAAATAATGCTAAGACAGCGCAAGGAGGAGCTAGTGGCTTGCAAATATGCCTTTTAGTGTGTCTTTGTCTAGTGTGGTCCAGTCCGAAGCTTCTGTATACAGGTGTGAACTTCATGTGGTAGCTGTTCCACTAGTGGTAAAATAAGTATATAAATAAATAAGAGTACAGTTGCTTTCAGTTTAGAAGTCTTGTTCCCCTGGTGGTAAGTCTGTGTGCCCTGGCTGCTTGCATGGTTGTCCTGATGCTGTCGCAGGCAATTGTCACATACTGCCTACTCTACTGAGAAAGCTGCTGTGAAGAGCACTGTCATTGCTGGCCATTGTTATTAGATTAATGTAATTTCCATTAAGATATTTACATTGTTAGGCTCATGAAAGTGCTTTGTAGAATGAGAATTTTTAATTTCTGCATTTCTTACTGCCTGTAAGCTAAGAATTCCTGTTTGGTAGTGAAGTTTTCCTCCATTTATTTTTGAAATCCGGGGCAGGGGCATGTGGAAACTGTGGAATTACTTGCAAATGTGCATCTGCTTATTATGGATTGGAGAAAGAAAAGGACTTTTGATCACCCATTCTTGTGAGCCTACCCACATCCTAATCGACTTCCAAGCACTTGTCAACGGGTGAAGGTTGCCTTAACAAACTTTCTTAAAAACAGGTTGATATTATGGAGAAAGAAGAAAACCCACCCTATGGATGTCACCTATTTTGGTGGCATGGAAACCAAAGCAACCTAACAAAGTGTCTGTGTGTATGGGCATATGTTTACCTAACATAGCTGTCAAACACAAATGTCACCTGGCAATGATCATTGATGATTTCATCACACTTGTTAATAAACTAGTTGATTTATGAAGAGAGACCTCAACTCTGTATAGAACCATTTACTTCTTGGTCCGGAATGACAATATATTTCAATGATCTCAATGCACATTGGGTTCAACAATTTTAAATGCTTACACTATGGCATCTCTAGTGCTGTAGAGGTATTTCAATATTGAGAAGTTCTCTTGGGTCTCAATAAACTCACTAACATAAGTCACAACAAATAATAAAATAAAAACAAATAGGGTGTTCTGAGAATTACACCCCAAAAGGCACAAACGTGCAGCCCCAGTGGGCTTGTTACATCACAAATGTTTAAGACAGCCATCCTATTGAGAACCGGCCCAGTCTCAAAATGAGGCATTTACAATGAACGCATTGACAACCAGACACATTAAATTAACAAACTGCAAAAAAAAAAAACAGAATGCAGTAAATATTGAAAATATTCTTAGCTCAAGCAGTCAAGCAACATCTCTACACTGATCCCCATACCACCACTGTGAAAGATAAAAAAGGGTTAAAACTAAGGATATTGTCAAAGAAGGTCAGCAATTAAACACAATGAAGTTACAAATACAGTTTAACCCAAATGTATCCCCAATTCCTCATCCGTATTCAGCCCTGTTTGGTTAAGAGTATTAAACTTGATGATGTATTTTGAGTTTATCCTTTGCAGTGTTATCACCCTGTCACCATCACAAATGTTAGGGGGGACCTGATCAAATACATAAAATTTAAGGAGCTTGCTGTTGCTAGAATGTTGTTCCTTAATATGCCTAGCTACTAGATATTGTGTATCTCGATTGTTAATGGCACACATGTTCCAAGATTTGTTTCTTTGGCGCTGTCCATAGTACTACTTATGTATAGCAAATTGCATGGGCATCATAGTGCATATACACAAAACTCATAATTATATGACAATCCTTCAGAATCTTGAATTCCTTTTTGGCATCAGGCATTGTAAAATATATAACTTTTTTGCTACACTTGCAGGTTTTGCAATTTCTACATGTTGTGAAGCCAGGCATTCTTATCAAGAATAATTATTCCCTACATTTAGTTTTCAAGTTCTTGCATAAAAAGTCCTTCAGATTTTTGTTTCTATTGAAGGTGATGTTTGGTTGGTTCGACAAGTATTTTGATAAGGTCTCTTTTGTGTGAAGGACTTGCCAATGTTTACACAGGATATTCATTGTCTTGTCAGCTTGACACTGTAAGTGGTAATAAATCTAACATGATCCTCCTCTTGTGGGGCTTTTCTGGGGGCTATGAGTAGACTGTCTTTTAATCTTGTCTAACTTCGTAACAGCTGCTAGCAGAGTCTTAGCATCATAGCCTATCTGAAGAGGGGGCGTGTTTCATCCAGGCTCATCCTGATTGACTACCCCATGAAAAAGACTGGGGGTGCTTCCTACGAGGGCTGGAGATGGGATCTGCATTTACTAGAAGCCATAGCAATGCATAGAGGAGCAGTCACCCAAGCCACATAGGACTTCCGCCGGGAGCCACAACATAAGGAGGACCTTGAATAAAAGAAACACAAGCCACAGAAGGAGGTTCGTCCAGGGAGCTGTGTTGAGAATAGGCACCACCACCCAATCAATAGCAGCACAGACTTAAAGCAGACAGTGACCTTCCCCCTCTTCAGCCTCACCAGATGATGAATGGCATGTTAACTATCGACAGCCTCAGGCAGCGGCAAACACAGAGCCAGGCGAGAGGAGAAGTGAATCGCCAGAATGTTGGTGTGGGCCGGGGGTGGGGCAGCGGGAGGCTTCCTGGCAAGGGTTGGCTCGCACTACAGACGCCCACCCAGGGGACCAGTTCCAATCAAAATAAAAGAGCAATAAGTGCCACATGGGCAAGCTGATGCCCCCTGACCTAATAACATCACACAGTAAGCGAATACTAAAATGCACCAAAGGACGAAAGGCCCAACCGCATGACTTGATTGAAATTCATGGTCACCTACAACTGGGCCCACAGTGAGGCGCTAGCTACATGAGGGAAGGGCAGCATCCACCAGCAGCTGCAGTGATGCAGTAAAGGCTGGTTGCCAAAACAGTACAGAGACATGGGCATCCCCAATGCAATGCTATTCCCAGCCAGATTAAGAGTAGCAGGGGTGGAAGGTTGCTCTTTTTTTGGACCGCTCAAGAAATCTGGGACTGATTAGACCGGCAATTCCATGCCAAGCCTGAACATGAGCATGGGAGGGGTTGTTCTCAGAGAAACACAATGAAATGGAAATCATCTCGTCACAACAAAGCCATCCCATCATCTGCGGAAGTTGGACATGGGACAAAAGGTGATGGATGTGGTGGCATTAGTCAGTGGTGGAGGAACAAGCTCTACATCAACAGGTGATGATGAAGGCGAGCAGAACATAACGTCCGACAGTGAACCCAGCTCCTATGTGACTCCAAGAATTAAACTGCTGGCAATGACACCAGGGAACTCTGATGATATCATCTGAATTCCCATAATACCTGTAACTGATACCCAAGGGGGACTGAACATAAAGCCTCCTTATACAGACGGGGGATCGCTATCCTATCTTAGTATTGGTGGGTGGTGGTGGCTAGTGGGAAGCCTTACACATCCACAAATCTTACTTAGTTTCACATGTGGGTCTCCACGAGTGTTAATAGTTTGATTGACAGTTTGGATGGGGGGGTCTTTGCCTACTTGTCCTGAGGATTGGGAGTTGGTATACATGTTGTAGGTTTGTTGAGAGGGGGATTCAGTGCTGTAACCCCCAGAGGGCTATACAGTTGAGGAGTACACGGGACGAATGGACATGTGGTGCTGGGAGTGTGAGCAGGCATGCAGACATGACAAATGGAGGACTCTTTCATCTATAAGGTCATATCCTGGAACATTACAGGCACACAATGTCTAAACGCTAAACATTGTTTTCATTCCTGCAAAGAAGAATCCACATAGCAATGCTACAAGAAACACAAATGACGCCCAGGGAAGGTGTAGCCTCACAGAAGTGGTGGAGAGGCCAGACATACTTTACCACTTACTCAGCCTAAGCGCAAGGCACTCTCATATGGGTTTGGGCAGAAGTCCCATGCCAGAAACTCTGGGAGGTTATAGATCCTGACGACTGCTATGTATTGGTAACGGACAGACTACATGGCCGGGACATAGCCCTTATTAGTGTATATGCACCAAACACAGATCCGGGAATGTCCCTAGCGACATTGGGCCCAATTCACAAAGATAAAATTGGACCAAAAGTCTAGGTTTAGACCAGAAGTCTAAACTTGGACCAAAATCTAACTTTACTCGTAGTAAAGTTAGACTTTGGGTCTACATTTAAACCAAAAATATAAGTTTAGACCAAAAGTCTAAACTTAGACTAAAAGTCTAACTTTGCTATGAATAAAGGTAGACTTTTGGTCTGAACTTAGACTTTTGGTCCAAGTTTAACTTTGTGAATTGGGCCCAGTGTCGGGGACACTCGCCCTGCATCTAATCCATACGGTACTGATGAGATGGGACTTTAACTGTGTAGCTGATCCCCACATCAATAGGGCACCCCCCCCCCGGAATCCCAGGACCATCGCATTGCCTGCACGTTTACGGTTTGAGAAACTCGCTGGGGCCTAATAGACACGTGGTGTTACTTAAACCCGCAAACATGAGATGACTCCTTCTAATCAAATATGCATGACCTACACATATGCTTAAACACATTTCTATGTACCACTGAAGTGCATGGTCAGGTACACAGTTTAGAATACCTAACAAGGACAACCTCTGACCATAACCCAGTCTTACTCCATTTGTGTTGGGAGCGTATTAGACCCCACATTCCAACCTGGTACATGAAGCCTGAGTCAATTAAAGACCTGATCTGCCGTGCTGTGATAGGGGATCAAATTAGACACTATTTCACTGAGAACAGACATGGCACCCTCTCTCCAGATACTGTTGGATGCCTTCAAGACAGTGACCCTGGGTAGATGCATAGCCAAATACGTGGGAATTAGGGGTACACTAATACATGAGATAACAGTTGCGCAACGTGATCTGTGGGACCTAGAAAGAACTAGACCTGACCACCCCAAGATGCAGCACGCAGTGCTTACAGTACAGGAACGGGTGGGAGACCATACAGAAAGACTCAGCTGCTTCGACTGTAAACGATATATGGTGAGGTCCCATGACAAAAGAGATAAATCGGGATCTCTGTTAGCATGGTTCGAAAACCCTGCTAAAAGGGGGTCACCAATAGTGAAAATAAACACTAAGGATGGAATGAGACTATATAGGCAGGAAGAGATCAATCAACACTCTAGTTGCTGTTATAGTGCGCTCTACACCAGTATTGTGGAGTGCGCAGATATTGAAATACAGTCCTTCTTAGAACCACTAATACCACCGGACTCCTCCAAAGAGGAAATGGAGGTAATAGGCAGGGATATCAAGCTATCAGAAATCAGGGCAGCCATAAAGGGATTGGCCAGAGGGAAAACACGTGGAACAGATTGCCTCCCCATAGAATTCTATTATAAATATAGAGATGAATTGGCTCCCAAACTTGTAGAACTATATAAATCATCAAGGGACCGGACATGCCTCCATGAAACAACTAGAGAAGCATCAGTAATCCAGCTGCTGAAACTCGACAGACTGGCATATGATAGTAAAGCCTACCATTCGCTATTGATGCTTAACACAGATTATAACATTTTTAGCTGGATTCTGGCTACTAGACTATTGCCCCTTATGACCCGCTTGATCAATCCCGACTAAGCAGGGTTTATACCTTGACGCAACACAGCCCAAAATATCAGGCGGCTCATTACTTTGGTAGAAGCAGAATTACAGGGGGAAGATACGACTGCTATATTTGCAGTAGACATTGAGAAGGCATTTGACAGCCTGGAGTAGAAATACTTTCATGCAGTGTTGGAACACTTTAGAGCTGGGCAGTGGCTTTCTTGCATGGGTGACGTTACTTTATACAGACCTCAGGGCCAGAGTTAGGATGAGCCACACTGTCTTTGGAGCAGACAGAGTGGAACAAGACAAAGATGCCTTCTCTCACCCTTATTGTTTACACTGGCCACTGAGCCACTGGCCAGCCAGGCGAGAACGGGTTCCTGGTACCAGGGGATAACATGCAGCGAGTCCCCCCACCATATAACACTCTATGCTTATGACTTGCTGATGTTTCTACGGAACACTTGTACCGACCTACAGGACACCAGGGCTCTTCTTGAGAGATTTGGTTCCTTGCCTGGCCTATAGGTCAATTGGTAGAAGTAAAAATTATTCCCAATGTATCAGGACCCGCCTGCGGCTCTGTATATAGTCCACTGGGAACCTCGGTGTCTACTCTATCCTGAGGGTAAAGATCTAACATAACTGGGCTGACCTTATAGAGGGCAATATAAGACAAGCAATTAGCGAGCTGAAAACCAACTTAGATTTCTGGAAAACACTTCCACTCTCCATGGCAGGGAGTGTAGCATTACTGAAGATGGTGACCCTCCAACGGCTCTTGTATTACTTCAGAGTTCTCCCACTTTGGATAGCCACAGCAACATTCTGGGAATTAGGCTTCCTGATTATAGAATTCCTCTTGAGTTCAGGGAGCCCAAGAGTAGCTCTTACAACCATGAAAAGGCCGTCCAGTGAGGGTGGACTGGCAGTCCCAGACTTCGAGTCGCACTAACTTGCAGCACTACTGCAATGGTTTACGCAATTGGAAGCAGGCAGACAAACTCAGGATAGTGAAATGGGCCAGTTCGCCCTGGATCTCACCCAGCTGATAAGAATATTACTGAAAACTAACTGCCACATAACCGCAGGTACCCATGAGTTCCAGGTTATACAAAAATGCTGATATAGATGTCTCCAAAAAAACTTGCACAAGAATCCCCTAGGATCCTTATACCAATAACTATGCTAACACCATTACCACATGGTGTGGGCTGGGGGGCATAGCGAACTGGGTTACAGCGGGTGCAATGATGATCCTCCCATTCGATGAGTTCCAATCGGAGTTCAGCCTCCAGCAAGGACAGTTTCTCCTACACTGAGTTGTCACTCTGACTCTAGAAACACTGAAGAAACTACCACCTCAAACCACATCATAAAGCTTGCCAATATGTAGTCATATAATCCGGCAGCTTTACGACAATAATGTGTCTCTACAGGGCAATAGGAACTGATAAACTACAGCCCATTGATACCCCACAGTAAGGAACTGGGAGTTGATACTTGAGAGAACACCAAGAGTATCCAGAAATGCTCAGTTTAAATTAATTAATTTTTATATACTGCATAGGGCCTACCTCACCCCTGGACGTCTTCATGAACACTTCCCTGTAGTGAAGGCAAAATGTTGAAGGTGCTGAGAAGAAAATGCTGAATTACTACACATGCTTTGGGCCTGCCTCGCCCTGACTGATTATTGAGTAGAAGTGACCACAACGATAGCTGAGGTTACATTCCCTGCACTGCTGGGCAATGTCTCTTACAGTGGTTCCCCCACACCTCAAAGACTGGAGCCATAAGTAGATTTCAAGACCTAGCATACGTAAAAAGAGAGATAACTAGAAACTGGAAGGCCCTGGGGGGACCCAGAATACAAACTTAGAAAAACAAATTAGAACGGTGGGCGGGGTACAAGGGAGCAATATTGATGCTGGACACCATGAGTGGTATGGGACCTCACGAACTAGCCCAGGCCTGGGAACTGCTGATAGATTCCCTGAAGGAGACTGAACCACATTCACCTGTGGGAACCCCAGGGAACTCACCAGCCTTCTTGTGCCATTTGATTCCGCTGTAGACCAGACAATGCACTCGGCTTAGGGCATCACACTGGTGGCCGCAACCATGGCATGACCACATAGAAACATGACAAGATCTGGCGAGAACTTTAACATACCATTGCACTGCACTCATTTCATATACAGACTTCTTGGGCAAGCAGAACAGGATGGGGGCGGGAAAGATCTAGGAGGGTTTAAATTTGTTAGGATTGATGTTTGCACAGAACACATTATGATGATCTATATAACTGTTGTAATGGATACCAATGAAAACTAAATAAAATGAGTTTAAAAAATCATACCCCTCTGAAGTTCAAAAGCAGAGTCACAGCTGCAATTTCATCTTGCTCTTATAAGTTCACAATAAGGAATGCTCTGGATCAAGTTCCTCAGATGCAATAAGCTGTTGCTTGCAGTTTCCTTATGGAGTAATTTGGTCTCAATCTTAGAATCATCAACCTCTAATATAAGGGCAAGAAATTCCAGAGTGCTTGTCAATGTTACTGGTAAAGCCGAGATTCAGATCATTGAGAATTCCCACAAATTCCTCAGCTAGTTGTTCCAACCCTTTCCAATGATGAATGTCATCAATATAGCTTGCCCAGAGCAGCACATGGTTTTTCATAAAGGTGGAGTTTCAACACTGTTCCTCCCACCAGTCCATGTGTAAACATGCATTTTTTGGGAGCGAAACAAATTCCCATCGTGGTGCCCTGGGTTTGGTGGTAAACATGGCTATCAAAAATGAAGAAATTGTTTCAATACTCTAACATGTCAAGAATCCTCTCATTATGAAGTAGATATGAAAGTGATCATGCTCAAAGAAAATGACAAGCTTTGATGCCTAAATGATGGGGGATACAGGTGTAGAGGTTGTAAGCATCCCAAGAGTAAGGAATCTTCTTCACATGTGAAACCTTCTATTATCCTAAGAAAATTCCCACTGTCACGCACATTAGAGGGCAAAGCCTCAACCAGAGGTTGCAAAAAATGAGTCAACATATCTGGAGGTATTTTCCAAAAAGCAAATTAACAGAATACACAATATGTCGCCCTGGTGGATTTGTGGGGTTTATGTTCATTTTAGGCAGAAGGTATAGAATTGGGATTTTCAGATGTTTCTTGCGGAGGAACTGATATGCTGCCAACTCTAAAAGCGCTTGATCCTTCCAACCCATAAGATTATCCCAATGTTAGCTTGCCTTTGTCAATATCAGATTTCTGACAGGCTGTGTAGCATGCAGTGTCAGCTACTTGTATTTAGCCCTGAGCCATATACATCTCATTGAACATCACTATGATGTTGCCTCCCCCTTATCGGAGTTGCGAATCACAATGTCATCTCTACTTTGCAATCCAGAATGCACATTTTTTTATGCTAATGATAAATTGAAGGATTTGTTACTACTCCTAAATTTGAAAGTTTTGAGGTCCCCACTCACCCTTTTCTCAAACACATCAATGCTATTAAATGACATAATTGGCTAAAATACTGATTTCGAACAAAACACAATCCTCTAGATTTAGAACAGCATTTTCATGACATGTGGTGAATTCATCCAAATTACACAACACATGTAACTGGTCAATGTCACAACTTAAAAAATTAATAAGGTGCATTAGATGTTGGAATGCCACAGGGTTGCACATTTTGTTTGAGCTCAAACCATTTTTAAATTTTAATTTCCTAGTGAAATTAAATAAGTTGATATAACTCTCAGCTTAATTGAAAGAGGAAGTGGGAAAGAAGGAAAGACCAAAGGAAAGCGCCTACACTTGCGTTTTTGAAGAAAATCAGACAAATTTACCATGTTGGTGTCAGATCCCATAATTTTTTCATGGTTTTGACCCTTATTGCCATTTACACTGAGCCTTCTTTTTTTCTCTGTATCTTTTCTGTTTCCGCTTCTTTCTCCTCGACCTATTCTTATTGTTCTGTTGTAATGTGGTTGTAGCTCCAGACGGCTCATGATCAAGATTTGGAACTCTTTGAAAAGCATTATTTTTGGGCCAAAGACATCGGAGCCTCCAGATGTGTCTCTATCTAGTGCTGGTTGTTTTTGTTAATTCTTCATACCTCCTTTCTGTCTCATCTCCTGTATTAGTGCCTGTGTTAGGTTGGGGATTCATGGCTCCTTTTTGTGTGCTCCCCTTGCTGAGTGCATCATATATTTTTTTTAGCAAAAGTCAGGACACTTCCATGTGGTACTCCTCATAGTCCCAGTACAATTTCCTCTGCTTCTTGATTCTTATTTCTTCTTCTATTATATCCATTTTTTCTGCAATTTCCTCCATGCCCTCATCATATTCCTTCTGGTCAGTGATTTTCTTGAGTTCTGGGTCAAGCCTGTCGATTTCTGCAAGTAGTTTCTCTCTGTCCTTCCATGCGTATTTAATAAAAATAGGCAACATTGCCGTCAATCATTCATGAGAATTGGTAGTCCATCCCTGTAACATTTCATGGGTTGGGACCATCTCTTGAGTGATGTAATATGTGAGGTCATAAGCAGTGTATTGCAGTGGCATACGTTATAGTAAGCTCAGGTAGCTATAACTATTGAATCTCACTGGTTTTGTATGAGTAAAATGTGAGCCTAACAATAAAGTCCCTGTAAACTTTGGTTTTTTTTAAGTGAATTTCTAAGGTTTTTATTAATTCTATTTCCTAACTATAACGTTGCTGTAACATTTGTTTTTTTCAGTGAATTTCTAAGGATTTTTTAATGTTCTTTCCTAGCTATGATGTCCCTGTAAACTTTGTTTTTTTAAGTGACTTTCTAAGGTTTTTTCTAATTTAATTTCCTAACTGTAACCAGTAACCTTTGACAGAGAGTGTGTGAGTGTGTGCATAAGTGTCTCAGTAGGTCAGTAAGTGGGTGTATGTTTGACTGGAACTGTCAGTGGGTGCATAAGGGTCTAAGTGGGTTTGTGAGTGGATGTGTGACAGTCTAAGTAGGTCTTTAAGTGGGTGCATGACTGTCTGAGTGGGCCTGTGAGTGGGTGTGTCAGTATCTGAGTTGGTCTGAAAGTGGGTGTATGACTCTCTGAATGGGTCTGTGAGTGGGTACATGAGTGTCTAAGTTTTTCTATAAGTGAATGATTTAGTGTATAAATGAATCTGTGATTTTTTTATTTTTATTTGTGTCAGTGTCTGAGTGGGTCTGTGAGTGGGTGCGTCAGTGTTTGAGCAGATCTGTGAGTGGGTGTACAAGTTTCTGAGTGGCTGCGTCAATGTCTGTGTGGGTCTGTGAGTGGGTGCATGAGTATCTGAGTGGGTGTGTGAGTGAATGTGTGATGGTTTCAGTGGGTCTGTGAGTGGGTGCATGAAGGTCTGAGTGGGCCTGTGAGTGGGAGTATAAGTGTCTGAGTGGGTCTTCCAGTGGGTGCATCAGTGTCTCAATGTGTCTGTGAGTGGGTGAGTGAGTGCTTCTATTAGTGAATGATTTAATGTATGAATGAGTCTGTTTTATAAAAAAGTGCCTGCGTTATTTACAAATTAATTGCGGCATTCCAAAGGGGACCGCGCATCGCGATGTATTCGCAAATATCACACATGGTAAAAAAAAAAAATTTAATCGAGTAATTTCACCCTCAAACACCTCTACATCACACCCCTGGGGTTAGGGTTCCTCCACCATGACCACTAATGCCACTTTTTTTTTTCATTTTTCAAGACCTGGGGACCATGTTCCATAACCTAAAATGGCAATCACAACTTTTTGGTCAGCATTCCTATTGGCACTTGCATTCGCAGATTTGCCACGATAATTGCAAAAAGGTCACGCTGGATCCACAACCCTAGATATACAAATTTATTTTAACTTAAATATCTTGGAAACTACTGAACAGATTTACACCAAAGAACAACAAGCACAATCTGTGGAACAAAATCTACCTTTCTACCAAATTTAGTGTAATTCCGTGCAGCAGTTCAAGCTATAGTCGTGTTCAAAACTCCTACGGGAATTAACATGGGAAACATACTTTTTTTGAACCCCCCCCTTTCTCTTGGCCCCCTATGAGATGGATCACTCCGAGAAGACTTTCCATGTGCAACAAGAGTTACCAGCAGACTTTGTATTGTAAAATTTAGGGAAGCCAAAGTGCCAAAGAAAGACAAGTCAAAAAAAGCTTTTCCTTTGTTCCTATGGAAACATGGTCCTCACTATAACTACCCATATATATATATATATATATTTAATTTGACGTGTAACCAAAGGTTACAGGAACGTTATAGTTAGGTTCTGAAATTACTGAATTTACTCGCGCAAAACCAGAGAAATTCAGTAGTTATACTTAAAGATATTTTGAAGTAATTATAACTTGCGGCCTAGGGTAACGTGCACCCCCGCCATGCACAGTTTTTTCTTCAATAATTTAACTTCCAATGTTTCATTGAAATTTTTATTCCAATTATAAAAGCTATCATGAGTGCTGTAATATCGGCGGTAATTAGCATTTCATGGCAAGGTTGCGAGGTTACTCTAGGCTGTGAATTATAGTTACTTGAAATAAGTCTAACTGTAATTGCTGAATTTCTTTGGTTTTGTGTGAGGAATTCAGAACCTAACTATGATGTCTCTGTAACCTTAGTTTTTTTAAGTGAATTTCTAAGTTTTTTATAACTATATTTTCTACCTATAACATCCCTGTACCCCTTGTTTTTCAGTTAATTTTATGTTTTTGTAACATAAAGTTACTTTACGTTAATCCAACCACCGCCCTGCATTGCCTTTGGCCATGCACAGTGGCGATTGGCTGCAGCCCTGCATCAAATTCCCTATAACCACCCAACCCTACGTTGCACATGGCCAAAGGCTGCTTGCAATGGGGGTTGGCTCCAGGGCCTGGCCTATGGTTAGCCCTGTGGCCAACCCTCCCTAACCACCTAACCAACCCATGTCTTTGGCTATGCACAGCAGGAGTTGGCTGCAGGGCCTGCCTCTTTGGGTGTGAGAATCAGTGTGAGAGGGTGTCTCTGGGTGTGAGAGTGGCTGTGAGAGTGGCTGTCTGGGTGTGAGAGTGAGTGTGAAAGGGTCTATGTGGTGTGAGAGTGGCTGTGAGAGTGTCTGATTGTGCTCCAAAAGATGAAAGATACTTTCACCTCCATGAATGATTTCAGGCTGTTTTTCAATATGGAATATCAGAGTAAGCACACTTGCTTTGTCTTCACCAAGCCTAGGAGTGAGGATATTTTGACCTTTGCAAAAGTGTAGCTTTAACTGGGACACCTGATACATTTATATTTGAAAGTGATTGCTGTGGAGGTTTAATTTTTATGAAATGATCATCATGGCCAGAACAGAAGCTCACCTGCTCATTTATTCAACAATGTAGAAGGCTGGCTCTCTGTATAATGTGCCAAAGTGACGTGAATTGTGAAGAGAGTCCAGGCAACCCCACCTTGGTATCCACAGGTAAAAAAATGGATCACCTTGGGCCAGATGTACCATCACGGCCCATTGCGATTCGGTAATAGCGATTTTTAAGAAATCGCTATTACCGACTCGCAAAGGGCCATGTATCACATTTGCAAATCGGTAATAGGGATTTCTTAAAAATCGCAAATGCTATTACCGAATCGCAAATTGCGATACCGGCCCCATTCGCAGCTATGGGCCTGTTGGCCCATAGCTGCAAATTTTTTGCATTTCCAAAATTGCGATTTCTGAACCAGAAATCGCAATTTCGGAAATGCAAAAGGCCAGGGTGCTGGGGGCCTAAGGCCCCCTCTCCTGCACCCCCAATTCTTTTTTTTTTAACATGTAAGGTACACACATGCCAATAGGGCATGTGTGCTTTACATGTTCAATTTAAAAATGCAGTTTTACTGCATTTTTACATTTTGCACCAGGTTACCACCTGGTTGCAGATCATGGTATTTTGCATGTGCAAAATGCCATTCTGCGAAAAATCACAATTTGCGATTTTTTGCAGCATTGCCTTGCAACCTGGATTTTGCGAATCGCAAATTGCGATTTGCAAAATCCAGGTTGCAACGCAAAAAATCAAAATTTTTACGATTTCTACTTTGTGGTCTGCGAATGCCTTTCATGCATTGCAGACCACTATTTTGCACTCGCAAACTGCAGATTTTACCGTTTGCGAGTGCAAAATATTTTCATACATCTGGCCCCTAATGCTCTATTTTTGTGGTAGTGGGCAAGCAGTTAGGCTAATTCAGGAGTTGTGCTAAGCATTTGCTGTACTCACAGTCTCAATAAATGAAAACACAGACTCAGAAGAATAACTTGAGACCAATTTACAAAAATACAGATTTTTATAGAATTTGTAAGACCAAGAACTTAATTGAAACATAGGCACCTTTTTAGTTATGAATTTGCAAAGTTCGGAAAATGCCATCTTTTTATGTGTAATTAAGCACCATAGAAATCAATAGGAGAAAATAGAAAAATTATATAAAATCAGGCAATGCTCTCACAAGTGTCACCTTCTATTTTTAGGTCGAATTCGTAACCAGGTCCTATGGACCATCAGGAGATGTTTGGGCGGTTCCTGGTTCAAGTGGGAGCAGCAGCTGATCTGGAGCTGGCGCACAAAGAAAGGGGCCACTTGGAATCACACTGCACTGGGTGGTCAGTGCAGGGGCCAGGGAGGCCGGGTATAGTATAGATAGGTCAGCCAGGCATCGTGCATCTTAGACTCCTCACAGTCAGGGGCAGGAAGATTTGAGGGTGGATTACAGGCCAGCTGGGCTACTCATAGGGTACGTCTTGGGAGTCCTAAATTACCTCGAAAGATGCTTGCTTCTGTGCATTTGGGAGTCCGAATGGACTCTGCTTCTTGGTGTTCGCCGTTGGGGATCCGGTACCCCAGTTACTGGTACGTCACAGCCCTGGATGGTCCTATTGCTAACATACTTGGCAAGGTCCTCTGGAGTGGTTGTACTTTTTTGGCGTGGCTACTGTATCGGAGTTGTTGGTCAGCAGCAGGTCAGTAAACCAGACTTCAAGGGTTCCTTCTGGTTTCCAGGCATCACCGCAGCAATGATTGTCATGTCTTCCTCTGGGAAAGGGACATAATCTTGACCCTAGTTGGCTATTTTTCCTACAATCCAAGATGGAGTGAAATGCAATGGAGTGGTCCAGAACCAGTAGGGAAAAAGATCTAACCCTGGGAACCTGTTTAGCAGGGGCCCAGGGTACTTACAGGTCAAAACCACATCATGTTCTAGGCAAAAAGTGGGGGGCTAACCATGTCAAAAGAAGCACTTTCTCACAAACAAGAGTCCACAGTTTCCACAAAATGTCTGCCCAACTTGAGCCGTTTCTGCTGGTTACGTAGTAAGTGCTACCTTGTTGGCTAAATGTCCATTGTGGAAAGGGGGTTGCGTGGCCCTCCTCTCCCGGCCTATTTTGGCCCCAGTTTCTCCATCCCCCCAACCCCAATATGATGCCATGGGGGGCAGCATGGCTCCCCTCCCCCAGTTGATCTCGGCCCCGGGGACTCCATCCCCGTGCCTGGCCTAATTTCTTTTATTACTTTTTTTTGGAGCGTGGCCATCCTCCCCTTGCCAATTTCAGCCACGGGGACCCCATCCCCAGGGGCTCAGCCATGTCACCTGGATGCCTTCCAGGGCACCTAGTCACCTCCATTTGGGACCACAGGGGGAGCTTGAAGGTCCCCTGGTCCAGCCCGCTCCCCACCCTGCAGAAGCCATCATTGCTTTCACAGACAGGGAGCTGCTAAAAAAGCAGATCCATCTTTGTGAGAGCAATTGTTTTCTCTGTTTCATGTCTGCATGCAGGGAAGAGAGGAAACCTCAACTGTTTGACAGCTCTTACTTGCTGTGAGTGTAATATTTGCTCTGACTTTGCAGGAGCTGTCAAAGCTCCCACCAACTCACAGCAAATAGCCATGTACCGGGGGATGGGCACCCCGGAACATACCAGGAACCGACCTTTGGGTGTAGTGGTCCCCAGGGCCATCTATGGCTCCTCAAGGTGGCCACGAAGCCCCCTTCCAACTTAACCAGCCACGGGTAGGTACTGGTCCCCCGAGCCGGGGGTCTATGATGGACCCCCTTCATTGTTTAATTTCAGTCCCATGGAGGTGGCTGTCCCCAGGTCTGCGGGAGGGCAGTGTGGCCTCCCCACATTCACTATATCTTAAGCCCTAGGTAGGTGGTGGTCCTGGGGGCTTTGGGGGAGGCCATACAGGCCTTTCCCGTTTTAAATAAACACTTTGCCCCAGGATGGTGGTGCTTGCTCATGCACCCCCTCATACACTCACTCTGACACGCACCCACTCACAGACACCCACCCAGACCCTCACACACCCACGTAGATATTCACACACCCACTCACACACCCACTCAGACTGTCACACACCCACTCCCAGACACTCAGACACCCACTCTCACACTCAGAAACTTCCTGTCATACCTACTCTCACACCTGGACAAACATTCTCACACCCACAAAGATCATATCACACCCAGACAGACACTGTCATACCCACTCTCTCACCCAGAGACACTCTCTCATACCCAGAGGGACAGGCCCTGTGGCCAACCCTTTGCCAAAGGCCATGCAGGGTGTGGGTTTGGGGTGTTATGGCCCTGACCCTGAGGTCAACTCCCTATAAGCACCCAACCTTGCACTGTGAATGGCCTTCTCCCGTGCACAGTAGAGGTTGCCTACAGGGGCTGGCCAGCAGCCAGTCCCAGCTGCCAACCCCTCTAACCACCCAACCCGATGGTGTGCACAGCCCTTTGTGCATGTACTGTGGAAGTTGTCCATGGCCTCTCTGGGTGTGAGAATAGGTGTGAGAGGCTGTATCTGGGGGTACAAGTGGCTGTGAGAGTGTCTGTCTGGGTGTGAGACTTCATACATCAGTGTTTTAGTAGGTACGTCAGTAAGTGTGTGGGTCTGTGAGTTGGTGCATCAGGGTGTCAGTGAGTCTGTGAGTGGGTGGGTGGCTGTCTGAGTGGGTGTGTTAGAGGGTGTATAACTATCTGAGTGGGTCTTAGAGGGAGCATGAGGGTCTGACTGGGGCTCTTAATGAGTGCACAAGTGTCTGAGTGGGTCTGTGAGTGGATGCATGAGGGTCTGAGTGGGTCTGTGAGTGGATGCATGAGTGTCTGAGTGGACTGAGTGGGTGCATAAGTGTGTGAGTGGGTATGTAAGTGGGAGAATTGATTAAAAGGGACAGAGTGAAAGAAAGTGAGAGGGAGAGAGCTAGAGGTTTTTAGTCTTTGTTGTCTGATACTTAGAAATAGTTATTTGTTTCCAATTTAAAATTATAAATGTATTTTTTTAATATAATAATTTTTTTTATCAACAAAAAAAAATGAAATGAGTCCAGCTGAACTCGAACTCCTAAAACTCAGTAGGTACGGTATTTGTTTTTGTTTTTTAGCCTTTTATGGGCTATCTGGGACCCTGAGGGAGACCTTAAGGGCTCCCCTGTGGTCCCTCCTTATATTTTTTTAATGAAATGTTTTTTTAAATAATAAAATGTGCTTCACGTGCTGCCTGACACTGCAGGGAAAGCCTTAAGGCTTTCCCTCAAGTGCCATTGCTTCAGCAAGCACAGAGTTGCTTTGACAGCAGCTCTGTGCTTGCTGGAGCATTTCATCCCTGTCCCCTGCACAGTTGCAGTGCTGTAGCCAAATCACAGCAAACAGCTATGTCCCGGGGTTGTGTACCCTGGGACATAGCAGGAGCCGGCCCTGGGGGGTGGCTGCCCCCAGGGCCATCACAGGCCTTCTCCAACAAGGACTTAGTCCTGGGAAGAGGCGGTCCCCAGGGCTTGGGGGTCCCAAGGACAAATATTGCAAACTTGTGGCAAAAAAATGTTTCTTAGATCTGGGGGTGTCCCTCCGGGAACCCCCACCAGTACTTAGGGGTCAGAGTGTCTCCACCCTGGCCCCTTTTACTTTTATTGTCTTTTCTGGGACTCGGCTGAAGCCGAGTCTGAAGATGGCTGTCAACACTTCCTGGTTTGAAGTGTTGGAAGCCAATCAGAGCTGTGCATTTCCATGCACAAGCTCACCTTTGTTCAAGAATACTTTGCGGCCAGACATACAAATTTGAATTTCCCTAAATTTCTCAAAAACTGCTGAACTGACTCACACCAAATAAATGAAAGTGCAATCTACATACCGACAACTAGCTTTCTGTCAAATTTGGTGTAATTTTGTCCAGTGGTTCGGCCTGAAGTCTTATCTAAAGAAGCCTATTGAAATTAATATGGGAAACACAACCTTTTTTGAGCCCCCTTTTTCTCAGCCCCCACTTGAAGGATCATCCTAAAACATTTCATGCGCAACAAGAATCACAGCAACACCTTTTTGGAAAATTTTGTGAAGATTTGTCAAACGGAGCCAAAGATATAGGCAAGTCACAAAATGCGTACATATATATATATATATATTCACACACAAAAAACAAAGGTTACAGGGACATTAAATTTAGGCTCACATTTTAAACATACAAAAACATAGAAACTCACCTGTTATGGTAAGGGTTATCCCAAGTATCTATCACTTGTGCCCCAAAGTAAATAACTCACACCGCTGCTATGCACAGTTTTCTTGTAAAAAAATGTTTGTTTGTTTTTCCCTCCCCTTTTTTGCCCTTTACAGGCTATCTGTGACTGTGGGGGTAGCCTCAAAGCCCTCCCCACTGTCGCAGCTGGATCCTGCCTCCTGCATGAGCTGGCATTGATCTGGGACCCGAGCACAATAGCTAAGGGGTCAGGGTGTCCTTACCCTGGTCCCTTGTTTTTTTTTTTGTTTTAACTTTTTTTGTAGGACTCTGCTGAAGGAGAATCCCAAGATGGCTGCCAACACTTCCTGGGTGAAGTGTTGGCAGCCATCAGAGCAGAGCATTTGCCGTGCACAAGCTCTTAATCTTCGTGAAGTCCTTGCCACCTCAGATATGCAAATGTGTTTTTCCTTTAGTGTCTCCTAAACCACTGGATGGATTTACACCAAATAGGCGCAATCACAATCTGCGTACTGAAAGCTAGCTTTCTGCCAAATTTGGTGCAATTCTGTCCAATGGTTCAGGCTGTAGCCTTGTTCAAAGGCCCCATAGGAATTAACATGGGAAACATAACTTTTTTGACCCCCCTTTTTCCCAGCCCCCGCCTGATGGATCTCTCCGAAACTTTCCATGCACAACAAGAATCACCAGGGCCCTCTTTTGGAAAATTTCGTGAATTTTGGTCAAATGGTGCCAAAGATAAAGGCAAGTCAAAAATGCTTTTTTTATGGAAACTTGGTCCTAACTATAACTACTTAGTGGCAACTGCCACTAGGATATATATATGTTGTTCTTCGTGTAATGTTTCTTAAAATTAAACGTGTGTCAATTATACATACCATTTCATATTAGGCGAGCAACGTTATGCTATCCATCTTGGCTAATAACACCAATTCTGAATCAACAGATATATCTTGGGATTAAAAAACAGATATGCTAATGAATGCATATTTGGAATTTTCTAATTCTAGGGTTAGATGTGTGGATCGATCTGGAGATTAAAACCTATACCCTTCACCAAATTGCTGTCAGAGATTCTATTGAGTGTAAAGAAGATTGGTCTTACATGGATCTTACCAGGAGCAGAACAAGCCAAAGTGTATCAAAATTGGCCCAACCTGCCAAATATTCAGCCTTAAAGATTTTCCTTGCTATACACAAAAAATAAGAGACCAGGTGCAAGGCGCCCGCCATCTGATCTGTCCAAAATTCACTCAGGGAAGGTCAAGCCCCTGGGGGTCAGTGCATTGTCATTTATTTAATTGGGGAACGGGTGGGCATGGTGTCATACTCCACAAGCCATCATTTGGTCCCAGGGACCTCATCTACTGGGTCTGATGCCAGAATTACATCCTAGGTACCCCATCCTGCAAGGGATAAGAAAAGGAGATACATTAGCATTGTTTTCTGCCTTGGGAACCAACTCCATCCCTGTAGCCGGGTGGCGGACTTACAGGCTACATTCAGCATCAGGACCCGATCGGAACGGCATCCCGGGGGTAACGCAAGAAGCCAAGTCACCAAAGTCGAGAATCTGGACATCCGGATTCCTGGAAATCTGCCCATGGAGGACGACCAGGAAGAGCAGGGAGCGGAGGAGGCTGAAGCCGCTGGAGTCGGGAACCCAGATATCCAGGTTCCAGAGAGCTTCAAAAGTGAAGAAGGACTGCACGCGTGGTGCACAGCAGAAGATAAAGACGCCGAAAGAAAAGACACAGGGAACACGGACAGAGGAGACAGCGGGGAAAACGTGAGGAGGCTAGACCCATACCGCGAGGAAAGGGGGACCCCTATCTCCCGGGACAACTCCACGGAAGAACAAGACGGTCCCAAGAAGCCTGAACTCCACCACGTCCCTGGAGGGACGTGGCTAAAGCAGGTACGGTCCTGCCTGAGGGACAAATTAGGGTCTATGGTGGGAAGGGAGGAGGGTGGAGAGGGCGAGTAGAGGGAGGCAGGGAGGGAAGTTTGGGAAGGGGAAAAACTCACTGCATAAGAGAAGCACCAAACGCTGAGCACATAAATAGAGAGGCTCTACACTTATAAAAAAAAAAGAGCTTAAGTCCACAGAGGTGATGGGACGGGCCCTAATATACCCCCCCATTCATTCCTATTTTCTTTATTTCCCCTCGGGAGTGGAAACATATACCCTAATCACCCAGTCACACACTCTCTCTCTCTCTCTCTATATACACCCTCCCTACACGATAAAGAATACAAATCAGTTCACAGACACACGACTTACCTGCTTTTCGTTCCTCTTTTTCTGGTCTTCCTGATAATACCACCGCCGGAGAATCATCTTCAGGCACCGGGAATCCTGAGAGAGAGAAGAGAACCGAGGGGATCACCAACCATAAAGACCACAGATAGTGACTGTTATAAAGACATAAGTGAATCATAATAAATTCATGTATATTCACCCACCCACCTGAGTGTCGTTTTACTCCCTATCGCTATACCCACTGCCACAATCCCTTAATGCAATACTCTTTCACTAGGCATTGTTCCCACCATGAACCTGTCTAGGAGGGTGAATCCCGCACCTACATGCTTCTGCAGAAGGAGAATAGGAAGATTTGTTCTCATATGGTGATAGCAGAACTCCAGATGCCAACTCCCTTTTGCCAGTCCCAAACCTTCCCTTTTTATACATATAACTCACCCCTAAGGTAGGCCCTGGACAACCCAGAGGGCAGGATGCCTGTCCTGGTAGTGAAAACAAAATCCCAATGTTGTTTTTCACTACTGAAAGGCCTATTCCTCCCATAGGAGAACATTGGGATAGCCTTGTTACATCGTATAAGTGTAATTTGCAATCTGGAAGAGATAAACTTTTCAAGTTTGGTGTCTCTGGAAACACTATTCAAAATCACAACTTATGATGAAGTTGGATTTTAAATTGCAGTTCTGAAAATGCCACCTTTAGAAAGGTGGCATTCCTTACTTTAGTCATTTGATGCCTGCTACCTGTCTCTTTTCACTTTTCTGGGGTGGATGACAGCTGGACTCTGTTTATTCCCTCTAGACAGCCACACACAATGGGATCTAAGATGTGCCCTGATAGGCCATCCTAGGAGGATGGGAGGGAGCAGCTGGCCACAGCCTCACTTACACCTGAATAGGTTGTGTCCTCTACCCACACAAAGGGCTGCATAACCCCCTGTAGTAGGTGTGCAGCCAGGGCATGAAGGGCAGGACCTCTGTGCACTTCAAAGGCCTACCTTTGAAGTCTCCTTCACTTCAAAGGCCCTCCTGGGTATAAGTACTGGACCTGTGACACCACCAACCGGGTACACTTCTGGACCTGTGACTACTCTGCCAGGAAAAAGGACTGCTGTATTGCAGAAAGACTATTACTCTGCTGGATTGCTGCTTTGCCTTGCCGTGGTACCTGCTGCCTGCTGTTTCCCTTCCTGGGTGAGAAGGCTGGACCTGCATCACTTACATCCACGTTGATTCCAAGGGCGAGCTGGCTGGTCTCCTGAACTAAAGTCTCAGGGAAATAACAGACTTCCAACTACCCGGCTCCCGCATCTGGACTCTGCCAACTGTTAATCTGCCCTGCCAAGTGGTGCCACCCCAGTCCTGGAGCCTTTGAAGTGAGTCAAAGGTGTTTGCTCTAACAGAACTGACACATCCTTTGCTGCAGGAGCCTAATCAATGCATCTTGGCTGTTATGTAGAATAGAACTGGTGCATTGCTTATGGAACTGACACTGCAATGCTTTTCCCAGCTCAAAGTACTTGCACCCCCAGCAGCCTCAACAATGATGATGAATTTCCTCAACGCAGCCTCTCCGCTCATCAGAACCAACACATAGCCTCGATTGCACAATACCTTGCACATGGTCTTTGCATCTCAAGCCCCAGTGCCTGACCCTTGATGATGACTCAACAGGAACTCGCACCCTATTTCTGGTGCATCACAGAACTGACGCATTGTCGCTGCTGCATGGAGGAAGTTGATGCATCACCTCTACTGTATGGAGAAAAGTGATGCATCGCCTCTAATGCATAGTTCAGAACTGACACAAGTCCCCACAACCAGGATTTAAGGTACTTTGGTTTAGCAGCCCTAACTGGGTCCCTGTGGCCAGCCCACACTCCATCACAGTCATCTTGGATATCCCTTATTGGAACATCTTGTTTCTAAGCACTATTTTACAGTTAATTCATTAAGAATTCATAACTCAAATTCCGCTTATTAGAGTTTTGTCATTTTTGTCTTATTTTATTTATTAAAGTATTCTCTATTTTTCAAAACTGGTGTGGATTCATTTTGTGTGGTGTTTCAATGGTTTACTGTTTGAAGTGTTGCACAAATACTTGCCTGACTGCTCTGTGCCATGCTACCAGAGGGTGAGCGCAGGTTAATTTAGGATTCTCCTGATACTTACCCTTACTAGGACTGTGGTTGCTCTTTGACTAAGGTTTACACTCCAGTCAACCAACAACCCAATGTCTAACAAGTATCCAGTTCATGTTTAATATCTATGAAATCGTAATGAAAAATCCTCTTTAATGATTAAGTCGGATTTTTTATTCCAATTTTGAAAATGCCACTTTTAGGAAGTTGGCATTTTTATACCCTTAGCCTTCTGCACCTGCTGCCTGCCTTGGGTCACATGACTGGGTGTAACTGACAGCTAGACTTTGTGAATTGCTCCCAGATGGTCACACAATAGAGGGATTAGGTGTGCCTGTATAGGCCATCTACTGGCAGCATGGTGGGTAGCTGAGCATAGCCCCACTTGCAACTGGATATGATGTGCAATGCCTTCACACAAAGGACCCATCAGCTCCAGAGCCATCCGGGAGCCACGGCAGGGTTGTAATGGAATTCCATGCACTTTAAAAAACCTTTCTGGAAATTTCTTCTACTTTCCAGAGTAAGGGCACCATGGTACAAAAATAGGACCTTTGTACCCATTCTTCAGTTCACTCCTGGAGCTGCAGAACGACTCTTGGAGTATAGTATTGGAAAGAATGGAGTGGTATACAGTACAGTGTTGTAGCGTGGTAAAGGGAATTGGTATACAGTGCTAAAGAGTACAGTGGGATTGAGTGATGTAGAGTGGAATAGTGCATAGCGCACTGTGTCAGAGTTGAGTGACGTAAGTAGGGTGCAGTGGCAAACACAGCTGCATAGTGTTGTATAGTGGACTATAGTATCATTGATTGAAGTGGAGTAGAGTGTTGTACAGTGGCATATGGTACAGTACTGTGTTGTACAATGGGTGAAGGAGTACAGACAGGGGTAAAATTTCAGAGAGTGGCATGCAGTGTAGTAGAGTGTTAGGATGGAGTTTCATAGAGTACAGTTTCATAGAGTACAGTGGTGTGTGAAACAGTGGAGTTGCATAGAGTGGATTGTTATAGTAATGCAGAGTGAGGTAAAGTCTCATACATTGGAGCAGAGTTGAGTGAAATGGTGTAATGTAGTGTGGAGTAAAGTGCAATAGAGTGTATTGCTGTGTCCTAGAGTAGAGTGACATGAAGTGTAGTGTACTAGTGTATCGTAGGTCATAAAGTGTTATAAATTAAAGTTAGGGCTCGTAGAGTGGACTGCTGTGTCGTATAGAAAAGTGTCATATAGTTGAATATAGGGCCTCATTACGACCCTGGCGACCGGCGGTAAGCTGGCGGTAACACCGCCAACAGGCTGGCGGTGTACCGCCAGTGTATTATGACCGTGGCGCATTAGCCACGGCCATACCGTCGGCCCCTCCAACATACCGCCAGGCAGGGCAGTGTTGCCCTGGGGATTATGAGTCCCCAACCGCCAGCCTGTCCATGGCGGTGGAAAGGCTGGTGGTAAGGGGGACTCGGGGTGCCCCTGGGGGCCCCTGCACTGCCCATGCACTTGGCATGGGCAGTGCAGGGACCCCCAAGCACATCCCCATCGCACATTTCACTGCCCAATGCGCGACGTGTGCTGCTGCACCCGCTGCACATCAACATTGCCACCTGCTCTACTATGAGCCGGCTGCAATGTTGATGTGACTTTTCCAGTGGCCCAGCGGAAAAGTCATACTAGGGAGCCACCAATACCGCCAGCACTGGTGGTATAGTGACACCTATGGCTTCGGCGGTCTTCTAGTAGGACCGCTGAAGTCGTAATGAGGGCCATAGTGTTGTATATTGGTCTGTACAAGCAGAGTGGAGTGGAGCGTTGGACAGTGGAGTATACAGGGACCAAGTCAAGTACAAGGTTGTAGAGTGCCATGAAGTGTGGTAGACCTTTATATAGTGGAGTTATGCAGAGTGGAGGAGATTGTCACACAGTGGAGTGGCGTAAAGTGGAGTGGTGTACTCTGTAGGACATAGTGGGTTACCGTAAAGTGGAGTAGCATGCAATGGAATAGTATACAGTGGAATACTGTACATTGGAGTGTAGAAGAGTGGAGTGGCAAAGACTGAAATAGGATAGAGTGGAGCGGTGTACAGTGGAGTGGAGTGCCGTAGAATGGAGTAGAGTACAGTGGATTAGCTAGAGTAGTGCGACACAAATTGAAGTTGTGTAACATAAAGTCAATGAAACTGATATAAATTGCAGTGACGTCTCGTACCATGTTGGAAACTGTTGTAGAATGGAGTAGAGTGTTGTACAGTAGAGTGTATCAGGAATAGATTTGAGTGCAAATTTGGACAGTGGAGTGTATGTGGACAGAAAAGAGTAGAGTCTAGTACAGTGCCACAGAGTGTAGCAGTGTTTGGCAGAGTAGAGTTATACAGAGTGAAGGAGAGTACACTGGAGTGGTGTAGAGTGGTGTAGAGTGGAATAGAGTACAGTTAATTGGCATAAAATCGAATAGCATAGAACAGAGTAGCACAGACTGGAGTGGCATACAATGGAGTGGGGTTGCGCATAATAGTGAATAGTGTAGTAGCGTACAGTGGAGTGGCATACAGTGAAGTGGTTTAGACTGGAGTGATCTGCTGTAGGGTGGGGTAGAGTGATATAGCATATAGTTGAGTGGAGAACAGTGGAGGTGGGTAGAGTGGAATACAACACAGTAGAAGGGTACAGATTGAAGTTGTGAACATTGTAATAGCGTAGAAAGGCGTGGCATACAGTGGAATAGCGTGGAGTTGAGTACAGAGGTGTAGCATAGAGTAGAAAAAAGTAGAGTGAGATAGAGTAGAGTAGAATAGTGTTGAGTGCAGTGGCATACAGTGGAGTGGTGTAAACTGCATTAGTGTACAGTGGACTAGGGTAAAGTGAAGTAGCATGTAATGGAGTGACAGAGTGGAGAGGTGTAGAGCGGAGGGGAGTCCAATGGGCTAGTGTAGAATGGAGTGGCGTACAGTGGAATGGTGAATACTGGAGTGGTGGAGAGTTGAGTAGCTCATAGTGGAGTAATATATAGTGGAATTGCATAGAGTGGAGTTGCATATAGTAAAGTGACATAGACTGGAATAGGGTATAGTGTAGTAGCATACAGTGCAGTGGTGTAAACTGAAGTGATGTAGACTGGAGTAGTGTACACTGGATTGGGGTAGGGTATAATAGCATACAGTGGAGATGCTTACATTGGGGGGGTGTCCAATGGAATAGATTAGAATAGAGTGGAGTAGAGTGAAGTGGCATACAGTGGAGTGACATAGAATGGAACAGCATACAGTGAGGTGGCATACAGTGGAGTGGCATAAAGTGGATTGGATAGAGTGAAATAGCATATACTGTAGTAGCATATAGCAAAGTCGCATACAGTGAAATTGTGTACACTGAAGAAGATTAGAGAAGAGTTGCATAATGTGTAACAGCATAGAACGGACTGGTATAGAGTGGAGGTATGTACAGTGTAATAGCGTACAGCGGAGTGGCATAGGGCAAAGTGTTAGAGTGGAGTGGCGTAGAGTGTAGTAGTGCAGAGTGGAGTAGCGTACAGCGGAGTGGCGTATAATGGAGAGATGTAGACTGATTTGGCATACAGGGGGTCATTCCGACCCTGGCGGTTGACTACCGCCAGGGCCGGGTACAGCGGATGCACCGCCAACAGGCTGGCGGTGCATCCATGGGCATTCTGACCGCGGCGGTACAGCCGCGGTCAGAAACGGGAAACCGGCGGTGTCCCGCCGGTTTCCCGCTGCCCTAGGGAATCCTCCATGGCGGCGCTGCAGGCAGCGCCGCCATGGGGATTCCGACCCCCTTACCGCCAGCCTGGTTCTGGTGGTTTTGCCCGCCAGAACCTGGCTGGCGGTAACGGGTGTCGTGGGGCCCATGGGGGCCCCTGCAGTGCCCATGCCAATGGCATGGGCACTGCAGGGGCCCCCTAACAGGGCCCCACCAAGATTTTCAGTGTCTGCCAAGCAGACACTGAAAATCGCGACGGGTGCAACTGCACCCGTCGCACCCCTTCCACTCCGCAGGCTCCATTCGGAGCCGGCATCCTCATGGAAGGGGGTTTCCCGCTGGGCTGGCGGGCGGCCTTCTGGCGGTCGCCCGCCAGCCCAGCGGGAAACTCAGAATTACCGCGGCGGTCTTTTGACCGCGCATCGGTATTCTGACGGTGGGACTTTGGCGGGCGGCCTCCGCCGGCCGCCAAAGTCAGAATGACCCCCACAGTGGCATGGTATAGAGAGTAATAGCTTACAGTGGAGTGGCATACATTAGAGTGGGGTGCAATTAAATAGCATTGAATGAAGTGATGTAGAGTGAAGTGCCATACACTGGAGAAGCATAGAGTTGAATAGAGTACAGTGGAGTGGCATACAGTAGAATGGCATGGAGTGGAGTGGCATACAGTAGAATGAGTAGAGTGGAAGATCTGTCAAGGGGAAGCTCCTTCCTCTGGATCTTCTTGATGATTGCTAATTCCACCTCCAGGCAGCCCCAACTCAGTTGCTATCAAAGCGCTGTGTGTTGAGAGGCCAGGTGAGGGAAAGGGTGTTGGGTAGGGAACTGCGGGGAGGGAGACCTGTAAAGGAAAAGTTAGCACAGACAGACAAACAACATGTAACATACAGATAGCTCAACTTGTTGTGAGGATCAATTCTTCAGTAGTTAGTGAATGAACACATCAAAGATAAATAATAATCATGGCAATATTATTATTAGAGTAGAGTACTATACACTGGAGTGGCATAGATTAGCATAGTGCATAGTGGAGTGGAATACAATAGAATAGCATGGAGTGTTAAGAAGTGGAGTGGCATACAGTGGAATGGAGAAGAGTGGAGTGGCATACAGTACAATGGCGCAGAGTGGAAAAGCGTATAATGGAGAAGCTCCTATGGTAGTGTCGTGCAGTTGAGTGACATAGATTGCAGTGTCGTAAAGTATCATTGCATAGAGTGTAATAGCATAGAGTGGAGTAGAGTAGACCTGAGTTTTGTACAGTGGAGTGGCTACAGTGGTGTGGCATATGAATGTATGCGTTATTTTGTAACAATGCAGATTATGGTGTGCAGAGAAGCACCAAACAGCAATGTAGTGAATCCTATTTTGTTTCCATGGGATACAGGAGTTAGCTTAGCCGGTGGCTTGCAGACTGGTGGCCCATGTTTCAGTTTGCTTTATCAATGCCACCGCGCTAAGGCGTCAAGATCAAGCGACAAAGACAAACAAACTGTGGGTGTTCACTTTAGATACTTTCCCTCTTCATGCTTTTGAGGGAATTGTTTATGTTAATTGCCGTCCCAAGCACGCCTTGTTATCTATTGTTTGGGAATAATCCTACGTCAGGGTTCCAAGTAGATCTGTATAAATACTCCTCACTTTAACAGATAGTCAGAGGGATTCTGACCAGATGCCAGTGCTGCCTTCGATGCTGCACGTTGCCTTGATGCTGACCCTTTCTTTGTGTTCATACGGAGTCTGAGCTAGAGACCTCATTCCAAGGTAACGAGGGTTGGGGCTCTTCTCACAGATATGGCATTGGTAGATTGAGGTACATACGTAGCTCTCTTTTCGGTAAGAGGTTAGGCCTATCATGCTAGGGTATTGATACATATCACACACTTCATGTTATTTCATGATATTGCAAGATGGTGGCGGTCCTTGTATTAATGACTCTTTTCTTTACCATTCTGTTTCTTGCACTGTTCATTATTCTAATCATTGCAGCCCATGCAACTTATCACAGATTGCAGTTTTGCTAAAATATAACCTATTGAAACTTTACTGCATCTGTGAGAAAGGGGTGATCTCCGTTTAACCACAACGCTTCCTGAGATGTCATACTCTTGAGTCTATGTGTAAAGGCTGCCACAAATCACTCTTTACTGTTTTGAGTTTTTTGTGAGGAACTGCTTGTGAGCCGGAAGGGTTGGGACGCAGTTGCATTTTGTTGTAGGACTGGCATAGTCGCCTACAAACATAATTACTGTCATCCTTAAACCAGCAGTCTTGTCTAGAGCAAGAGTCCACCTACGACACAAATTGTGCTGCCTTGCGCTTCTCCAGATTTACCAATCAATGCAGGGGCACACATGGTGGACTTTGAGTTCCTTTTTATATCTGATTTAAGTATTGCTTTGCTCATGTGACACCATGAGTGACTCAAGGGTACTACAATCCAATAATACAGCTAGACCTTAGTTATATTTTGTGCCATGGCATACAATGATAACTTTGCAGTACACCTGGTACATGGCGATGAGAAGCCAGTATATAATGGGTAATGGCTGTTTTTAGTGAATGAAATGGCAGCCATATTCTTTTTACTACACTTTGGCTGTGTTCAGTTTTAGGGCCTTAGATATAGGTAAGTAGTAGGTCCCTTGAAATTACCAAGGCCACTAGAATTATGTGTCAGTGCAACACCAAATTGTGAGCAGGGTTGTCTAAATTATGCAGCAAGAAAATCTGAATTATGCAGCAGTTTATGCGGCAAAAAAACTATTTATGCAGCAGATTATGCGTCTTTAGGTTTATTATTTGACACCTTTGGCAGCATAATTCTTTAGCTATTATTGCATGTTACAACTTAAATATTGATAGAAAAATAATGCAATAATTTAGACATGCTTAAGACAAATTTTAATATATAATATAGATACAGAACATGTTATTCATCAAAACTTTTTTAAATTTATTTACTTTTGTATTTATTAGTAACAAAACTCAAACAGAACAAAGCTCTGAGGTCAACAAGTACAGATTAGAGTCATAGTAGAGTACAAGGCGCAACTGAAGTCGTATCAACCACCAAAAGTATAAATCAAGGAGAAGGTGGCATATCGCCGCTAGGCGCTGTATAAACAGAACCACATCATTGAAATATCCTGATGCAACCAATAAAAGGGAAGGGGAGGAAAAGTAAAGGAGGAAGAGCAAAGAGCAATATGATGAAGAAGAAAAAGAGAAAACAAAAAAGGGAGGGGACAGGGAACACCGCAGCCATCAAATCACCAACAGGAGTGCAAGCAGTAATTTAATGGCATGTAAGGGGAGGATAGCTATTAAATAATCAGTGGGAAGCGTTGGGCAACCTTATGTTGTTTGATGCTCGGGCTCCAAAAATGATCGCAGGGTGGCCTATATGTTTCTCGGGTGGGAACCCTCAGGCATAGGTTCCCAGTATATCATTAGTTGCTCCTGACAGTATGCAGCGTCCTGCAACTAGTCACAGCAACGGGGAGCCCGCCGTCGCCCCCAGCATATCGCGACCCTATGCTTAGCCAGCAGCAGCAGCAATCCCACCAGCCTCCTGTGCGCGGAGGGAATCCCCTCAACATATCCCAAAAGAGCAAGCTTAGGGGTGTGTGGCAACAAGAGTCCAGTGATCTCCTCAGTTGCCCGGACCACCTCTGTCCAGCATTCTCGCAGCACTGTATAACTCCACGCAAGATGCAAGAAGTCCACCTCAGGAGCCAGACACCTCTCGCAGAACGCATCAGTTTGAATATTCATCCTCTTCAATCTACAGGGCGTATAATACAAGCGATGTAAAAAACTGAAGTAAATAAGGCGCAGTCTATAGTTAGGAGACAGCTCTCTCATATGCGCGTAGCATCATCGCCACTCGTCTATGGGAAGGGTTTTGCCTATGTCCGCCTTCCAGTGGGCTTTAGCTTTAATCTCAGTCTCAGACACCACGTTCTGCATGCAGACATATAGACTCATGAAATGCCTGTGCGGGGATCACGTTTGATATATAAGTTCCAATGCTCGGCACACCCGGGGCATTGCAGGAAAGCAGGGGTAACGCACACGTCACCTGCCACCAATTCTGAGAAAGAATAATCGGTGCAGTGCAGTGTCATGCATATCAACAAGTGCTGCCTCCAAGGAGATAAACATCCCATCCGAAAACCAAGATCCCAATGTGATTAAGTTGGACGCTCGAAGAAACTCCCAGACTCAGACATCCTCTGACAACAGCATGCCCTCAACATCTTGCACCGGCATCGAAGGTGCAAAGGGCTCTCCCACAACAGTGCACCGCTACAGCGCAGTCCAGGCCCTCGTCGTACAAACCACAGTATCGACCTCTCTTGGTCTGGGTCTGATTGGGCCACTAAGCACCCGTGGCAGCATATCAGACCACACTGCGTCACACTCCGGTGCCAAATGTGGCAGGTATCGTATAGGGTGCAGCCAAAAATGCGCAAAATGAGCCTGCGCGCAATGATAATAAAGTTCTAGACCCAGGACCACCAAACCACCCAGTTCAAATGGAAGTGTCAGCTTTTCCCATGAAATTCTGGGCTGCCGACCAGCCCAGGCCAGAGCCACAAGCGCAGACCTAAGCCGCTTCAGAAAGCTCACTGTAAGGACAAGAGGTAGATTGTTAAATAAATACAGAAATTTGGGCAGAATAACCATCTTCGATATCGCTATGCAACCTGTCAGCGAGAGCGGCAATAAACGCCACACCTCCACCTTATCTTCCAACCATGCAATAGCTTTGCTGTAATTTGCTGACCAAAGCGTATTAATGTCCCTACTCAGCCAGGTACCTAAATACTGCACTGGTCCATCAGCCCACAAGGGCGGCACTACCGACTTGGACCAGTTGATGGTGATCCCAGAAATCTGCCCTAAACAAACTATCTCATCAAGCAGAGCATCAAGGTGCAGATGGTTATCGCGAAAGTAGAGGGCGACATCGTCTGCATACATAGAGATCAATATTAGATGCTGTTGAAATGCCAATCCCCTGTGGTTATGGTGCTGTCTCAGGCGTGCCGCAAGCGGTTCCATCGAAACTGCAAAAAGCAGCGGAGAGAGTGGGCATCCCTGGAGAGTGCCTGTGCAATCGAAAAGGGATCAGAAATAGTCCCATTGACTCTTAGCCAGGTGGATGGCTGCGAGTACAACAGGTGAATCAGTTGAATAAACTAGGACTCAACCCCACCTGAGCTAACAAAGCGAACATATACGGCCATGCAAGAGAGTCAAATGTCTTATTGACATCAAGGAACACCGCTGCCGCACGGTCAGCAGGATTGATCACGCTAGATACTGCAAAGTAGGTGCAGAGATTATACAAGGTAGATTGCCCCGGCACAAAGCCGTACTGATCCTGCAGCACCAAGGAAGGGAGTAGAGGCTGCAGTCAGGCCGCAATACGTCGCGCCAAAATCTTATTATCTATATTTATTAATAATGAGAGAGGCCGATATGAATCGCAACAGCACGGGTCCTTCCCAGGCTTCAAAATAGTCATGATGAGAGCATCTCACAACGAGGCTGGGAGAACAACGTTCTCAAGAGCCTTCGCATATACCTCCAGGAGGTGCAGCTCTAATATATCTGCATATTCCTTATAGAAGGGCGGCGTCAGGCCATCCAGCCCAGGGGCCTTATCACCCGGCAGACTGCATATAGACTGGATCACATCATCCACAGAAAAGGTAGCGTCTGGATATTGCCTATATGAATTCTCAAACCACAGAAGGCTGATATCCTCAAAGTAGTCAGTGGCAGATGCAGATCTCAGCCCCGAGTGCTCAGCATACAGGTCAGAAGAGAAATAAGTGAGGGCTCACCTGATATCCTCAGTGACGGTACGCCACACATCAGTCAGCTCTACAATATAATTACTTGCCCACAGCTTACGAAGCATTGTTGCCAGCGTTCCACCGGCCCTTTCACCTTCACCATATCTCCTCACTGTAGCATCTTTCCCTAGGAAACAAACCTTGTGAAGAGCGGCCTCCTCATACTGTGTCATCTTTCATCTCAGTTCAGCCAGAATGTCACCAGACCAGTAAGAGACCAATAATTTTTGGAGATCAGCAAGTTGGGCCTCCGGGTTTGCTAAGTCCTACTTTAGCACCTTCAGCACTCCGTGCTGTTTAGTGAGGCAGAGCCCTCGAATTACTACCTTGAAAGCTTCCTACACAGTGCCCGCAGAGGACACATATCCCTGATTCTCAGCAAAGTAGTGTACAATGGGGTCACAGATCTCGTCCATAAAAACCTGATCTCTAAGCGCACCATGGGGAAGCCTCCACATAAAGGCACGACCGGGGCCTCCAGGAACAAGCAACTCCACCATGACCGGCGAATGATCCAGCAAGGTACAGGGCTTATGCTCAATTGACTGCATCCAGAGCTCCATGTCCCTGGTGCTGAGCCATCTAGCTATACGAGATCAACTGCCATGCACATAATTGACACAGGCACCCTCCCTGTCAGTTCCATTTTTTGCCCTCCATAGGTCCACCAGAGAACCTTCAGTCATCACAAGAAACAAGGCCATAGCAGCCGCCACATGCTGTGGTCTAGCCTGGCTTTCACGATCCGCCACAAAGTCCAGTACCACGTTGAAGTCCCCCCACCCGACAGCAGGGACCCAGGACCCAGTGAGCTAATCAACTGCCACACATCCCAAAAAAGTTCAGGGTCATCAATATTTGGGCCATAGATCGACACCAACCTACGTGGTCTACCTAGCAGTGTTCCTCACAACATGAAATAGTGACCATTCGGATCCACAAGCACATTTTCAGTACGCCATTGCAGCCCCTTCGGGATCAAGATCACCACGCCCGTGCATATCTCGAGTACATCGCAGCATGACACTCACCAATCCAACCAGCTTTCCCCCGGTGTTTCGTGGCTTCCACCAGGTAAGTCTCCTGCAGCATATAAATGTCAATAGCATGACGCTGCATAGAGGCAGAGAGCAACCTCATCTTACACCCATCATTCAGCCCACGAACATTCCAAGTGAGGCAGCGTACAGGCGTCACGCTTTTTTGCTCCATCCCAGCAATCTACCAAAACACACAACTCCCCATATCATCTCAATAGAGACATCGGCTGCATGCAGGGGAAAGAACAGGAGAGAGAGAAAAAAGGCAAGGAGAGTAAACCAAGTACACAACATTACAGACCCTGACCTACGCTGACCCCCAATTGGGTTGGTACTACAATTCCGCCCAAACCCAAATACATATCCCACAACATGATAAAAAACAGTTTGAATGGACTCATCTAATAGGGCGTCAGCGAGGCCATCTGAGAACCATCCCGAATGGGATGGGAGGGCAAGGGGTCTCACAATGTAAGGTGTATAGCAGAACAGACCACACCAACATTTAAACCAACAACAAATTTGCAGGCCACAAGACACTGGACAGGGCCACGGGACCCCACACAGTAGAATGAATTCAGTCATTGTCACTAAGAGCGTCACCCTCTCTGCCAGTAGCCCGCAGGTACTCCTATGGCGCCTTTTTGGGGACAGATTTAGAGTACTTAGCTGCCAGTTTTGGGTCAGTGAAAAAGTGCAGCTTGCCCTCATGCTGCACTCATAGTTTAGCTGGATAAATGAGAGAGTATTTGGCATCGGTCTGGCTCAGAGTGCATTTGGCCGTCAAGAAGGCCTTACAGACCGCCTGCACCCCAGGAGTGTAGTCAGGAAAGATACTCAGTTCAGTATTATTATAGATCACAGGTCGACGCTCTCTGGCCAGTCTAAGTATAGTATCCCTACCTCTGTAGTTCAGTAAACGTACAATAATATGGCGCTGACGATCAGGCCCCGCAGGTCACCAGTAGCAGGGCCCTGCCTAACCAGAGAGACCAGTGCCAGGATCACTGGACAGCCACTTCCAGGAGAAGGGGGGTAGGTCCACACCCCAGGCGTCTTGAGGGACGTCCCCCCACTGTCACAGGGCACCAGCAGCCCCCCCGAGTCCACCAAAACACAGGGGAGGGCGACAGGAGGCACCAGCCCCCAGACCAGCCATAGACTACCACTCCCGCGGTAGCCCGCAGCCCGGCCAAGCCGCTAACCAGGCCCGTGGGAGCAGAACATAAAGGGCATCGGCCAAATAGGCAGGAGGGGCTGCTGTCGGGTCTCCCACCCCGATCACGGGGCTGAGAAGAGAAAGGGAGAAAGGGGCTGCTCCCCACGCCACTCACCAGCCCGGCCTCCAGCAGCCGAAGAAGCAGGCACCGCAGAGGCCTAATCATGGCCCATCCCGCAGGGCTGCACAGGCCAGCACGGTTCCCAGCACCCAACTGGCACCCTGCAGCGGCCCGCAGCCTCCCGAGCCTTACCCTGCGGCACTCGGAAGGATTAGGAGGCGGGCGGCTGTTTTGCCAGGCTAAAAGCGCCAATAAAGTCCCCCGCCAGGCAGAGCCTCACAGTGTGGCGGCCATCTTGCGGGATGGCCAGGCCACGCCCCATGTTATTCATCAATACTTAATTAATCTCTTTGTCTGGCATTGAAACACAGGAACACTAAGGCCCTCATTATAACCCTGGCAGTCGGTGATAAAGCGGCAGTAATACCGCTAACAGGCCGGCAGTCAAAAAAATTGAATTACTACCATGGAGGAAACCGCCAACACAGACAGCCACTTTAACACTCCGACCGCCACCGCGGTAGCAACAAACACTGCGGAGGTAACTGCCAACAGATAGGCGGAAGACAATATACTGCCCACACTATTACAAGGCACCAATCAGCCAGCTTTTCCGGGGTGGTACCAATGCCATCAAAAGCACGGAGGAAACAGTCTTTGGAAGGGAAACCACTCACTGCTCGACACTCAACGAAGAACCAGGACGCCATGGAGCCCGAACTACAGGTGTTACCAATGTTGGTGTATCTTCTTATCTACCAGGAGTATGAACGGCGGCGGCGACCACAGTGAGTACTGCACCTAGCACACAGGGGAGGGGAGGAGGGAAGAGAGAGTGACACACACTCGCAAAACACAACACCCCCACCTCTCACCCACAACAGCACACACACACACACATATCCAATAACATCACAGATACACCCTGTCACCCCCTTGAAGAACGCAAGGACCAAATGAAATGAGTTTAACAAGTGTAATATTCGAACAATCAGATAGCCCAAGAGAACAGTAATTAATCAGTATACACAAATATTTACAGCAAGTACACAAGTCCGTACACTGTCCCATGAAATGTCTGTGGACCAGTGGTCCCAAAAAGCATGGGCAAAGCCTACACATGACAACTGCCTCAAAACGGAGAGAACACTGCTGGGGCATCAGGTCAGAAAAATCAGGCACCTCAGGGGGAAGGAGAGGGGGGGCACCTCAGCCGGATGATGGTACAACTCCACTGCTCCTCGAGGGGGGCTCCATTCCCACTGCCTGGTCGTAGGAAGTGCAAAGCCACAGTCTCTCAAGTCTCTCAAGTCTCTCAAGTCTCTCAAGTGGGTGGTTTGCCCACTGTCTGGTCGTGGGGAGTGCAAAGCCACAGTCTCTCAAGTCTCTCAAGTGGGTGGTTTGCCCACTGCTTGGTCCTGAGGAGTGCAAAGTGTCAGGAATAAGGCTGTGCGCGGTCCGGGTCCCGCCCGAAACTCCACTGCGTGGATTTGCGGCACTTTATGCGCACCATTTGTCATCCCCTCTTGCTCCAAAAGTGGCCATCAGCGTCATCTGCCCTGTGGTAAAGCTCATGTAGCTGCAGGGTCAGGACATTGGTGGAAAAAATGCACTTATCAGTGCTATTCTATGAAGGGACTACAATTCCCATGTTTTTAGAGGCAGCAGCCATCTTGAGGTGTGGCAGGCCTATAAAGTCCAGCCACACCCAAGCGCGTTGCTCACTATTTTGAAGACTTCGATGCAGTCAGACCTCGTGGAGGTTCCTCGGAAGAAGAGCAGATTTCCTGCATGGCAGATTGACGGTAAATCGGAGTATCCTTGTTTCCATGGTGAATTCAGATACGAGTAGGTCGTACTCATAGCGGTAAGGTCTTGATGATCCCCATCTTGAAGGGAGTTGTTACTTCCAAAAGGTAAAGTGCCCCTTAGCACAGCGAACAAATCATTTTCAGTTTTCAGAGTAAAGCAGTCTTGGTGCGACGATCAAAGCGCTTCAGAGCACAGAAGTAAAGTGCCCCTTAGCACAATGAGCAAAGCGCTTCAGGACACACATGTAAAGTGCTGTTGGCACAGAAATCAAAGTGCTTCAGTCCTCATGAGTAAAGCGCCCTTGGCAGGGCAATCAAAGCGCTTCAGTCCACATGAGGAAAGCACCCTTGGCACAGCAATAAAAGCGCTTCAGTACGCATGAGTAAAGCGCCCTTGGCATGGCAATCAAAGCGCTTCAGTCTGCAAGAGTCAAGCGCCCTTGGCACGGCAATCAAAGCGCTTCAGTCCGCATGAGTAAAGCGCCCTTGGCACAGCAATCAAAGAGCTTCAGTCCATATGAGTAAAGCGCCCTTGGCACGGCAATCAAAGCACTTCAGTCCACATGAGTAAAGCGCCCTTGGTACGCAATCAAAGCGCTTCAGTCCGCATGAGTAAAGCGCCCTTGGTACGCAATCAAAGCGCTTCAGTCCACATGAGGAAAGCGCCCTTGGCACGGCAATCAAAGCACTTCAGTCCACATGAGGAAAGCACCCTTGGCATAGCAATCAAAGCGCTTCAGTCCACATGCGTAAAACGCCCTTGGCACAACAATCAAAGTGATTCAGGCCACATGAGTAAAGTGCCCCTTAGCATAACGAGCATAACGCTTCAGATAAGAGAAGTGAAAGCACTTTCTGGCATAAGGAACAAAGCGCTTCATGTATAATAATCAAAGCTCTTCATGAACAATAAACAAGGCGCTTTGGCCCAACGAATAAAGCGCTTCAAGTTCAATGAGTAAAACTTTCAGGCCTATAGTTGTAAATGTGAAAGCATTTTTAGAGATAAGCTAATTATAGTTTCATTGTTTTTTGAAAAGTATAATATGTGAAAAGCATATTTAAGTCTTTGAGAATCTCTAGGCTATGATCAAACGTTTATGTTATCAATGCATACAGGGAGTGCAGAATTATTAGGCAAATGAGTATTTTGACCACATCATCCTCTTTATGCATGTTGTCTTACTCCAAGCTGTATAGGCTCGAAAGCCTACTACCAATTAAGCATATTAGGTGATGTGCATCTCTGTAATGAGAAGGGGTGTGGTCTAATGACATCAACACCCTATATCAGGTGTGCATAATTATTAGGCAACTTCCTTTCCTTTGGCAAAATGGGTCAAAAGAAGGACTTGACAGGCTCAGAAAAGTAAAAAATAGTGAGATATCTTGCAGAGGGATGCAGCACTCTTAAAATTGCAAAGCTTCTGAAGCGTGATCATCGAACAATCAAGCGTTTCATTCAAAATAGTCAACAGGGTCACAAGAAGCGTGTGGAAAAACCAAGGCGCAAAATAACTGCCCATGAACTGAGAAAAGTCAAGCGTGCAGCTGCCACGATGCCACTTGCCACCAGTTTGGCCATATTTCAGAGCTGCAACATCACTGGAGTGCCCAAAAGCACAAGGTGTGCAATACTCAGAGACATGGCCAAGGTAAGAAAGGCTGAAAGACGACCACCACTGAACAAGACACACAAGCAGAAACGTCAAGACTGGGCCAAGAAATATCTCAAGACTGATTTTTCTAAGGTTTTATGGACTGATGAAATGAGAGTGAGTCTTGATGGGCCAGATGGATGGGCCCGTGGCTGGATTGGTAAAGGGCAGAGAGCTCCAGTCCGACTCAGACGCCAGCAAGGTGGAGGTGGAGTACTGGTTTGGGCTGGTATCATCAAAGATGAGCTTGTGGGGCCTTTTCGGGTTGAGGATGGAGTCAAGCTCAACTCCCAGTCCTACTGCCAGTTCCTGGAAGACACCTTCTTTAAGCAGTGGTACAGGAAGAAGTCTGCATCCTTCAAGAAAAACATGATTTTCATGCAGGACAATGCTCCATCACACGCGTCCAAGTACTCCACAGCGTGGCTGGCAAGAAAGGGTATAAAAGAAGGAAATCTAATGACATGGCCTCCTTGTTCACCTGATCTGAACCCCATTGAGAACCTGTGGTCCATCATCAAATGTGAGATTTACAAGGAGGGAAAACAGTACACCTCTCTGAACAGTGTCTGGGAGGCTGTGGTTGCTGCTGCACGCAATGTTGATGGTGAACAGATCAAAACACTGACAGAATCCATGGATGGCAGGCTTTTGAGTGTCCTTGCAAAGAAAGGTGGCTATATTGGTCACTGATTTGTTTTTGTTTTGTTTTTGAATGTCAGAAATTTATATTTGTGAATGTTGAGATGTTATATTGGTTTCACTGGTAATAATAAATAATTGAAATGGGTATATATTTTTTTTTGTTAAGTTGCCTAATAATTATGCACAGTGATAGTCACCTGCACACACAGATATCCCCCTAACATAGCTAAAACTAAAAACAAACTAAAAACTACTTCCAAAAATATTCAGCTTTGATATTAATGAGTTTTTTGGGTTCATTGAGAACATGGTTGTTGTTCAATAATAAAATTAATCCTCAAAAATACAACTTGCCTAATAATTCTGCACTCCCTGTAGTTGTTACAGGATTGACATTCAGAGTATGACCATAGTCCAAAGCTCTTGCCATCTCTTGGTTCTGAGGTTGTAGTTCATTCTTGTTCCATGATTCAAAGAAGGGGCTTCGCCCTCACTTCAAAAAGGGGTCTCAATCTGATATCATGGAGGCGCCTTTAGTCAAGAGTCTATTGATGATTTATACTGCTATGAATGAGTATATGCATATTTGTTCTAACGTTTTCTTTTCAGATCTCTCTCCCTGCAGTTCCCTACCCTAATTCCCTTCCATCCTCCGGGCTTCATCATAACTTTGTGCTATAATAGCTTTCTGAGTTTGTGACGCCGGGAGGTGGGCCTTTTGTTCAGCAATGTGCAGATCCCGAGGAAAGGACACTGTGACGCAAAGCCACAGTATCTCAAGTCTCTCAAGTGGGTGGTTTGCCCACTGCTTGGTCCTGAGGAGTGCAAAGCCACAGTCTCTCAAGTGGGTGGATTGCCCACTGCTTGGTCCTGGGGAGTGCAAAGCCACAGTCTCTCAAGTCTCTGAAGTGGGTGGTTTGCCCACTGCTTGGTCCTGGGGAGTGCAACGCCACAGTCTCTCAAATCAGTGACATGTTCCACTGGTTCTGGAGAGGGCTTTGTGCCCAGAGTGCTTCATCCTGCCAAGGACAGTGTTAGTGAATGCTTTTATCCACTGGTTCTGGAGGGGGCTTTGTGTACAGAGTGCTACATCCTGCCAAGGACTGTGTTAGTGGATGCTTTTTTCCAGTGGTTCTGGAGGGGGCTTTGTGCCTAGAGTGCTTCATCCTGCCAAGGACTGTGTTATTGGATGCTTTTCTCCACTGCTTCTGGAGGGGCCTTTGTGCCCAGAGTGCTACATCCTGCCAAGGACTGTGTTAGTGGATGCTTTTCTCCACTGGTTCTAGAGTGGCCTTTGTGCTCAGAGTGCTTCATCCTGCCAAGGACTGTGTTAGTGGATGCCTTTCTCCACTGCTTCTGGAGGGGGCTTTGTGCCCAGATTGCTTCATCCTGCCAAGGACTGTGTTAGTGGATGCTTTTCTCCACTGGTTCTGGAGAGAGCTTTGTGCCCAGTGATGCTGCTCCTGGGGTGTGGTATGCTGACTTCGTCTCACCTGTGTGTCACAGCCACGCGATGTAACCAGAACAGGTAGCATGATACTCCATGGAGGCAGACCCACACTCCATCCTGCGGCGACTTAGGCTGCCAATTGCTGGTTGGTGTCAGTGCTGGAGGAGGTGTCTCAAGTGGCGTGTCCAGGGTCTAGGATGTCACCTGCAGACTCTGACGGCTGCACACTGGGGATGGGGCTGACATCCGACAGAGTGGCATCGGCTGTGCACGTGGTGGTGCTGATGGTGGTGTAGGTGGCGGTGGCTGTGGCGGAGATACTGCCAGTGCAGGCCGTGGCGCAAGTGACTGTTGGTGTGGATGGAGACACCATACCGTCTCCGGCAGCCTCGGATGGCTGATCCTTGGGGAGGATGCTGCAGACTGACGTTGTGGCAGCGGTGCTGCAGGTGGCACTGAAGATGGTGGTACAGGTGGTGGTCGGAGTGGCGGTGGTGACTGGGGTGCATGTGGCTGCCATCCCTGATGATGTAGTGGTCACCAGCCCCTCCCCAGGTGACATCATGCCCAGAGGTGATGTGCCCTTTGGCTTGTGGTCCTTCCCCATCTTGACAGCTGCTGCAGGGACCTTGGCAATGTCCACTCTGTGTTTGTGCGAGGCCTTGCTGGGTGGGTGGTGTGGCTGTGCCCTGCTTGAAGCCGGTCCCTTTTTGAGCTTTGCAGGTGGTGGAATAGGGTGGTCCTTCTTTTCCATTGGTGGCACACTGGCAGCTCTGATGGGTGCCCCCTTTGTCTGTACTGGAGTAGCAAGGACCACAGCGGATGCAGATTTGGTGGCTGAGGTGCTGGCCTGGGATCTAGACATCCTGGTGGCCCGAGGAGAAGGATGGGGGGAAGTGTAGGGAAGAGCTCCAGGGTAGCTAGGTAAATTGTTTTGGACACGCTGGGACAGGAAGATGGAGGGGGTATGGGAGTGGAGGAAGAGGTAGTGGTTGTATGAGGTGTACGTCTGCTGAGTTTGGGTGAAGGTGAATGGGTTGGAGGCTGTTGTGAGGTGGATGGCTGTTGAGTGGGTGTGTGCCAGCATTTGTTTACTTTGGGAGGAGGGCTCACAGACACGCACACACTGGGAGAGGACACAGGTGATGTGTGAATGGCAGTGGGGGTGGTGATTGCACCTGAGCGGTGTGTAGTGATGGGCGTGATGGTGGTAAAGCTCATGTAGCTGCAGGGTCAGGACATTGGTGGAAAAAATGCACTTATCAGTGCTATTCTATGAAGGGACTACAATTCCCATGTTTTTAGAGGCAGCAGCCATCTTGAGGTGTGGCAGGCCTATAAAGTCCAGCCACACCCAAGCGCGTTGCTCACTATTTTGAAGACTTCGATGCAGTCAGACCTCGTGGAGGTTCCTCGGAAGAAGAGCAGATTTCCTGCATGGCAGATTGACGGTAAATCGGAGTATCCTTGTTTCCATGGTGAATTCAGATACGAGTAGGTCGTACTCGTAGCGGTAAGGTCTTGATGATCCCCATCTTGAAGGGAGTTGTTACTTCCAAAAGGTAAAGTGCCCCTTAGCACAGCGAGCAAATCATTTTCAGTTTTCAGAGTAAAGCAGTCTTGGTGCGACGATCAAAGCGCTTCAGAGCACAGAAGTAAAGTGCCCCTTAGCACAATGAGCAAAGCGCTTCAGGACACACATGTAAAGTGCTGTTGGCACAGAAATCAAAGTGCTTCAGTCCTCATGAGTAAAGCGCCCTTGGCAGGGCAATCAAAGCGCTTCAGTCCACATGAGGAAAGCACCCTTGGCACAGCAATAAAAGCGCTTCAGTACGCATGAGTAAAGCGCCCTTGGCATGGCAATCAAAGCGCTTCAGTCTGCAAGAGTCAAGCGCCCTTGGCACGGCAATCAAAGCGCTTCAGTCCGCATGAGTAAAGCGCCCTTGGCACAGCAATCAAAGAGCTTCAGTCCATATGAGTAAAGCGCCCTTGGCACGGCAATCAAAGCACTTCAGTCCACATGAGTAAAGCGCCCTTGGTACGCAATCAAAGCGCTTCAGTCCGCATGAGTAAAGCGCCCTTGGTACGCAATCAAAGCGCTTCAGTCCACATGAGGAAAGCGCCCTTGGCACGGCAATCAAAGCACTTCAGTCCACATGAGGAAAGCACCCTTGGCATAGCAATCAAAGCGCTTCAGTCCACATGCGTAAAACGCCCTTGGCACAACAATCAAAGTGATTCAGGCCACATGAGTAAAGTGCCCCTTAGCATAACGAGCATAACGCTTCAGATAAGAGAAGTGAAAGCACTTTCTGGCATAAGGAACAAAGCGCTTCATGTGTAATAATCAAAGCTCTTCATGAACAATAAACAAGGCGCTTTGGCCAAACGAATAAAGCGCTTCAAGTTCAATGAGTAAAACTTTCAGGCCTATAGTTGTAAATGTGAAAGCATTTTTAGAGATAAGCTAATTATAGTTTCATTGTTTTTTGAAAAGTATAATATGTGAAAAGCATATTTAAGTCTTTGAGAATCTCTAGGCTATGATCAAACGTTTATGTTATCAATGCATAGTTGTTACAGGATTGACATTCAGAGTATGACCATAGTCCAAAGCTCTTGCCATCTCTTGGTTCTGAGGTTGTAGTTCATTCTTGTTCCATGATTCAAAGAAGGGGCTTTGCCCTCACTTCAAAAAGGGGTCTCAATCTGATATCATGGAGGCGCCTTTAGTCAAGAGTCTATTGATGATTTATACTGCTATGAATGAGTATATGCATATTTGTTCTAACGTTTTCTTTTCAGATCTCTCTCCCTGCAGTTCCCTACCCTAATTCCCTTCCACCCTCCGGGCTTCATCATAACTTTGTGCTATAATAGCTTTCTGAGTTTGTGACGCCGGGAGGTGGGCCTTTTGTTCAGCAATGTGCAGATCCCGAGGAAAGGACACTGTGACGCAAAGCCACAGTATCTCAAGTCTCTCAAGTGGGTGGTTTGCCCACTGCTTGGTCCTGAGGAGTGCAAAGCCACAGTCTCTCAAGTGGGTGGATTGCCCACTGCTTGGTCCTGGGGAGTGCAAAGCCACAGTCTCTCAAGTCTCTGAAGTGGGTGGTTTGCCCACTGCTTGGTCCTAGGGAGTGCAACGCCACAGTCTCTCAAATCAGTGACATGTTCCACTGGTTCTGGAGAGGGCTTTGTGCCCAGAGTGCTTCATCCTGCCAAGGACAGTGTTAGTGAATGCTTTTATCCACTGGTTCTGGAGGGGGCTTTGTGTACAGAGTGCTACATCCTGCCAAGGACTGTGTTAGTGGATGCTTTTTTCCAGTGGTTCTGGAGGGGGCTTTGTGCCTAGAGTGCTTCATCCTGCCAAGGACTGTGTTATTGGATGCTTTTCTCCACTGCTTCTGGAGGGGCCTTTGTGCCCAGAGTGCTACATCCTGCCAAGGACTGTGTTAGTGGATGCTTTTCTCCACTGGTTCTAGAGTGGCCTTTGTGCTCAGAGTGCTTCATCCTGCCAAGGACTGTGTTAGTGGATGCCTTTCTCCACTGCTTCTGGAGGGGGTTTTGTGCCCAGATTGCTTCATCCTGCCAAGGACTGTGTTAGTGGATGCTTTTCTCCACTGGTTCTGGAGAGAGCTTTGTGCCCAGTGATGCTGCTCCTGGGGTGTGGTATGTTGACTTCGTCTCACCTGTGTGTCACAGCCACGCGATGTAACCAGAACAGGTAGCATGATACTCCATGGAGGCAGACCCACACTCCATCCTGCGGCGACTTAGGCTGCCAATTGCTGGTTGGTGTCAGTGCTGGAGGTGGTGTCTCAAGTGGCGTGTCCAGGGTCTAGGATGTCACCTGCAGACTCTGACGGCTGCACACTGGGGATGGGGCTGACATCCGACAGAGTGGCATCGGCTGTGCACGTGGTGGTGCTGATGGTGGTGTAGGTGGCGGTGGCTGTGGCGGAGATACTGCCAGTGCAGGCCGTGGCGCAAGTGACTGTTGGTGTGGATGGAGACACCATACCGTCTCCGGCAGCCTCGGATGGCTGATCCTTGGGGAGGATGCTGCAGACTGACGTTGTGGCAGCGGTGCTGCAGGTGGCACTGAAGATGGTGGTACAGGTGGTGGTCGGAGTGGCGGTGGTGACTGGGGTGCATGTGGCTGCCATCCCTGATGATGTAGTGGTCACCAGCCCCTCCCCAGGTGACATCATGCCCAGAGGTGATGTGCCCTTTGGCTTGTGGTCCTTCCCCATCTTGACAGCTGCTGCAGGGACCTTGGCAATGTCCACTCTGTGTTTGTGCGAGGCCTTGCTGGGTGGGTGGTGTGGCTGTGCCCTGCTTGAAGCCGGTCCCTTTTTGAGCTTTGCAGGTGGTGGAATAGGGTGGTCCTTCTTTTCCATTGGTGGCACACTGGCAGCTCTGATGGGTGCCCCCTTTGTCTGTACTGGAGTAGCAAGGACCACAGCGGATGCAGATTTGGTGGCTGAGGTGCTGGCCTGGGATCTAGACATCCTGGTGGCCCGAGGAGAAGGATGGGGGGAAGTGTAGGGAAGAGCTCCAGGGTAGCTAGGTAAATTGTTTTGGACACGCTGGGACAGGAAGATGGAGGGGGTATGGGAGTGGAGGAAGAGGTAGTGGTTGTATGAGGTGTACGTCTGCTGAGTTTGGGTGAAGGTGAATGGGTTGGAGGCTGTTGTGAGGTGGATGGCTGTTGAGTGGGTGTGTGCCAGCATTTGTTTACTTTGGGAGGAGGGCTCACAGACACGCACACACTGGGAGAGGACACAGGGGATGTGTGAATGGCAGTGGGGGTGGTGATTGCACCTGAGCGGTGTGTAGTGATGGGCGTGATGGTGATGGAGGTAGTGGCTGAGGATGTAGTGCATGCAAGTGTGAGTGGAGACGAGACAGGGAGGGAGATGGAGGACGTGGAGGATGTGGAGGAGGGGGACACAGTGGAGGCAGTGGATGTTGGTGTGTCTGCATGGGTATGGTGCTTTTGTGAGTGCCTGTGGGATGTGTGGTGCTTTTGTTTGCCTGAGCCACTTTTGTGTGTTGATGAGTGTGCATGCTGGTCTGATGGTGTTCTTGGGATAGGCTGAGGTAGAGGGGATTGGTTCTGGGTAGTGGAAGTTGGAGGGGGGAGGCTGCACACAAGGACAATGGCTGCCATCAGTTCTGAGGCCAGAGCCTGAAATGCTCTCTGTTGGGCAGCCACACCATAATGAATGCCCTCCAGGTATGCATTTGTTTGCTGCAAATGCCTCTCGACATCCTGGATGGCATTCAAAATGGATGACTGCCCAACAGTGAGGGATATCAGGAGGTCAATGGCCTGCTCACTGAGGACAGCAGGGCTGACTGGGGCAGGGCCTGAGGTGCCTGGGGCGAAGGAGATGCCCACCCTCCTGGGTGGGCGGGCACAGGAAACACGCTGAGGGGCTGCTGGGAGGGCGGTGCTGGTAGGGGGGTGGCAGCTGTACCTGTTCTTGCGGTGGGCACAGAGGTGCCCGCCACCGCAAGGGAGCTCCCATCAGAGGAGGAGTCGCTGTCGCTGGTGTCCCCTCCTGTCCCTGTCGTGGAGCTCCCCTCGCCCTCCGTCCCACTGGTGCCTTCACCGTCGGCGGATTCACCATCCTGGGCCATGTAGGATGCAGCTCCCTCCGTCTCCGGTTCCTCTGCTCCTCCACCAGATGATGCTAATGCACACAAGGACAGGGTGACAAAACAAGAAGGGGGGGAAGACAGAGGAGACACATGGTCAATGCCAGCAACACCACTACCGTTGGCGGACACAACACACAGGGAGCAGCCCGATGCACAAGGCCATGCACTAGCAGTTAGTAGGAACATCACCTGCCCATGGGGGACTATGCCTAACACCATTTGCTGCACACCTGGAACCCACAGGAGCCTGACTAGTTGTAGATGCCCACTACCACTATTGGGGTTGGAGTGCCACAGATCCTGCCTAACAAGGGACCTACCCTACCAAGTTCGGCCTAGCCTAGGGGAACCCACAACCCACATCCCCCACTCAGACACCTCGTAAATCACGCAGTGTCAGGTCAATGAGACTGTACTCACCCCCTAGTGGCTGCTGTGATGCCCTCAAGCGCCCATCCATCTCCAGATATGCCACCACTAGGATCTGGAACATGGGGGGGGTCATGGTGCGACAGGCACCCCTTCCATGTTGGGAGCCCATCCCCAGCTGGGCCTCCGCCGTCTTCTTGCTCCAGCGGCGCAGGTCCTTCCATCTCTTGCGGCAGTGGGTGCTCCGTCTATGATAGACCCCCAGGGTCTGCACTTCCTTGGAGATGGCACGCCAAATACCCTTCTTCTGGTGGGTGCTGGCCTACAGGAAAGGTATAGGATGAAAGGAAATTACTCCCCAATCCGGTTCGTCATACTCATTGCCCACCAGTTCCCACCCATGCCCTGACACACATACACTCACCATCCTCACATGCAGGTCTCAGCCCCCACCCCCACATGTATCTTCCATCCACACCACTCCATACATTCATGGCCCACGCATCATGCTCACAGTGTACTCACCTGTTTGTCTGGAGGACCATAGAGTAGCGTGTACTGGGGGAGGACCCTATCCACTAGTCTCTCCAACTTTTCCGAAGTAAAGGCAGGGGCCATTTCCCCAGACACTCGATCCATTGTTGCTACCAGACACAGGTCACAGCAGCACTTGCATTGTAGGTCCTCTCCTGTTGAAGGTCAGGTATCAAGTGAGTGAACAGATAGAAAATGGCGGAGACGTCTGCGGCGGTGCGTACCGTCACCGCTGGCGTACATCTTCATTAGCTCCTGGAACCCATAGGGCCCAATGATAACCAATGCTGAATTGCGCGGCGGTCTTCGACCACCTACCCCGATGCTGCACAACGCCAGCGCAGTTACATCACTTCCCCTTGTCCCTCCTTACAGGTCAGGCAACCGCCATTTCAGGGTGGCACATGGCATGGCACCTAACTGCATCACAGCACATTTGGGAAGAAATACGGACAGACAACGCCACACACGGATTCACTCACATTACAGCAAAAACACTTGTGCAACCTATGTGGTACATGACCCTCTGCTGACCATTCTTCTCCATAGGGCACATCCGCTAGGGCAGATAATGAGATGGCGTCATCCTCCGGTGTACAGGCCCCTGGTGGACCTGTCGACAATGGAAGACAGACACATTATTATCACCTACAGACTTGATCGTGCCACAATCCAAGAACTGTGTGCCCAATTGGAGCCTGACCTTATGTCAGCTATTCGCCATCCCACAGGAATCCCCCCCTAGTGCAGGTCCTGTCAGTGCTCCATTTTCTGGCAAGTGTCTCCTTTCAAACTACAGTGGCCATGGCATCAGGGATGTCTCAGCCAATGTTCTCCAACATGTTGACCAGAGTGTTGTCTGCCCTGCTGAAACACATGTACAGCTACATTGTATTCCCCCAGGTGGAGGATTTGGCCACAGTGAAATCTGACTTCTATGCCCTGGGACATATCCCCAACATCACTGGTGCCATTGATGGTACACATGTGGCATTTGTCCCCCCCCTGCAGAAATGAACAGGTGTACAGAAATCAAAAAAGCTACCATTCTATGAATGTGCAGACGGTGTGTTTGGCAGACCAGTACATCTCCCATGTGAATGCCAAGTATCCTGGCTCTGTGCATGACGCTTACATTTTGAGGAATAGCAGCATCCCTTATGTGATGGGCCAACTCCAGAGGCACTGTGTGTGGCTAATAGGTGAGCCCAAGGTCCCCACACAGTATGAATAGGTGTCTGGGTATGGGGTATTCCCTAAGGGTTAGTGTGTGTCTAATAGATTTCCCTCGACATTTGCAGGTGACTCTGGTTACCCCGGCCTCTCATGGCTACTGACCCCAATGAGGAATGCCAGGACAAGAGCAGAGGAGTGCTACAATAAGGCACATGGGAGAACTAGGCGTATGATTGAGCAGATTTTTGGCCTCCTGAAGGATAGATTCCGGTGCCTCCATCTAACAGGTGGCTCCCTATACCACACACCGAAGAAGGTGTGCCAGATAATCGTGGCATGCTGCATGTTGCACAACCTGGCTTTGCGACGCCAGGTGCCTTTTCTGCAGGAGGATGGGCCTGATGATGGTATTGTGGCAGCTGTGGAGCCTGTGGACAGTGAGGAAGAGGAGGCAGAGGAAGAAGATATTGACAACCAAAACAGCATCATCATGCAGTACATCCAGTGAGACACAGGTAAGAGAATGGCACTGCTCATCTCATATCTGACTACTGTAGGACATTGTATAAGTCAGCCTCTTAACCTCTGTGTATGGACACTGACAGTTCAGTTTGGCTTTCCATTTCACAGATCTGAGTACCTCATTCTGCCTTCTGCTATGTTTACTGCTGCTCAACAACTGTCATACATTGGTATGTGCAAATGAACATTAACATTGATATTTGTCGAAGAAGTTGTAATTATACATTTGTGAAAGTACAGACTGACTCCAGATTGGTTTGTGATTCAAGGGTGTTTATTTATGGGCTAATATGTATAGGGGTATGTGGAAGGGGCTGGGGTGGTGGTGGAGGAATGTCCAGGATAGAGTCCAGTCTCTTGGTATCACAGGTGCATTGTCCAAGGGGGCATAGGAAGTGGAGCAATGGCAGTTCAAGGTAGGCAGGGTGACATAGTGGGACAGAAGGGTGACAATCAGGAGAGTCTTATTTCCTGGTGGGGGTCTTGGTAATGTTCTCTGTCTTCTGCCTGGATCGCAGGGAGTGTTTGCGGGGTAGTTCTCCTTCTGCAGGGGGTGGGGTGCTGGTGGCCTGTTGGTCCTGTGGCGGGACCTCCTGTCCACTGGCGCCGGCAGACATGGAAGGCTATTCATCATTGGGGCTGGTGTCAGGGGCCCGGTGGTATGCCACTGTCTCCCTCATGGTGTTGACCATGTCTGCCAGCACCCCTGCAATGGTGACCAGGGTGGTGGTAATGGACTTCAAGTCCTCCCTGATCCCCAGGTACTGTCCCTCCTGCAGCCGCTGGGTCTCCTGAAACTTGGCCAGTACCGTGCCGATGGTCACCTGGGAATGGTGGTATGCTCCCATTATGTGTGAGAGTGCCTCGTGGACAGTGGGTTCCCTGGGCCTGTGCTTCCCCTGTCACACAGCAGGCCTCCCAACTTCCCTGTTATTCTGTGCCTCTGTCCCCTGAACCGTGCGCCCACCTCTACTGACCCCAGGTCCCCGATTGTCCTGTGTTTGTGGGGTTGCTTGGGGTCCCTGTAGTGGTGGACACACTGCTGATTGACGTGTCCTGGGGACAGTGGCATGGGCCCGCTGGGTGGGTGCTGTGGTGGTGTTTCCTGAGGGGGGAGGTTGTGTGGTGGTTTGGGACTGTGGCAGAGGAACCGACTGTCCAGAGGTCCCTGATGGGCCGGGCTGCTCATCTTGATCCAGGTGTGCAGAGCTGCTGTTGTCACTGTGGGCCTTTTCTGTGGGGGGACTGGATATGGCTGGCACCTCCTGTCCGGTGATGTTGTGTAGGGGTCCTGTTGCGGTGGAAATGCATTGTTATTGTATCTGTGTGTGCCATCTTGTGCAATGGGTGTGTTTCCCTCTACTACTGTGCTTGCAATATCGCCTTGGCCCTTGTGTGAGTGGTGATTGTGTGCCCTGGGTGAGTCTCTCCCTTGGACATGCTTTGGTGATGGGTGTCCATGCAGGTCTAAGTTGGGTGTTCATGCATTGCTGTAACATGCAGGGCTTGGTATTGGGATGTGTGGGTTATGATAGTGGAGTATATGTGAGGTGGTGGAGTGATGGGTGTGAGGGTAGGGGTTGGGGTTTGTGATGGCATGCAGGTAGGGTGGGAGGATATAATAGTAAAGCTATGACTTACCAGAGTCCAGTCCTCCTGCTACTCCTGCGAGGCCCCCAGGATGCATGATCGCCAAGACTTGCTCCTCCCATGTTGTTAGTTGTGGGGGGTTAGGGGGGGGTCCACCGCCAGTCCTCTGTATGGCTACCTGGTGTCTGGATACCACAGAACGTACCTTCCCCCGTAGGTCGTTCCACCTCTTCCTAATGTCATCCCGTGTTCTTGGATGCTGTCCCACTGCGTTGACCCTGTTGACAATTCTCCGCCATAGCTCCATCTTCCTAGCAATGGATGTCTGCTGCACCTGTGATCCGAATAGCTGTGGCTCTACCCGGATGATTTCCTCCACCATGATCCTGAGCTCCTCCTCAGAAAACCTGGAGTGTCTTTAAGGTGCCATGATGTGGTGTGGGTAATGTGTGAGGTGAGGGTTGATGTGATGTGTGGGGTGATGTTTTGGGGTGTGTGGTGTTTTGTGCGTGGATGGTGTATGAGTGATGGTGTAGTGTGCCTCTGGATGCTGGTGTTGCCTTTGCTTTTCTCTCTCTCTGCTTCTTCCAAAAATGTCATTGTAAGGGGTTGTGGGTAATGTGGGTGTGTGTTTTATATTGGATTGGGTGTGTGGGTGTGGTGTGTGTATGTGTATCCGGTGTGTGTATTTTGAATTGTCCAATGTGGTTGTATTTTGTAAATGTGTGTGTATTTTGAGCGCGTCGGTGTGTACCGCCAATGGTTTACCGCGGCTGAATGACCGCCGCGTTGATTAGTGGATCATGATAGTGTGGGCGTATTCCTGTTGGCGTAACGGTGTGGGGTTTGGTACCGCTAATTTATCACTGACATTTGGTGTGGTGGACTTGTGTGGGTGTCTGTATTGTGGAGGATTTCTAAGTGTGGGTCATAATACCCGTAGCGGATTTTCGCCGTGGACACGATATGTTGGCGCCCGTCGGCACGGCGGTCAGTGGACTTTACCGCCAGGGTTGTAATGAGGGCCAAATTGTTTAAATCTGTCCTCAGAAAGCCTTCTCCAAGTCTCGAAGTATATTAATTAGTGTACTCTAAAGCTGCGCTCTGCATCAGCTGAGTTTGTTACACTGTTTGCACATATGAGGGCAAGAGCTCTTAAACTGGGTACTTGCACTTGCACATTTGCAAAACAGGCCTAGATCACACACAGTTTGACTGGCGATGTGGTTGGGTGCTACTTGCTTCAGGTAGATATCAAATTCTTCACTTGGCATATGATTCCATCCAGGGATTGGTGAATAGTCGTTCATTGTTTGTGACAAAAACGGTACCTTTGCAGGGTTGAAAATTTTGATTGCTTTTAGATATTCATAGCCTGTTGGCCATCCTCCATCATGTACTTGGAGAACTTTGTTGAAGCATTGAAAAAAGCCTCCTGGAACTGTTCCAGGAGTAGTTGTTGCTGTGAGTAAGTTAATGCCTCACAATGACTAAAGAAAGGTGGCTACAGCTGTCACCGGCCAGTTGACTATGTGACTGAAGATAGAGCTTCAGTTCCTCAAGGGTGTCAACAACATCAGTGGCAACTGGAAACTGTTTAGAAGTATTGTCAAGACCGTTGATTTTTCTGACAAGAATGCAAGTTTCACTTACAACTTCATGTATTGAATTTCATCGGCAAGCATATCCTTAAAAGAAAAAATCATATTATTTATAAAAACAGCATATAACAGTCACAATCTTTCAAAATAAGTGTGTATTTTGGTATGGGGATGCATTGATTTAGTATAATAAAATCTTACCTTTAAACTGATCAAGGTGGTGTATGGGACCGAGGTTATTTCCATCTCCTTCTCTAGAAATGCCTTCTGGTATTTAAGGTGATCCCTGTGGTACGTTGTTGCTTCAAAGTATGAGCACCATCTGGTAGATTAGAGGTCTGCTGGCATGGTCGCTTTCGTGGCAGGATTTATGTCCCTGGAGTGTTGCAGGTAACGAGATTTCCTTCCAATGGGAAGTGAAAACAGCTTTAGGAACATCTTCATATACGAATTTAGAATTCATTAAAGGCTTCTGAAACTCCCCTGCAACTAGGTCTGTTATATGAGCTAGACAAGTGATGTGGATACAGTTTGCAAGTAGACCACTGAGGAAAAGCACGTTTTCATGTATGATGCATTATTAGTGTCAAATAAACGACAACATTGAAATCAGTACTATATTCTATCAGGGTGTGAACAACTGCCTGAGCCACAGTGCAGTGATTTACTGCACTCCAAAACTCAGTGTCAAGAAGAAATGACCTAATGTGACCAGTATGACCTCTCTCTGTGGGATCAGTTAAAATATTAAGGACTTTTCTGTGGTCAACATCACTTGTTTCATCTACAATGACTGAGTCCTTTTGCCCAGCAAGTTTGTTTTGAATGCTTTCTTTTGACTCTTGGTACACAAGGATGACATAGAGTGTCCTTAGCTGACCAATTAAGGGTATAGCACCACCGCTTTTTACATGATTTTCGATTTGGAATCCTTCACAACAGCAGTAGTTTGCAGGGGAAACTCTATGGTATGTTGTCTTTTACTAGCCTTAAGCACCAAAGTTTGTCCCTCCCTTTTTTTGTGATATTTGCTGAGAAGGTGATTCTTAGTTGTTGATTTACGGCTATGGTCTAAAACAATATTGCAGGGAGTGCAGAGTAACGTTCCCCCATCTGTATGTAAAGTAGCTCCAAACTCCTTGCAGCGGTCGGATGCACTGATGAATAAAACAACTTTGGAGTAATTGTGGTTGAAGGGTTTGGTTTTCGGGCTAAACTTATCCATCTTCAAAATATATCTTGACAAGCGGTGCTGTAAAACAAATGTGTGATACATAAGAAATAACTTACGTTACTGATGAACTGCATCTGCTTCAAGTACAGAATTCAAAAGCCACTTTACATTACAAATCTTTGCTATTTGAAACGTGAACTTGTGTTTTCTGTATAGTTGTAGGTGGGTCGGTGTGGGCAATAGGGGTTGTGCATAGGATTAACTGTCATAATTGAGGATTCATTGGCTGCAAAATGTTTTAATAATTAACACATTCATAATAATGGTTATAACCTTTTATTCTCGTAAATAAAGGCCCTGAAATTATTTGAAAATTGAAGGAAAAGGAAAACTATGTGATGTTTTAAGATTTGTTGCTGCAAGCACGCAACAACATTCTATATTTAGTTTTAATATATGTATATTTTGTTGGCCCATTGCTCAGTGGTGCAGCAAGGTGCCATGTGTCCTTTATGACATCACAGAAATTTACCCCATCTCCTGGTGTTATAAGGAACATAAAAAAAAAAATACATTTCCCTACCTATCATAACTTAAATAAAGTGGCAATAGCCTATTACCACTTTATTTAAATGGTGATAGGTAGGGAAATGTATTTATTTTTTATATATTTTTAAATATGTTTACATCCAGGTCCCACAGTAGACAAATATCACTAAGCTTAGATGTCTTATAATTAAAAAAAGACTTACATGCACACATCTGTGCATGATAATGTAGAATCCTGCCAAATTTCATGTAAATCCATTTAGCTATTTTTGCACTGTTTCAAATATAATAGTTTATGGAAAATGTATTGGTCGAAAAACACATTTTAGGACCCTCTTTTATCTTTCTACTCCCTTAAGGATTCGGCCCAAAAATTAGCATCATCTCAAAATGTAGAAAATGCTATAAGTCTGGAAAGTTTTGTAGTGATTAGTCAAATGGGTGGAAAGTTATTAGGGAGCTAATATCTTCGGAATTCCTATCTTTGGGAATACTACTTATAAACTAAAGAGTGGTAAACAGATTTAATGTGATTTATTTCTTTTTATCTTTTGTATTTGTTATGTATTTGCTTATTGGTTTAAATAATTATGTGTTGCTTAACATGTATTTTATTGTTCAGGTAAAAATACTAAAACTTTACATACACAGTCTAATTCTTTTTTGGGCTTACTTGCTACTTTTAGCAGGATTGTGCTACATATGAAGCCTAAAGTAAATGAAAGCCAATCATCACTGTTATAAAAATAAAGATTTTTGTTTCCTAATGTCCAATTATCATGTCCTCCATATAGTAGTTTGTATAGCTCACTGCTAGGTCATTTTCCAATTTTTTGCACAGGAGTACATAAGGAAGGTGATTTGTGTTTGGCTTGTTGGGCACAGTTTTATTTTGTGAGTTAGAGAGCATGTAAAGAAAACTTATGTAAAGTAAGATGTATTCTATTCCTTACATATTTGTTTATATATTTCTATTAGCATGTGACCATAAATGTGTTTTTTATTTGTTTATGTAGTAAATCTGTATCTTTACATATGCAGCATAATGTATTCTTTGGGCTTCCTTGATAGATTTAGTAGGGTTGTGCTTCAAATGAAGACCAAAGTGAATGAAATAAATCATTGTTATAGTTAGAAACAAATACATCATTGTTTTGTTCTTAGTGGCCAATTATTATATCCTGCAAATAGTAGTTTGTGTGGCTCACTGCTAGGGACATTTTTCATTTTATTGCACAGGGGTTCATAAGAAAAATGTTTTTTGTTTGGCTGTTGGGCCGGTTTTAGTTTGTGAGCCAGAGAGCATTTAACGAAAACGCATGCAGATTAAGATATATTCTATTTGCTATGTATTTGTTTATAAGTTTCCATTAGCCTGTGACCCTAAATGGTTCTTTCAGTTTTTCATGTAGAAATAAGAAACTTAACATATGCGGTTTAGTTTAGTTTTTGGGCTTCCTTGCTACTTTTAATAGGATTATTCTGCAAACGAAGGCTAAATTGAATGAAAGATGGTCATTGTTATTGTTATGACAATTGAGATTAATACTTTTTCCCAGTGGCCAATTTCATGTCTCCCAAATAGTAGCTTTTGTGGCTCACTGCTAAGTCAGTCTTTCAATTTGTTGCACAGGAATACGTAAGAAAATGTGCTTTTGTTTGGCTTGTTGGCCAGTTTTTTTTTGTGCCAGAGAGCATGCAAAGAAAACTTATGTAGATTAAGATGTATTCTGTTCCTTATGCACTGGTTTATAGGTTTCCATTAGCATGTGACCATAAATGGGTCTTTCAGTTGTTCATGTAGTAAATCTGAAACTTTACATATGCAGTCTTCTGTATTTTTGGGCTTCTTTGCATTTTTTGTTGCACTGTGCTACAAGATATCACTAAGTTGAAAACCTTAATACTTAGGGCCTGATTGAGAACTCGAAGGACAAGGTACTCCATTGCAGCAGTGATGGATTTCCCATCTGCTAAAATAAAAATCCCATAGGATATAATAGGATTGATATTTTGTGGACCGGAAATCCGTCACCATTGTGACAGAGTAACTCATCTGCCAAGTTCTAAATCAGGCCCTTACTCTACTCACCTGCAGTATCCAAAAGAATCAGGTACTCAGGACCGTCATGTTGGTGGTGGCAGTTATACCGCCAACAGGCTGGTGGAGAAAACCACCAAATTATGACATTGGGGGCAATATTTATACTTTTTGATGCAAAACTGTGCCGGCGCAGTTTTGCGTCAAAAATATTACCGCAAACAACAGGTAGGAGTCATTATTTTTGACGCACACCGCGGCGTCAAGTCGTAAAGGAAAACAAGGTTAACGCAGCGGAAATGACTGTGGGTCAATTTACGACACCGCAAACCGGATATGCGCCGTTTTTTTTACGCAATAGCATCAAAACCCCCAGCGAACACAGCCATTTCACCAGAGGAGAGCCAAAATGGATCCCAGATGCCACTACAGACCCCAGGAAGATGACAGCAGACCAGGAACCAGCCAGGAGGACCCACACAAGAACCAAGACACTTTTAAGAAGAAAAGAAAGTGTCGCTTCAGTGCAGAGGAGCAGGAAATCCTGGTTAAAGAGGTGACGGAACACCAGCACCAACTGTTTGTCACATCAAAGTTGCCAATCAGTAGGAGAGAGGCTATATGGCAACAAATTGTCGACAAGATTAACAGTGTGGCTGAAGTACGCAGAACTGTCATCGAGTGCAAGAAACGCTGGCATGACTGCAAACGCAGGACAAAGGAAAAGATGGCCAGGAACAGGAAGGCAGCACTGCAGACTGGAGGTGGGAGTCCAGCACACCAGGAGGCCCTGGACCACATGGAGGAGATGGTCGCAGCCGTCTTCCCTGAGGAGATCGTCACAGGGATTCAAGGACAGGACAGCGCAGACTACCAGGAGACAACGCACATGCAGGGTAAGTTGCATTGGGATTTAAAATGCACTAATGTTAACTGCAAGCAGGGGGGATACCGCAGTCAACATATACATGGAGTGGCATGGGTAAAGGGGCATGGCATTGGGGCATGGCCTGCACAGACAGAAGCTGGGGCACACCATTGCACTACACCAACAACAGTCCCATGGGGGCATGCTGTCATGCCAACGATGGAGCAAAGGGAAAGCCACGACAGGAGGGAAGGCCACTACGTCAAACTTAAACCCTGGCACTCATCAGCCAACATACCTCCTACATTAACTAGGGCCCTATTAGCAATCCTCTAGCCAAACCGACAACTGCAATGTAACTGCGACAACAGTTGCCACTACCACCTCTGATCTGTGTGCAGCTCAAGTAGCCAATGGCAGTAACCTCCCCATGGATCATACACACCTAGATTAGGGGGTGAGGATGACATCTGCAACAATCCCCTGAAACAAGACAAAGGCCCCAGTACACTCAAATGTCAATGCCCATAGTTGTCACAAACATCAGCCAAAGTAAACAACAATAGGAGCGACACAGCACTAAGGACACACTCATGCTGCATATGTCAGGGTCCATCCTGTGCCTGGGAAACAAGGCAACATCCCAAATATCATACTGCTCAGACAACAGCATTGAGGAGGGGACACATGTAACTGGTCACTGAAATACACCTGCAAAGTCAGAGGACGAAATAGGACACTGATACAACTATCAGGGCAATCCAATGTAAAACACATTACCCAACATCAGCAGGACCCATTAACAATGTCAACATCCATATCAGATCATAACATTGCCATGCATAGGATATGCCACATGTCAATTACATTTAAGTCGATGTGAACGATCAGGGATTGGGGCAGGTCCAGATTGTTAAGTGTGCTGCCAGGGCCATCAGAACACCCACAGCCAGTGAAAGGTCTCACCATGAGAATGGATATACACGGAGGGTCGAGTAGGAAAAGAAGGTGACAATTCTCTATTTGGCTAAAATCAACACCTAGAGGCGATGAGGCTGACAAGTCTGATAACTCAATAACATACATGTGTTACACAGGTGGGCCATAGGCCTGAAACAATGCCCATCTGAAGGACTGCAGATATTAATACAAAACAAGATCACAAAGTGAATTCATCAAAAGGCAGGCACGTCACATCAAAATTGTCAAACCACAGACACATTAATTGTACCCTGTTTCATTGCAGAGGAAGATGGATCTCCTGCCGATATGCCTGTCCCAGATTTCCCTTATGACATGGATGACGAGCCGATAAACATTCCCCAGGAGACTATCCAAAAGGTCCTTGAAACCCTCCAGACCCCACCTTCTGTCACAAGGAGGAGCACAGAACAAGCAGCCATCGCAGAGGAACCACCCACCACCCCAATTGTAAGACCTGCCAGCTCCAATACAGCTGAGGACTCAGACGACACTGGCACCTGCTTTGAGAGAACTGTAGTTGGAGTACAGCGGGAGCTGGGCAAGGAGGTGCGGGTGGGGATGCAAAATATGGCAGCCAGCCTTGAGGGGGTGCGTTCGTGCATGATGTCATTTGCAGATCAGGCAGCAGCTATGCAAGCCCTAACATCTATCTTGCAGGAACTGCAGAAAACCCAGAAGGAAATCAGCACAGCTGTTATACAGTTGACCCAATACCTACAACAGCAATCCTGTCAACGCGTGCACGAATGCAACATTGAACCCCTCAGGGCCGACATGGCTGCCTACCATTGTGATGTGGCTGCTATTCTCAAGAACCAGCAGGCCCTCCTTGCAGCAGTACTGCCCTTAAGACCTTCACAGGGAGCAGCGACCAGATTGTCTGACTCCACGTCTTCTAACACTGACAACACAACAAGGACAAAGCAGGCAACACACACATCAGAAGAAGACATGGAACAGATCACATTCACAAGGAAAAGTACCCGGAAGCACTAGTCCCTGCCACATGGCAAACTATTACCAAAGTCCTGCGTTTTGAAACATGACAGTCTTACAACAACTGTACTCAAGCACTGTTCTGCTAACCACTGTATATCTTGTCACCCAGCCCAGTGATTGTCTCTCTCCTACTCATTGGCTAAGTCTGTCCCTCTGCACTGTCTGAAACAGCAACCCCAGCATGACCAAAGCATTTTGGTAAACCCTTGTGTTGGATCACAATGGAAGATATCACTATAATGGACTCACAATAATGGACAATGTACATATAGCACTACAGCACTTTTCAATAAATAGCACTTACACAACAAATCTATCTCTGGGTAATGCAACATATCAACTGCGCAGTAGATAATTGAAATGTGCCTGCTGTCAAATAACATAGCTTGTCAATACAACTGTCCAGATATTATGTAGTTAGAGAAATCTGCACAGTGACCATGATTGCATCATACTCTGCCCATCCTGAGGGAATAATCTGATGAAGTGAGAAACCATACACCACCATGCTGTGTAGGACAGAAGAATGCTTCCTCAGGGGATAACTAAGTCATCAAATAGTGCCCGCTAAATGTTGTCAACATGCAGAAATAACACAATAAACATGCCACACTAATCTAAGTAAATACAATAAAAAAACTGCACAAATGAAGGTGTCTGAGTTAACATACAAATAGGTAATCATGCCGAACTGTGTCACAAATGATGTATGAGGGTCATGAAGACAAGAATACAAGATTGCCAATGAGAACTCATCTTATAAGGGTGTGCATGATCATCACACTGCAGTCAGACCTAAAACTGTTTCCCCAATATCAAGTCTGGAAGCACTGTTAGTGACTTTGAAAACCCACTTATCAACAGAAACACATTGGGATCCATATTAACTGTGATTGGTGGTTGCAACAAAGGGTAGACACTTTGCAAGGTAGCTCTGGGTTAGCTGCCAATCGTACAGCTCAGTTGGGATTTGTTTGTAGCATTGGACACAGATGTTATAGTACAAAAGAGATGTACACGGAATCCAAACCCACGATCAAGTACCATTCAACACATACTATTAAGGGGTAACCAAATATTTATTAAAAGCTAACCATAGATGAGGAAACTGAAGGAAAAATCTTACCCACCCTAATCTACCCTGACTACTCATTACCCACAACTGTCCCTAACTATCCTAAGCTACACTTACTTATCACATGTAACAAAATGTTCTAAACATCTACCCCCCATCCCCCTTATGAGACGGGACACATTGAGGACAACACATACTAGCCTAAACACATACTATACTATCCTAAACAAATATATATGTTTTTGGTAATTTTCTTTTTTTTAATTTCTTTGTTTTTTTTTTTTATTTTTATTTTTACACACAAGAACCCCAACATAGCCCCCCACCCACCCACCCACACATGTAAAAATTCAAAAAAGAAACAAGCAGGACCCCCTAACCCCCACCCACTAACACTGACTAAACTAACAGTCTATACTAACCTAACACTAAGCCCCCTAAGCCCACTAACTATAAGAACAAGGAAAGAGGAGGGAGGGGAGGGTATCATGTCCATCTATTCAACTGTCTAGAGGTTGGCCCTCCGGAGGGTCCTCTTTATATCCTTGACCCGCAGTTTAATGTGCCGCACGTCCCGGCTCAGGTGGCTCACCTTGCGCAGCACTTTGTCCATCTTGTGTTCAAGTCTATTGAGGGCTGCAGGGTCAACAGCTGGAGCAGTGGCAGTCTGGGTACCGGTGGAGGAGGTCTGTGTGGGCTGTCCTGCACCGGTGGCAATGCTGGGGCCAGGAAGTCCAACAGATGTTGAATCAACAGAGGCAGCTGTGGGTGGGGCCACCTGGCTCTGATTGGTGGTTGTTTCTATGGTGGCTGTGGTGGGCACAGTAGGCCCACCCTGTGGGAAGGCTCGCCATGCCCGGAGGCACGTTCATGGCGATATCGCCGGGCCATCCTCCGGAACCCCGACTCCACCAGCAGGATGTGCTGGTATTGCATGGCCCGACGCTGAAATTCACGGACCTGGTCTGGAGTCATGTTAGCTGCTGTGAAGACAAATGCAGATATGCCACATTAGTAACTGCATTGTGTGAAACGGCACAGCAAGTTAATCAGACATTACATCTACTGTACTTGTAACAGCTCATATCATGATACAGAGCATCGAATGTGTCTGAGGAAGTATATGGCAGGCCAGGCAACAAAGGTCACATCACACAAAGCACATCCATAACCCACAAGATGGGTAACAACTGGCCTTGACTTGCAATCTGAGTTCTGACAGTTAACATCTAAGAATCATGCTGCATATCCTCCACCAAGAGCTGGGCTACAAATGTCAGTGTACGGAAAGCAAAACTAAAGCCACATGGTCTGCAAGTTGTAACTGGACTTTCCAGTATGGTACCAAGTACCAAACCTGAGTGTGTATACTACTATGCAACCAAACTGTCACTTATTCACAGGTATGTGTAACATACTGGTAGCATCAATACTAGGTACCCCATTCACAAACCCATGGCCGTGTTTGATGGGGGGCAGTGGATACACAGCTATAATTTGCCAACAACATGTACACCGAGGAGTGTATAGGCTAATCCACACATGTTTGTCTCTACAGACACACCACAGGTAAGGTCTATCTACAATTTGGAGTCAGCAATCCCTAGAGCACTCATAGGGTCAGACATGTCAGAAAATTCAGAATTTAGTACACAACATATGCTTCCAGTGAGGCCTGACTTACATCAGACACAGAGTTGCTAGAACACCCATGATCATGAATTGCATGCACACCTAGGCCATTACACTCAGGTTCCACAGACTTGATGCACTACATGTGGAAGTACATGCTGCTAGGAGGTTCTACCTACTGTTTCAAACTTACGTAGGTAAATAGTGAAGCAGATGTCTATTGGGAAGCTATTAGCTCCACTAATCTTAGAGAATGTGGGTCTGACAGGCTGACTAAATAGGGGCTGACTTCCATTGCGACTCTTGGTGATACAAGTGTCAGACACATGACTATCCCCTGCACTCACAGTGGGGCCTACAGGGATGTCCTACAATCCCTACATGATATCATTGGATACGCATTGGCTAACTCAAAACATGTGAGAACTGCATTCCCACTCATGGAACAAGTGAAAAACTTGCCCAACGCATCACACCTTGCTATGCGTCCAACTCACACGAGTCCATAACCAGCAAACACAACGCATAACAGACATATCAACACTTACTGGAGTGGTCGGGGTCCTCAAATGTTGCCACCTCTCCCACAGTGTAGGGCGCCGGTCCACCTGTAAGGTATGGAAGGAAGAAATGTGCTCAAAATCTGTGCGCAGTGCAACAATTTCAGTATCATTTACAATGTGTAGGCTGAATAAGGACATGGCAGCCATTCAGACATGATGGTACTGCATCTGATATTTCACGGCCAACTTGTACATAGCATGGGTCTCCTGTGACAGTTACACACATATCTGCACACATACATTGGCCCTAACTATCATGTGGTTGCAAACTTGCCCGATAATTGGTGAGCACTAAAAAATATGGAGTGTAATCGTCTCAGCATGTGCATCCAAGAGAAACATCCAACGCCTGGTTACTTGAGGACTGCATTACCAGTCAAACATGCCTTGTGGCCATGACACATTTATTGCACATAGGCCCAATGTACAGAGGGAGGGGCAGGGACTCCTGTAAGCCATCCTGTTGTTACAGTATAATCAATTGATGTGACCCAGCTATGGTGATTTGCACCAACCATGGAGATGTGAAGCCATGTGCATACACTTTGACTGCCATCCATATTTGGATTGTGGCTCAACCGATTCCAACAAACATCTTAAGATGTTAGCTGAGGGCACCTTACACCTTTTCACGATGTTTTCAAATCATTAACTGACATGTATCCAAAAAGATCAAGAAACACAATAATCCCACACATTCATAGTACTTCTGTGAATGCTTTCCTTCCACACTCACAAGACTAACATGAGACCAATGTTTGAGCCACTTTGCTATTATCATTTGACGTGAAGGCAGCACTCATTTTCAGCATCATGTAGTGATTCTAAAGTCAGTCTAGCAATTGCGTCAACATTGTTGGCCTAAATGTTGGTACATCTGTACTTCTATGTCAATAATACCCTATATAGACATGATTGACTCCTATTTTGTTAGCTGTGCTGACAAAAAGGCCGCACAAATTTCCTTCATGGTAAAGTTACCTGTAAGTTTGCTGAGCATGTGCTACCTGACAGCTAGCAATTGTGATCCTTGCCATAGTGCATCAATGATCCCCTTATATTTCCCCAGCATTACACACAGTCAGCAAGTTGGCTGTCAGACATTGCACTAATCCCCTGATGTCACTACAGAGCATTTAATCGTGCACAATAACAATAGTCGTACTCACCAACAGTGCCACCAATCATGATTCCCAGGTGGTCCAAGAGATCCTGCTCCCTGGTGATGAGGTCAGCTCACCAGTGCTTCAGCTGGTGGTCACTCCTCTGGCTGGCATACACACGCTGCAGGTGATGCAGCACCTTTCCCCACCGGATTCTGCGCTCCTCTGTCGGGTACCCCTGTATGACCCTGCCTGGATCATGAGTGGCAAGAAATATGTCACCAGCCAGATGAAGCCCCCCAACTCCTCTTCCCCCATCCTGCCAAGACGTGGCCTACCAGACATACTTATAATTGAAGAGAAGGAATAGGGGTAAAAGAAATAGAAAGGGGAAATGGGTGAAAGTAGGGGTAAAAAGACAGAAAAAAAGTAAACATAAACACTAAAAGAGCCCAACTATCCCCAAACTAACACTACCCACAACAGACTCCCACAAACAAGAAATACACAAGATAAATGGACAAATGTAGACAAAACACAGTACTACAGTATACACAAACAATATTTATTTCACAAAAGGACTTTACAGATAGCACACAGGACAAATACAGCACAAAATCTATGGACAACACTCTCTACACAGCCACATAGTCTAGAAGGATCATAGACTGCAAAGTGAAAGTGAAAGTACACCCACTGTACATGATCTGTAAACAGGATATCCTATTACATCACTTCCTGTATGAAAAGTCACGCCTTTTTCGCGTTATGCGTCATTTTTTGTTGCACAAAACTGTATTTGCGTCATTTTTTTTGACGCACAGACGTGAATATTAACACGCATCCACATAATGATACATGGACTGTACAAATATCTGGATGCGGGCTAAATTTCACTCCTGTGCGTAAAAAGAAAATGATGCAAATAAAGTTTTTGTAAACAAAAAATGACGCACACCGCTAGGGACGTCAAAATTACAGTGCATTAACTGGTTTGCGGCATTTTTACATCTTTTTTGGTTATTTTACATTTGGAACACATCAGAGATTGGCTAATTGAAGACAGTATGGTGTTGATGGTGTATGTTCACATGTGTGACATCATACTGCAGCGGAACATCATCCACTACACCCTTCACAGTATGTTTACAGTTGGCTGACGTCATAGATGGTCATAAGTGTGGCTTACATATATGTATGGCACAAATTGTGCATGTTTGCCATAAGGAGAGGATAGCAATGTGACGCATATATGTACAATACCTAATTGCCTTTGGCTCAAAGTGTGTGCTTTGACAACTAATTTGTTGGCTGACCAAGAGTGTGTGTATATCACATGAAACATTATTGTACATTTGGTTGTATGAATGTGACGTCCATGTGTCCAACCCTAAGATGCAAGTCAAAATTGGAATGAGCAAGGGCATGTGTTAGTCATACATGTAACAACACCCGTAAAGTATACTTCCAAGTTTTAGGGTCACATAGACACCACATGTGACATAGCATGCACCAGATGGATGGCAGACGCATGTTCATGTCAAAGGTCCACATTTTCTACATCCTATGTCCTAGAGTATTGGTAAGAGCTTCTTAGGCACTAGTTGATGAATCCCACAGTGAGTCATACACATGCATTGAGGAAGTGGGTACCATTTTGTTTGCACAGACAGACAAGGGTCAATCTCATATGTATGATAACACCACAGTAGAGGCCATAGAAGTAAGGCCCAACTATCAAGTGGCTGTGGAGGACCAGCATACAAGACAGCACGTGTCCACATATTTCCAGTGATCAATTGCACATAGGTGTCTTGTTCATGTGTGTGGTCCAATGATGATCCTGTAGATTGTTTGGGGTGTAATTTGTCACAGTTCAGACCAGGACTCATCATGAGTCAGTGGCAGCTATTCCTGTAACTAATGAGTATCCTTTGTTGATCAATGTGAGTAAAGTAGATGTGGACATGTGAACCAACATGTGGATGGTCCCACCCTGTCACTAAAGACGTGTAATGAGACAGTCAACAGGGCAACCTTGGTGTGCTGAGTGAGATAATGTCTCAATTGTCATGTTCCGGCAGGTGTCATTACAACATTTGTACACAGGTTGGCCTCTGCACTTCCCCCTGCATCTGGGAACATCATAGCCTCTGTGCTGTTTATTATCGCAGCTATTCACCACACATGGCCCATCACTATGTTGTGCGCACTGTGATGCTCTGTGTGAACTGTCATGGTTCTGAAATTTGTGTATTATTCATGTACATTATCAGAGGTTGCTGGTTGTGCTGAAAGCCCCGTACCCAATCCCTGCCTATGACCCTGGGACACTGTCACACTTTGTCATTCATGCATATATGCAACCCAGACAAGGGATGGGCCATGAATTTTGCATTTCCAAGAGGAAGTAACTCAAATGGTACAGTTAAAAGGCAGATGATGCTATACAATGTATTTGTGTATGCATGGAAGAAGCCCATGCCCACTGCCCCCTGATGAATGGCAGGTTTGCTAACGTAAGTGTGGTACATATGTAGACACAGGGATACTTTAGTGTGACGCACAGACAGTTGCCAGTCAGGCTGACAGAATGCAAGGTGATTCAGGAGCCAGCTACTGGACAAGTTACATAATCAGTGGTCTGACTGAGACTGTTTGGAGGACAAACTAGACAGTTGACATGTCAATCTGTGTTTGTCCTGTGTTTTTGAAGGTGACAAATGAACCCAAGGGCTGTGTTACACGGCTTAATTAGTATCAATGGTTGACGGTGTATTTGACATAATGGCAACTCCTATGCTGTTCCAGGCATCATCAGGGGCAGTGCTTTTTTAAATGGGTGGTGTGCATGGAGGTGATCACAGGTGTGGGCTGCATCTGTTTCTCACCAGTCCTGTAGGTGAGACTTGCATTCTAAGGGCCAACAGACATTTTCACAAGGGGAAGCAATCTACATGTGCTAACAGGGCTTTGAAACTAGAAGACAGTGTATAAATTGACCTGACGTCCATGCAGTCAGATGTTCTATGACAATGGCATACCTTAGGAAAGGGTGTAGCACACTGGTTTGCTAATGTTGGTCTGTGTGTGTAGAGGAGGTATTATCAGGGTACACATCTTAGTATTCCAGGGACCTCTTCCGACAGGTGGGTTGTGACCAGGTGCATGGGTGTGTCAGGAGTTAGGAAATAGGCTGACATGTGCATGGAATGTCATGTGCGCAATGCATGTCATATGTGTGGCACTTGTGCTGTCTATGTTCTGCTTCTATGGAACTCTAGTCACAGATATTCCTTGCAAATATTGGATGCAGTTGGACTAACTGCTGTCAAGGGTCTTGTCAGACATTCCTGTTAGTGATGCCAAAGCACATTGACTCCCTCATGTATGAGGCTTCTTTTCCCCTTATTGAGTGATGGTGTCATAGTTGTGTGCCATATGCTGCGTTGGACCTTGCTTTCAACATGTATGTGTGAAATAGTTGTGGTCCTCTGCTATTGGCCTTCAAAGGAGATATGTACATGATAAATGTCATTAAGAATGTGTGTGTATGTGACCATTGTATGTTAGGCATCACATAAGCTCTGGGATGTTCAGTGTCCTACTCAGTATCTTAGCAATGCTCAATGAGGCAACACTCTTATTCTGATAAGTAGAGATGAAGGTGTGTAAAAAGGAATAGCCAGACCATGATATGGTGATTATAATAGGTGTTTATTTAAATTCGTTAACTAAAGTGGTGAAGGTGATCATATTCAGAAGAAATTATTTAGAATCTGTTGCCGCCTGCGTATACCAGCAGCTGTGTTCTGTAGTTCCCCCTCCTGTTGCAGGCCAGCATCCTCCTCTTCCTCCTCTTCTGGCATGTGTGGCTCTGGTTCCAGGAAGGGAATGTTTCTTCTGATGCAAATGTTGTGCAATATTGCACATATGAGGATGATCCTACAGACCATCTCGGGGGAATATAGGAGGCTACCACCAGTGATGTCGAGGCAGCGGAACCTTGACTTGAGGAGTAAAACAAGTAAAACAGCCTACAAAACAAGTAGGCTGAAAACCAAAGTTAGTGCAAGTAGGCAAACATACACTTCCTCCAACATCCCCTTCTTTGTCCAATTACCATATGCAGTCAGGCCATGTGTGAACTGGAGTCAGGCATACAACATGCATATTCAGTACCAGGTGTTGGCAAGAAAAATATGACCAGACCACAAGCATGTCTATAAAATGGTATAAGTAAATACTATTTCTAACACCACCAGTAATTATAATGTTGAAACGTATTTTTGTGGATCAGGGTATGTATATCACACACTCCCTACTATATATCAGAGCTCAAAATCTTCCTTGGCACTTATGCAAATGTCCATCTATCCAAAGATATTACTTCAATCCTTCATTACAGCACATTTAATCGACATCATCATACACTCTACATTTCAACCATTGGTATTGCATTTCTCTTACCTGCTCCTCTGGTGCGCCATAGAGCTGTTCATACATGGGTAGGACCTCCTCCACAAGCTTGTCCAGCTCTTCTGGCAAAAAGGTAGAGTCCCTATCACCTACAGGGCATGACATGATTGTTCCCAGAGGCGGTACACAGAAGCTGAGGTCGTGGATGTCTTGCTGGCAACAGTGTCAGGAGTCAAGTTAGGGATTTTGCAGAAGATGATGGTTTTGTTCACCAAGTACAGGACTGTCACCGCTGGCGGACATCACCATTCGTCCAAGATGGCCAAAGTCAGCAATGTGTTCCTATGGCATGTTCATCGTGGTTGTGGCTGCCTACTGCCATGAAGACATCCGCCGGCAAAGTCAGATCACTTCCTAATGTCCAGTACAGTAGGTCAGGCAGCTGCCATTTTAAGGCTCATATATGTACGTTTAGGTTATGAAAGGTGCGTCATTTACTGAAAATCGTATCCATGATAATGTGTTAACTGCTGGCATTATGCAAATATGTAACAATGTGCATCTAATATGTAAAGGATGTGAAAATGATGTATCCTGAGTTATGTACAATATTGTCAGTAGAGTAATGACAATCTGAAAAAAGTATAGGTGTACCAAATGTATTTCACATGTTAAGTAAGTTGATGTCACTTTTACTGTCAGTGACATATTTCTTCATTAAAAGAACATGCAAGGGGTTAGGGGCTCTGAATATAGTAATTAGTAAATTGTTGCCTAGGTATGTGCTGAGTACAACTTTATCACTATTTCATGTGACATAATGTAGATTTGTGTGTGGCGTTGGTGTGGTAATACTTATGATGTATAGAATGAGTCATTCACATACATTCTGGCGTTGTCCCCCATAATTATCCTGGCACGAGAAGAGCAAGACAAACTCCAGGGTACCGTCCACTAGAAGTCCTGCACACCATGCAGAACAGCAATATCCCATTGCTGATGACACAACAGTACACAGAGAGGTCCTGGCTGGTTGGTAAATCATATATGTCAGGTGTGTCTGTAAAAAAAATTCTGCTACCACATAGGTGGATGACTCAGATTTAAGTTTGGATTGGTGTGACCATACCCTATAGGGAACTCTGGCTACCCAAACCATCCTTGATTATTGACACAGTGAGGTACCCAACCTCGCCAGGGGAAGTCCGCTTCAATGAGGGCCACGGAAGAATAAGGGGTATCATGTAGTGGATGTTTGGGCTCCTGAAGGCAAGATTTCATAGCATTGCTAAGTCTGGGAGAGCTCTCCTCTTCTCACCCTACAAGGGCTTTCAAATTATTGTTGCCTGCTGCATGCTCCACAACCTTACCCTGAGATGTCAGATAGCATTATACCAGATGCAGAGGAGCCAGCAGATCCTGTGGGTGGAAATGCAAATTTGCCAATTGAGGATGAGCATGATGAGGATAATGGTGGAGACATCGGGGCTGACCTCCATCAGTACTTCAACTGACTCAAGGTATGTGATGTGATGTAACAAAAGTCAGTAAGTGGGGTACTGGTGAGGTTAAGAAAGCCAGAAAAGGCTCTTATTATGACCCCCAGTTAGGTAATAAGTGGCTCAAAACCCATGACACAGATATGCATGCAGATTGTTACTTTAATTTGTGGACAGAACAGTTATGCACATAGTCTAATGTTTTCAAACTGCACAATCAAAGTCACATTTGTACATATGATTTGGCAGTGTGGCCTATACCTTATGTTTGTCAATTACAGATTTCAGATTGACAGTTTGGCTCATCCTCATTTGGAAATATCAGACAATGTCAGAGGCAGATGGGATTTGCAGACTGACATGTGAAGTGAACATGGATTAAACCAAGTACCGTCTGGCATAAGAGTTGTGGTGTGTGAGTTATGTGCTCAGACTATCAGGACAGTGAGATGGTGTTGTCATGTTCCACACTAAAGACCTGTTTGGTATTTGAGGTGGTACCAATAGTGCCATATGCATGTTCATATGTCTCTGATACATGTCATAATGTGGTATGCAGACCCTCCTACATCATAGTAGTGTGTGCTGTATGTAAACTCATTTGTACATAGCAGTCAGTGTGTTCCCACTTTGTAGACCAATATACATGTGTCTGAAGACTGACATATGTTAGTGGCAAGCCTACAGAGACAGGACCATGGTAAGTGAAAGGTTCCATGACTGGGGACATGAGTACTGACCTCTGTCTGTTTCATGCGGTATGGAGATTAGCCTTTAGCTGATGATACATTGAAGCAATCTGTTTGCCTCCTGGGATAGTGAAAGTCTGACACGTCTCTAACTTCAGTAGTCTGTGTGTTGGTTGTGTATGACACCTATGCTTAATCACTGAAATTAGAAGCTGTACTTCTCTACGTGGTAATTGGCATTCTCCAACTAAATATTTGGGAATATACAATACAAGTGATTTCATCCTTGGCGTGGTCTCCCTTAACCTTTTTCCTCTGTTTCCAAGGTTGTTGATGGGTGCTGGACTCTGATTTTGCTGTTTTTGTTACTCTGGGCACTTTACCACTGCTAACCAGTGCTAAAGTACAAGTGCTCCTTTACAAAATGTGTATGTAATTGGCTTATCGATGATTGGCATATTTGATTTACTAGTAAGTCCCTAGTAAAGTGCAATAGAGGTGCCCATGGCCTGTAAACCAAATGCTACTAGTGGGCCTGCAGTACTGGTTGTGCCACCCACATAAGTAGCTCTGTAATCATGTCTCAGACCTGCCACTGCAGTGTCTGTGTGTGCAAGTTTTAACTGTAAATTCGACTTGGCAAGTGTACCCACTTGCCAGGCCTAAACCTTCCCTTTTCTTACATTCCAGACCCCCCTAAGGTAGGCCCTGGGTAGCCCCAAGGGCAGGGTGCAGTGTATGGTTAAGGTAGGACATATAGGCAGTCATTATGAACACAGCGGTAAACTCCGCCGACCGTCGTGGCAGCGGTGAACAGAAGCCCTCCGTTGGCGGTGAACAGAAACCTGCCATATAATAAAACAAAATTCCAACCCTGCCAAATATCACCAGACCACCAGTCACCACCATGACCTTGTCGGCAGAAATGCTGGACCTCCCCACCCCGCCACTGCCGAGCACACCCACATCCCGCCCTCCAAATAATGATGCACAAATCACCTTGGCGGACAGTGGAGTCCAGACGACCATTGGCAGTGCCGACCGCCATGGGCGGCAAGTGGACTTAACAGCAAGAAGTGCACACATTGGATAAGCTTGAAAGCCACACACCTGACACACATCCATAACCCCATAAAACACACCATAATCCTTTGCAACGAAACCAGGCAAAAGAAGACGGAGAGCACCAGAAGCAGACTCTGAACGCCACAATACACGAGACGCACACCGACCCACGGAAGATCACCCTCACCGCGTACCCAGCCATGACACCATTCACCACACTTACCAAGTCACCCCCCAAACATCCACGCTTCACAGAAAGGGAGCTAAGGACCATGGTGGACGAGATCCTGAAGGTGGAGCAACAAATATTCGGGGCCCAGGTGCAGCACACACCCATTGCAAGGAAGATGGAGCTATGGCAGACAGTTGTCAACAGGGTCAATGCAGTGGGACACCATCCACCCACCAGGGACGACATCCGGAAGAGATGGAGCGACCTGCTGGGGAAGGTCAGGGGCATGGCATCAAGGCACCACATTGCAGTCCAGAAGACTGGAGGAGGACCACCACCAACACCACCCGAATTCACCAACTGGGAGGAAAAGGTACTGGCCATCTTGCACCCTGAGGGACTCACTAGAGGAATGGATTTGGATAAGTCGTCTACATTTACCATATATACACCATACCTGTAATGCATGCACCACCCCACCCACACCCACCAGGACCAATACCCCACCAAGGCAACAGCCACTGAATCCACCCCCCTGCATGACCACAAACCCACTAACAGGCTGACATCCCTTCCCCTGTGCACAGCCACCTACCTCTGCAAGGATTCACAATGGAACTACACCCCCCAATGCAACCCCACACCCTAAGCAAAATGCAGTGTAAACCTCACAAAGGCACCCTGGATGGCCACTAAAAGTTACACCAGCAGGAAATAGCCCAGTACTGTGCACCCCAACCGTTCATGCATTTGTAACAGACATGTCTATGTCCCCAAACAGGCACCACCACCCATGCCACCCTCACAGATGGGACAAGAAGTGCCAATGCCCCCCACGGAGACAGAGGCACCTCACAGGGCACTGGTGAAGGATCCCTGGACACTGATGGTCAGGCAGACCCCTCACACAGTCCTGCACTGTCACCATGCAGAAGCCCCACCCAGGATACCACTGACACCCCTACCACCCAGTCAAGAACACAGCAAGCGTCCCCACACCAGTGTATCCAGGCCACAGACTGGTGGAACACAGGTACAGAGGCCACAGTCTCACACTCCCAAAATGCAAGAAGGCGACGGCCCCAGTACAAGTGGTACCACCAGACCTGTGCATGGGACACAGGCACAGGGGGTTAGGGCAAGTGCTAGGGCCTCAGTGGGCCAGGGGGAGGCCACAGCATGGATACAGCAGCCCAGGACGTGATATCTGAGGTATTGGGGGCCTACCAGCATATCCATGACAGGTTGGCACAGATAGTATCCAGTCTGGGGCACAGTCAGAGGATGCAACAGGAACACCACCAACAGGCCATGGAGAAGTGGAAACAGCACAACACCACAATGGCCAGCATAGCAGGAGCACTGCTGCAGCTGGTACAAACCCAGTCTGAGACCCACACAGGACAGGAGGCCCCCACTACAGCACCGGACACAGACCTGACAATTACACCATCATCAGAAACATCCCAGGAACTACCCTCAGATAAAACCCAAGGGCCAACCATGTCATCTCCTCAAGGTCAACAGCAGGCACCCAAAAGTACCCTCAGGTCAAGATATGGCACTGGAACCCCAGCAAAGAACAAGGCACGCTTCAAGAAGTAACTCAGCAACAATCTACACAGCAACCATCCCACTCAATCAACCACCACACAGTGCTAAGAAGCAATATGAACTAATGTAAGAATTGATGGACCCATCAATACTACCAACAAGGCTGCCACCATGTTGGCATTGAGGACAAACACCCATGACCACTTGCCATCACTGTAAATTGCACTATTTACTCCCTGCCACCAATAAAACACATATCACACCTGTAACGCTGTCCCCTGTCATAAAATATGGACAAAGTGAAGTATGGATGCGACTGGCTGATAACCACTTTACTGTCAATTCGTTGCATGAAAGGACTCCTGTGTGCCTAAATGTGGCCCCAAAGTAAATGCACTAACTTGTATTCTGTATCATGCACATATAAGAATCAAACCCCCCTATATGACAAAGCACACTGACAATATGTGTCTCAAACCACAATGTCAGCTCTTAGTCCCACATAGTTACTGGAAGTAGAGTTGCATCAGGTGGGTCCTGGAATTGGCATCTTCCCCTTCCTCATCATCACCATCACTCTCCTTACCTCTCTAAGGTAGCTGGTTAGGACATGCAGCACCCTCCACCTCCAAGAGGGGGATAGAATTTCTCACTGCCACGTTGTGCAGTATGCAGCAGGCCACCACTATTCTACACACTTTTTCAGGCCCATAGGCCAGGGAACCGTCCCAGGATTCCTCACTGGTGTCAGGAGCCAACGCTGGTTTGGATAGCCAGAATCACCTAGAAAAAGGTGCAATACAGAGTAGTCATTGTCAAGCCTCTTAGTCAGACAGCCTAGCTGTCTGCTATGTGTCAGTTAGTGACAGAAACACATACTATGATCCACCCTCTGTCCTCTTGGAGTTGTTCCTTCTTCTGTGGCACACTGCTGTTCCTCAGCAAAAAGGAATCATGGACTGAACCTGGGAACATGGCACTCACATGTGAGATGTACTGGTCTGTAGTTCATACCAATTGGATTTTCATGGAATGAAAGTTCTTTCTGTTTCTGTACACCTGTTCACTGACTCTTGGGGGTATGATCGGTATGTGGGTGCCATCGATGGCACCTATCACATGGGGTATGTTGACAAAGGCATATAATTCCGACTTGATGGCAGGGAGGTCAGTACTTTGGGGAAATCTCACATAGAACTGCGGGTATCTTACACATGCATTTAGAAATCTTGTCAGGACCATGCAGAACATTGGCTGTGAAATTCCAGCACCCGTGCCCACTGTCACTTGAAATGAGCCTGTGGCCAGGAAATGGAGTGCAGAGAGCACCTACACTTCAGTAGGGATGGCATGCTGATTATGATTTCCTGGAGTTAGTGCAGGATCCCGTAATGCACAAAGTTCCTGAATTGTTGCACGGGTGAGTCTGTAATTGATTATGATCTGACGCTCCACCATGGTCCTCATATCCACAAATGGTCTGTACACCAAGGGTGCCCTTCCTCACCACAAGGGTCGGTACCTACGAGGGATATCAAACAAGTGTGAGGAACACACATACATAGGCACACATTGTCATCAATTGAGCACTGCACACTTCATTGTAGTGACTCAACAGTAACATGTTCTTGACAGATCTACATCTACACCTCAATGAGGGAACAGTATTTTTCATGTGTGCCATTTTTTTAAATGGTCACATGCATAGGCGCTTCATGTGGAAAAAAGGGCCTGCATTGTGAACAATTATTTTGTATAGATGCGTAGTTAATGCCAAAATGTCTGCCCCCTGTAATCCAGGCCTGTCATTGTGGAAGTGACCTCATACCGCTATTGGTTGACGTAACAGCGTAAGGCGGTGTTTACCGCCGTTCGCACCGTCATTGGTTAACATGGATGCCAATGGGGAATCATGGTGTATCATGATCACCGCCGGCAGTGACGGGGCACACCACCACGGTACGTACGCAAATCTGTCATCTATACTTCACTTGACTCCCTGATCTCGTGCGAACAGGTACTCCACTGTGTGTACTGCTGTGTCCTGCCTCTGGTCATGGATGTGGCTCGTGTTGCAGGGCGAAAGGCCCCCAGCCTTCACCCAGGAGGAACTGGAGAGGCTAGTGGATGGGGTCCTGCTCCTGTACGCCAAGCTCTACGGACGGCCAGAGGTACAAATGAGTCGGGGGTTTGGGGTGCACTCTTTGGGTTTAATGGATGGTGTTGTAAGGACATATGTGTGCACCTCTGAGCCTGCATGGGCCAGGGTGCATGGCATGCTGCGTGCGTATGTCATGTAAGTCTGACAGTACTGTCCGTTCCATAGTGGATGAATAGCCAGCTGTACCTATCTTGCAAGTGCCTGCCTCTGTGTTCCATTTCTGTGTCACCCGTTTAGGTCAGCGCCCACCAGAAGAGGGCACTTTAGCAAGCCATCGCCAAGGAGGTGCGGACCCTGCAGGTCTACAACCGGTGGAGCACCCACTGCAGGAAGAGGTGGGAGGACCTGCAGCACTGGGCGCGTAAAATCTGTGAGGCCCAGCTGGGGAAGTCCTCCCAACGTGGTAGAGGTGCCCATTGGGCACTGACCCCCCTCATGCAACGCATCCTGACGGTGGCGTACCCAGACCTAGATGGGCACCTGAAAGCTGCACAGCAGTCACAAGGGGGTGAGTACTCATGTCACAATCTTAAGTCTGGATGGATGTCTGTGTGTGCATTAGGGTTCATGCTGCTTAGAGGCCGTAGGGTGTAGTGGTATCTTGGTCAGGTCTCCCACAAAATGGGTCCTTAGGTAGTTCAGGGGATGGGTGTAGTGCAGGGTTCTGGTCAGTAGTCAGGGGCATGACCATTGGCATAGTGAACGGTGCTGCCTGTTGGGGGTGTCTTCTGGGTGGGTGTATGTCTGGCCAATATGTACCTCCATTCAGCTATTTTCAAGTGCCTCTCCTGTTTTGTCTCCCCATCCCTGTTCTCTTGTGTTCTTTTTGTACATCAGCAACATCTGTCGAGGGAGCTGAGGCCCTGGCAAGTGGAGAAGCAGCGGCCCATGGATCCTCGGAGGCAGAGTCATCCAATTCCAAGGGGACCAGTGGGTGGGAGGGTTAGGGGAGTACCACGGGTAAGGCAACTACCACTGGAGGTGGTGACTCCGATACCTCCTTCGATGGCTCCCTGGCCACTCCCCATTCCATCACTGCCCTCCCTTCTGCTGTCCACCGAGTTGCCAATGCCCGCTCACCCAGAAAGGAGGGCATCTCCTTCGCCCCAGGCACCTCCTCCCCTGCCCCAGTAAGTCCTGCTGCCCTCACCGAGGAAGCTATTGACCTCCTGAGAACCATCTCTGTAGGGCAGACAACCATCGTCAATGCCATCCAGGGGCTAGCATCAGAGGTGCAGCAGACCAATGCCTATCTGGAAGGCATTCACAGTGCCGTGTCTGCTCTACAGAGATATTTTCAGGCTCTGGCCTCCTCTTGGACGTCAGCCAGGTCCCCTAGCCATTCCGTCCACCCTCCAACCTCCTCTACCCCTTCCAGCACCCCACTCCCTTCACCCGTCCAAAGCACACAATCTGACACACAGTCAAGCACCTCAACACACAAGAAGCACACTTCAAAACACAAGCACCACACCTCCCACCACAAGCATTCACACAGCCAACATACACATGCACACGCAACAACATCCACTTCCCCCAGTGTGCCCACCTCTTCCACCTCCCTGTCTGTCCCCTCTCCATGCACACACTCATGCACTGCACCTTCAGTCACTGTTGCTGCTCTCACCACAATAGCAGACATCCATACATGCACCCCAGACACCACACCTGCACTCACCACAACTACTGTAGTTGACACATGCAGCACACTCACCAGAATTGCAGACATCCACACAACATACATCCATACAGGCAGCCTGTCTTCTCCCACTGTGTCCACCCCCCTCCAAAAACACACAAACACACCAAGACACCCACCCATCACACAGCCACCACACCTCAGCATACTGTCCAGTCACCTGCACCCACTACACACACCCCTACACCACATACCTCCACACCCTCTGCCTCCACTCCCACACCCTCATCCAGGACCACCCCAATTGCTCTGAAGAAACTTTTCCTCTCCCATGCTGACCTCTTCCAACCCACTGGCCCATCCCGTTTTGTCCCTAAGCATGGGAAACACCCCCCACTTTCAAAGGAGAAACCCACACCCCCTCCTGCTTCCAAGTGCAAGTCCAAGCCCCACCCTGTTGCAAATCGCCACCCCCACCAACCCCTGCCCTGTTCCGTGAGGTGCCTGGATGCCCCATTGTTGCCCCATTAGGTGGAGCACCGTGCACTGTTGGGAGTCAGGTTGGGGCCGTTGTCGCCCATGGGACTTCTTGAGCTATGGACTGGCCATTGGCCTTGTTGGAAATAGTTGGCTCTGTGAGCTGTAATAAATATTTCTGTGTGACCTGTGATTTGGTGGCACACTGTTAAACACTGGTCTTTCATTTCATTGTTTGTGGGCGTGGGGCATTTGTATGTACTATGGTCAAATTGGGTTTATCTTGTGTCGGGTAAGTACTTCTTGCTGTGGGGTGTATGGGTTGTGCTGCTGGGAAGGGTTGGGCGTGGGTTGCAGGGTGTGTGGATTGGGTGGGTATGTAACTGTGCCCTTTCCTCCCTTGTTTCGTAGGTTGCGGTACTTACTGTAGGACGCTGGACTGGCTTGTAGTGAGTACCTAGGGGTACTTGCACCTTGCACCAGGCCCAGTTATCCCTTATTAGTGTATAGGGTGTCTAGCAGCTTAGGCTGATAGATAATGGTAGCTTAGCAGAGCAGCTTAGGCTGAACTAGGAGACGAGTGAAGCTCCTACAGTACCACTAATGTCATATGCACAATATCATAAGAAAACACAATACACAGATATACTAAAAATAAAGGTACTTTATTTTTATGACAATATGCCAAAAGTATCTCAGTGAGTACCCTCAGTATGAGGATAGCAAATACAAACAAGATATATGTACACAATACCAAAATATGCAGTAATAGTATTAGAAAACAGTGCAAACAATGTATAGTTACAATAGGATGCAGTGGGGACACATAGGGATAGGGGCAACACAAACCATATACTCCAAAAGTGGAATGCGAACCACGAATGGACCCCAAACCTATGTGACCTTGTAGAGGGTCGCTGGAACTATTAGAAAATAGTAAGGGTTAGAAAAATAGCCCACCCCAAGACCCTGAAAAGTGAGTGCAAAGTGCACTAAAGTTCCCCAAAGGACATAGAAGTCGTGATAGGGGAATTCTGCAGGAAAGACACAAACCAGCAATGCAACAACGATGGATTTCCAGTCGAGGGTACCTGTGGAACAAGAGGACCAAGTCCAAAAGTCACAAGTAAGTCGGAGATGGGCAGATGCCCAGGAAATGCCAGCTGTGGGTGCAAAGAAGCTGCTACTGGACAGTAGAAGCTGAGGATTCTGCAGGAACGACAAGGGCTAGAGACTTCTCCTTTGGAGGATGGATCTCCCACGCCGTGGAGATTCGTGCAGAAGTGTTTTCTCACCAAAAGACCGCCAGCAAGCCTTGCTAGCTGCAAATCATGCGGTTAGGGTTTTTGGGTGCTGCTGTGGCCCAGGAGGGACCAGGATGTCGCCAATTGTGTCTGGGGACAGAGGGGGCGTCGAGCAAGACCAGGAGCCCTCTCAGAAGCAGGCAGGATCCGCAGAAGTGCCAGAACAGGCACTACAAAGATGCATGAAATGGTGCTCACCCGAAGTCGCACAAAGGAGTCCCACATCGCCGGAGGACAACTTAGAAAGTCGTGCAATGCAGATTAGAGTACCGTGGACCCAGGCTTGGCTGTGCACAAAGGATTTCTGCCGGAAGTGCACAGAGGCCGGAGTAGCTGCAAAAGACGCGGTTCCCAACAATGCAGTCAGGCGTGGGGAGGCAAGGACTTACCTCCACCAAACTTGGACTGAAGAGTCACTGGACTGTGGGAGTCACTTGGACAGAGTTGCTGGATTCAAGGGACCTCGCTCGTCGTGATGAGAGGAGACCCAGGGTACCGGTGATGCAGTTTTTTGGTGCCTGCGGTTGAAGGGGGACGATTCCGTCGACCCACGGGAGATTTCTTCAGAGCTTCTAGTGCAGAGAGGAGGCAGACTACCCCCACAGCATGCACCACCAGGAAAACAGTCAGAAGGCGGCAGGATCAGCGTTACAGAGTTGCAGTAGTCGTCTTCGCTACTTTGTTGCAGTTTTGCAGGCTTCCAGCGCGGTCAGCAGTCGATTCCTTGGCAGAAGGTGAAGAGAGAGATGCAGAGGAACTCGGATGAGCTCTTGCATTCGTTATCTAAGGAATCCCCAAAGACAGAGACCCTAAAGAGGGTTTGGCTACCTAGGAGAGAGGATAGGCTAGCAACACCTGAAGGAGCCTATCAGAAGGAGTCTCTGACGTCACCTGCTGGCCCTGGCCACTCAGAGCAGTCCAGTGTGCCAGCAGCACCTCTGTTTCCAAGATGGCAGAGGTCTGGAGCACACTGGAGGAGCTCTGGGCACCTCCCAGGGGAGGTGCAGGTCAGGGGAGTGGTCACTCCCCTTTCCTTTGTCCAGTTTCGCGCCAGAGCAGGGCTGAGGGGTCCCTGAACCGGTGTAGACTGGCTTATGCAGAAATGGGCACCATGTGTGCCCATGAATGCATTTCCAGATGCTGGGGGAGGCTACTCCTCCCCTGCCTTCACACCATTTTCCAAAGGGAGAGGGTGTAACACCCTCTCTCAGAGGAAGTCCTTTGTTCTGCCATCCTGGGCCAGGCCTGGCTGGACCCCAGGAGGGCAGAAGCCTGTCTGAGGGGTTGGCAGCAGCAGCAGCTGCAGTGAAACCCCGGGGAAGGCAGTTTGGCAGTACCAGGGTCTGTGCTACAGACCACTGGGATCATGGGATTGTGCCAACTATGCCAAGATGGCATAGAGGGGGCAATTCCATGATCATAGACATGTTACATGGCCATATTCGGAGTTACCATTGTGAAGCTACATATAGGTAGTGACCTATATGTAGTGCACGCGTGTAATGGTGTCCCCGCACTCACAAAGTCCGGGGAATTGTCCCTGAACAATGTGGGGGCACCTTGGCTAGTGCCAGGGTGCCCTCACACTAAGTAACTTTGCACCTAACCTTTACCAGGTAAAGGTTAGACATATAGGTGACTTATAAGTTACTTAAGTGCAGTGTAAAATGGCTGTGAAATAACGTGGACGTTATTTCACTCATGCTGCAGTGGCAGGCCTGTGTAAGAATTGTCAGAGCTCCCTATGGGTGGCAAAAGAAATGCTGCAGCCCATAGGGATCTCCTGGAACCCCAATACCCTGGGTACCTCAGTACCATATACTAGGGAATTATAAGGGTGTTCCGGTAAGCCAATGTAAATTGGTAAAATTGGTCACTAGCCTGTTAGTGACAATTTGAAAGAAATGAGAGAGCATAACCACTGAGGTTCTGATTAGCAGAGCCTCAGTCAGACAGTTAGTCGTAACACAGGTAACACATTCAGGCACACTTATGAGCACTGGGGCCCTGACTAGCAGGGTCCCAGTGACACATACAACTAAAACAACATATATACAGTGAAAAATGGGGGTAACATGCCAGGCAAGATGGTACTTTTCTACACAACCCCCCCCCAAACGAAGGACAATAAGACTAGCCATGACCTGATGAGTCTTCATTGTCTAAGTGGAAATATCTGGAGAGTCCATCTGCATTGGAGTGGCTACTCCCAGGTCTATGTTCCACTGTATAGTCCATTCCCTGTAGGGATATGGACCACCTCAATAATTTAGGATTTTCACTTTTCATTTGTTTTAGCCAAAGTAGAGGTTTGTGGTTTGTCTGAACAATGAAGTGAGTGCCAAACAAGTATGGCCTCAACTTCTTCAGTGCCCAGACCACAGAAAAGGCCTCCCTCTCAATGGCAGACCAACGCTTTTCTCTAGGGGTCAACCTCCTACTAATAAAAGCAACAGGTTGATCCTGGCCCTCAGAATTAAGTTGTGATAGGACTGCCCCTACTCCTAATTCAGATGCATCAGTCTGGACATAGAATTTGTTAGAGTAACAAGGGCTTTTCAGGGCAGGTGCAGTGCACATGGCCTGCTTCAGCTCCTCAAAAGCTTTCTGACAGCTAGTTGTCCATAATACCTTCTTAGGCATTTTCTTGGATGTGAGGTCATTAAGAGGGGCTGCAATGGAGCCATAGTTCTTAATGAACCTCCTGTAATACCCAGTGAGGCCTAAAAAGGCTCTCACTTGGGTTTGAGTGGTAGGGGGAACCCAATCTATAATAGCTTGGATTTTCCCCTGAAGAGGTGCAATCTGGTTTCCACCAACCAGGTGTCCCAGATAAACCACCTTCCCCTGCCCTATCTGGCACTTTGAAGCCTTGATAGTGAGGCCTGCCTTTTGCAGGGCCTCTAAAACTTTCCATAGGTGGACCAGGTGATCATCCCAACTGGAGCTAAAGACAGCTATATCGTCCAAATATGCTGCACTAAAAGCTTCCAGCCCTTGCAGGACTGTATTCACCAACCTCTGAAAAGTGGCAGGTGCATCTTTCAAACCAAAAGGCATTACTGTGAATTGGTAATGGCCTCCAATGGTTGAAAATGCAGGTTTCGATTTTGCATCTTCTGATAATTTGATCTGCCAATACCCTGCAGTCAAGTCAAAAGTGCTTAGATTCTTGGCAGATGCCAGTGTATCTATGAGCTCATCTGCCCTGGGTATAGGGTGAGCATCAGTTTTGGTTACCTGGTTGAGACCTCTGTAGTCAACACAAAACCGCATTTCCTTCTTTCCATCCTTGAATGAGGTTTTGGTACAAGTACCACAGGAGAAGCCCATGGACTTTCAGAGTGCTCAACCACTCCCAGTTCTAACATTTTCTGCACCTCTTGCTTTATGCAGTCTCTGACATGGTCAGGCTGCCTATAGATCTTACTTTTGACAGGCAAGCTGTCTCCAGTATCTATAGTGTGCTCACACCAAGAAGTGGTACCTGGCACAGTAGAGAAGAGTTCAGAAAACTGACCCAGGAGATCTATGCAATGGTCTCTCTGCTCAGCAGTGAGACAATCAGCCAAAACTACACCTTCCACTAGAGCATCTTGCTCTGTGGAAGAGAAGAGATCAGGGAGAGGGTCACTCTCTTCTTCCTGTCCCTCATCAGTTGCCATGAGCAGGGTGAGATCAGCCCTGTCATAGTAGGGTTTCAGGCGATTGACATGGAGCACCCTAAGGGGACTCCTGGCAGTGCCTAAGTCAACTAAGTAGGTGACTTCACCCTTCTTTTCAACAATTATGTGGGGTCCACTCCATTTATCTTGGAGTGCTCGTGGGGCCACAGGCTCCAAGACCCACACTTTCTGCCCTGGTTGGTACTGAACCAAAACAGCCTTCTGGTCATGCCATTGCTTTTGGAGCTCTTGGCTGGCCTGAAGGTTTTTACTGGCCTTTTTCATGTACTCAGCCATCCTAGATCTGAGGCCAAGTACATAGTCCACTATGTCTTGCTTTGGAGCTTTTAAAGGTTGTTCCCAACCCTCCTTAACAAGTGTTAGAGGACCTCTTACAGGGTGTCCAAAGAGGAGTTCAAAGGGGCTGAAGCCCACTCCTTTCTGGGGTACCTCCCTGTAAGCAAAAAGGAGGCAGGGTAAAAGGATATCCCATCTCCTGCGGAGTTTTTCAGGGAGTCCCATAATCATGCCTTTGAGAGTTTTGTTAAATCTCTCTACCAGTCCATTTGTTTGTGGATGATAGGTTGTAGTGAACTTGTATGTCACACCACACTCCTTCCACATGGCCTTTAAGTAAGCAGACATGAAATTGCTTCCTCTGTCTGATACTACTTCCTTTGGGAAGCCCACCCTGGAAAATATTCCCAGGAGGGCCTTTGCCACTGCAGGTGCTGTAGTGGTCCTTAGAGGAATTGCTTCAGGATATCTGGTGGCATGGTCCACTACCACCAAGATAAACCTATTGCCTGAAGCAGTAGGAGGGTCAAGGGGGCCAACTATGTCAACCCCTACCCTTTCAAAGGGAACCCCAACCACAGGCAGTGGAATAAGGGGTGCCTTTGGGGTGCCACCTGTCTTGCCACTGGCTTGACAGGTTTCACAGGACTTACAAAATTATTTTGTGTCCTCAGACATTCTAGGCCAATGAAACAAGGGAACAAGCCTGTCCCAAGTTTTCATTTGTCCCAGAGGTCCAGCTAAGGGAATGTCGTGGGCTAGAGTTAGGAGGAACTTTCTGTACTCCTGAGGAATCACTAACCTCCTGGCAGTTCCAGGTTTAGGATCCCTTGCTTCAGTGTACAAGAGGTTGTCCTCCCAGTAAACTCTGTGAGAGTCACTGACATCCCCCTTTGCTTGTTTGACAGCTTGCTGTCTTAGACCCTCTAGTGTGGGACAGGTATGCTGTGCCACACTCAGCTCCTCCCTGGCAGGCCCCCTTCACCCAAAAGCTCAGCAGTGTCTGCTTCCAGCTCCTCTGGTGTAGGTTCTGCACAGGGTGGAAATTCTTCTTCCTCAGAAGTAGAATCCACTGTAGAGGGAGGGATAGTAGGTAGTGCTTTACTTCTACTAGCCCTAGCTTTAGGGAGCACTTGGTCCATTGTTCCAGGATCCAAGTCGCCCTGTCCTTTTTGCTTTTTGGCCTGAGCCCTGGTTAAAGCAAAAATATGCCCTGGGATGCCCAGCATTGCTGCATGGGCCTCCAACTCCACATCTGACCAAGCTGATGTCTCCAAATCATTTCCTAGTAGACAGTCTACAGGTAAATCTGAGGCTACCACAACTTTCTTTGGACCAGTAACCCCCCCCCCCAGTTGAGATTTACAACAGCCATGGGGTGGCTAAGTGTGTTGTTGTGAGCATCGGTTACTTCGTAATGGTGACCAAGTAGGTGTTGTTCAGGGTGGACCAGTTTCTCTATTACCATAGTAACACTGGCACCAGTGTCCCTGTAGGCCTGAACCTCAACACCATTTATTAGGGGTAGTTGCTTGTACTTATCCATGTTAAGGGGACAAGCAACCAAGGTGGCTAAATCAATAGCCCCCTCAGAGACTAACACAGCCTCTGTGGTCTCCCTAATCAGACCAACCCCAACTAAGTTACCAAAAGTGAGCCCAGCTACTCCCTTGGATTGGCTATGAGTAGGTTTGCTCCCACCACCACTGCTATTAGTAGGGACACCAGGTGTAGCAGTAGGGGTTGTAGTGGTAGGAGGCTTGGTGCTTTTCTTTGGACAACTGGGATCTGTTGTCCAATGGCCTTTTATTTTACATAAATAGCACCATGGTTTCTTTTCTTTGTTTTGATTAGAAGAGGATTTGGGCCCACCACCCCCACCAGAGTGTTTTTGTGGGCCTGATGAAGACTCATTTTTAGATTTGTCCCCACCCTTGTCAGAAGACTTACCATCCTTCTTCTTGTTGCCATCTTTGTCACCCCCTATATGAACTTTTCTGTTCACCCTTGTTCTGAACCATTTGTCTGCCTTCTTTCCCAATTCTTGGGGAGAGGTCAGATCAGAGTCCACCAAGTACTGGTGCAACAAATCAGACACACAATTATTAAGAATATGCTCTCTCAGGATCAAGTTATACAGGCTGTCATAATCAGTAACTTTATTGGCATGTAACCATCCCTCCAAGGCCTTCACTGAATGGTCAATGAAATCAACCCAGTCTTGTGAAGACTCCTTTTTGGTCTCTCTGAACTTTATCCTGTATTGTTCAGTGGTTAAGCCATATCCATCCAGGAGTGCATTCTTAAGAATTTTGAAATCATTGGCTTCACTTTCTTTCACAGTAAGGAGCCTATCCCTACCTTTTCCACTAAATGATAGCCATAGAATAGCAGCCCACTGCCTTTGAGGGACATCCTGTACAACACAGGCCCTCTCAAGTGCAGCAAACCACTTGTTAATGTCATCCCCCTCCTTATAAGGGGGAACTATCTTGTGCAGATTCCTAGAATCATGCTCTTTTGCAGGATGACTATTGGGAATACTGCTACTGCCACCATGGGTTTCTAAACCCAATTTCTGTCTCTCCTTCTCTACTTCTAAGGACTGTCTATCCAAATCCAGCTGTGGCGTTTTGAGCTTCAGTCTGGTTTGTTCCACTCTCAATCTATTGAGCTCCCTTTCTAACAATCTGTCATCAGGGTGGGTGGGTGGGACATGCCTTGAAACAGAAGTGTGGTGAGAATGGACAGAAGGAGACCTATCCCTTACAGAAGGCACCCTAACAGCTTGGTTAACAGAAACATCACTTCTACTGTGGTGAGAAGGAATACTCTTGCTATGATGTGAGACAACACTATCTGTATGGTGTGACTCTACATCAGTACCAACTATGCTAGGCTGTCTAGTAATGGGCAGGCTAGGAAGTTTTCTTCCTGAATCTTTTTCTAGGGGAGTCCCTGGATCAGATTGGGAACCATTAGCTACTTTTTCAACAGATGGGGCCCTTCTGGCCTTATCTTGTTCTTTAAGCATGTTAAGCAATAATTCCAAAGAAGGATTCTTCCCTACACTCAAACCTCTTTCTATGCAGAGATTCCTTGCTCCTTTCCAGCTAAGGTGATCATATGCAAGTTTGGACAGATCAACAGTTTGGCCTGTGCCTGACATTTTAGAAAGAGTTAAAGTGATAGAAAAAGGATAAAAAGTTTGTCAGAACTTTTTAAAAGACCGAAAAAATAAAACTTTTAAAACTTTTTAAAAGTTTAGAAGTACTTTTCAGCACTTTAGAAAAGAAGTGAGAAAAGAAATGCAAAACGTTTTGGTTAGGTGTACATACACTGAACTTGTTTTGTATATTTTTCTCTTATGGAAAGTACAATGACAAAAGTGGTAAGTAGTTACAGAGCACTTATCCCACCACTGCACAACCAATGTAGGAGGCTGGACTGGCTTGTAGTGAGTACCAAGGGGTACTTGCACCTTGCACCAGGCCCAGTTATCCCTTATTAGTGTATAGGGTGCCTAGCAGCTTAGGCTGATAGATAATGGTACCTTAGCAGAGCAGCTTAGGCTGAACTAGGAGACGAGTGAAGCTCCTACAGTACCACTAATGTCATATGCACAATATCATAAGAAAACACAATACACAGATATACTAAAAATAAAGGTACTTTATTTTTATGACAATATGCCAAAAGTATCTCAGTGAGTACCCTCAGTATGAGGATAGCAAATATACACAAGATATATGTACACAATACCAAAATATGCAGTAATAGTATTAGAAAACAGTGCAAACAATGTATAGTTACAATAGGATGCAGTGGGGACACATAGGGATAGGGGCAACACAAACCATATACTCCAAAAGTGGAATGCGAACCACGAATGGACCCCAAACCTATGTGACCTTGTAGAGGGTCGCTGGGACTATTAGAAAATAGTAAGGGTTAGAAAAATAGCCCACCCCAAGACCCTGAAAAGTGAGTGCAAAGTGCACTAAAGTTCCCCAAAGGACATAGAAGTCGTGATAGGGGAATTCTGCAGGAAAGACACAAACCAGCAATGCAACAACGATGGATTTCCAGTCGAGGGTACCTGTGGAACAAGGGGACCAAGTCCAAAAGTCACAAGTAAGTCGGAGATGGGCAGATGCCCAAGAAATGCCAGCTGTGGGTGCAAAGAAGCTGCTACTGGACAGTAGAAGCTGAGGATTCTGCAGGAACGACAAGGGCTAGAGACTTCCCCTTTGGAAGATGGATCTCCCACGCCGTGTAGAGTCGTGCAGAAGTGTTTTCTCACCGAAAGACCGCCAGCAAGCCTTGCTAGCTGCAAATTGTGTGATTAGGGTTTTTGGGTGCTGCTGTGGCCCAGGAGGGACCAGGATGTCGCCAATTGCGTCTGGGAACAGAGGGGGCATCGAGCAAAACCAGGAGCCCTCTCAGAAGCAGGCAGCACCCGCAGAAGTGCCAGAACAGGCACTACAAAGATGCATGAAACGGTGCTCACCCGAAGTCGCACAAAGGAGTCCCACGTCGCCTGAGGACAACTTAGAAAGTCGTGCAATGCAAGTTAGAGTGCCGTGGACCCAGGCTTGGCTGTGCACAAAGGATTTCTGCCGGAAGTGCACAGAGGCCGGAGTAGCTGCAAAAGTCGCTGTTCCCAGCAATGCAGTCAGGCATGGGGAGGCAAGGACTTACCTCCACCAAACTTGGACTGAAGAGTCACTGGACTGTGGGAGTCACTTGGACAGAGTTGCTGGATTCAAGGGACCTCGCTCGTCGTGATGAGAGGAGACCCAGGGTACCGGTGATGCAGTTCTTTGGTGCCTGCGGTTGCAGGGGGGACGATTCCGTCGACCCACGGGAGATTTCTTCAGAGCTTCTAGTGCAGAGAGGAGGCAGACTACCCCCACAGCATGCACTACCAGGAAAACAGTCGAGAAGGTGGCAGGATCAGCGTTACAGAGTTGCAGTAGTTATCTTCGCTACTTTGTTGCAGTTTTGCAGGCTTCCAGCGCGGTCAGCAGTCGATTCCTTGGCAGAAGGTGAAGAGAGAGATGCAGAGGAACTCGGATGAGCTCTTGCATTCGTTATCTAAGGAATCCCCAAAGACAGAGACCCTAAATAGCCAGAAAAGAGGGTTTGGCTACCTAGGAGAGAGGATAGGCTAGCAACACCTGAAGGAGCCTATCAGAAGGAGTCTCTGACGTCACCTGCTGGCCCTGGCCTCTCAGAGCAGTCCAGTGTGCCAGCAGCACCTCTGTTTCCAAGATGGCAGAGGTCTGGAGCACACTGGAGGAGCTCTGGGCACCTCCCAGGGGAGGTGCAGGTCAGGGGAGTGGTCACTCCCCTTTCTTTTGTCCAGTTTCACGCCAGAGCAGGGCTGAGGGGTCCCTGAACCGGTGTAGACTGGCTTATGCAGAAATGGGCACCATGTGTGCCCATGAAAGCATTTCCAGAGGCTTTTGGAGGCTACTCCTCCCCTGCCTTCACACCATTTTCCAAAGGGAGAGGGTGTAACACCCTCTCTCAGAGGAAGTCCTTTGTTCTGCCATCCTGGGCCAGGCCTGGCTGGACCCCAGGAGGGCAGAAGCCTGTCTGAGGGGTTGGCAGCAGCAGCAGCTGCAGTGAAACCCCGGGAAAGGCAGTTTGGCAGTACCAGGGTCTGTGCTACAGACCACTAGGATCATAGGATTGTGCCAACTATGCCAGGATGGCATAGAGGGGGCAATTCCATGATCATAGACATGTTACATGGCCATATTCGGAGTTACCATTGTGAAGCTACATATAGGTAGTGACCTATATGTAGTGCACGCGTGTAATGGTGTCCCCGCACTCACAAAGTCCGGGGAATTGTCCCTGAACAATGTGAGGGCACCTTGGCCAAATCCAGGGTGCCCTCACACTAAGTAACTTTGCACCTAACCTTTACCAGGTAAAGGTTAGACATATAGGTGACTTATAAGTTACTTAAGTGCAGTGTAAAATGGCTGTGAAATAACGTGGACGTTATTTCACTCAGGCTGCAGTGGCAGGCCTGTGTAAGAATTGTCAGAGCTCCCTATGGGTGGCAAAAGAAATGCTGCAGCCCATAGGGATCTCCTGAAACCCCAATACCCTGGGTACCTCAGTACCATATACTAGGGAATTATAAGGGTGTTCCAGTAAGCCAATGTAAATTGGTAAAATTGGCCACTAGCCTGTTAGTGACAATTTGAAAGAAATGAGAGAGCATAACCACTGAGGTTCTGATTAGCAGAGCCTCAGTGAGACAGTTAGTCATAACACAGGTAACACATTCAGGGACACTTATGAGCACTGGGGCCCTGACTAGCAGGGTCCCAGTGACACATACAACTAAAACAACATATATACAGTGAAAAATGGGGGTAACATGCCAGGCAAGATGGTACTTTCCTACACTTACCGGTGTCGTCTTCGTCGGCAGACTCGGTCGTGGAGGTATATGGCAAGGAGCAGGGCTGGCATGATCTGTAGCTCTCTATCCATGTCTGCTTCGGCACATTGTGTGGGCCTCTGGTGAGTGTTTCATTGGATTTGTTTCATTTCCGCCTGGACTTGCGTGGTGGTGGTTCCTGCCAGGAACTGGCAGCGGAATAGTGGTTCAGGATTTGATGGACGGGTTGGGCCTTTCTGTTGGCCTGTGGGCGGACTCTGCCGTCGTCGTCGGCACTCCTCTACTGGCGGTGAGTGGTTTTCTGGATTCTTGTGTTTCGATTGGGTCATTATTTGGCGGTCCGAACCACTCCTCTGTTGGCGGTTTTTACTGCCACCATCGGCGGCGCGATAGCAACCGCCGTGTTCATAATGAGGGCCATAGTAGTGTGTTTTATATGTCCTGACATTGAAATATTGCTAAATTCGTTTTTAACTATTGCAAGGCCTGTCCCTCTCATAGGTTAACATGGGCACTACCTTTAAATCTGATTAAAGTTAGGATCCCTTTCGGAGCGGATGGACATGTGGAGTTTGGGGTCTCTGAGCTCACTATTTAAAAATACATCTTTTAGTAAAGTTGATTTGAAGATTGTGTGTGAGGATTTTCTTGCTTATACCATTTCTGTGACTCCGCCTGTTTGTGGATTCCCTGTCTGGGTCAGTTTGACAGTTGGGCTGGGTCGATCTTTTCCCTGCACGGCGCATTGTGTGTGGATTTCTCTATTTTTCTTGTAGTTTTCATTTTTTCATGTATTTTTGAATTATGAGTTCAGAGACCCTAACTCCATATTTCTATCTGCTCTTAAAGGGAATCTGTGCTTTAAAGCTATTTTAAGGCAGCCCCCATGTTAACCAATGAGAGAGATAGGCCTTACAACAGTGAAACCCGAAGTTGGCAGTATTTCACTGTTAGGACATGTAAAACTCACCAGTACATGTCCTACCTTTTACTTACATTGCACCCTGACTATGGGGCTGCCTAGGGCCTACCTTAGGGGTGCCTTATATGTATAAAAAAAGAGAGATGGTGGCCTGGCAAGTGGGTATACTTGCCAAGTCAAAATGGCAGTTTAAACAGCACACACAGACACTGCAATGGCAGGTCTAAGCCATGTTTACAGGGCTACTAATGTGGGTGGCACAACTAGGCTCACTAATAGCATTTGATTTTCAGGCCGTGGGCATCTCTAGTGAACTTTACTAGGGACTTACCAGTAAATCAAATATGCCAATCATGGATAAACCAATCAACAGTACAATTTACCTAGGGAGCACTGGTCAGCAGTGGTAAAGTGCGCAGAGACAATAAACCAGCATAAACAGAGTCGAGTAAGTCATAAAAACAGAAGGCAAAAAGACTGGAGAGACACGTCAAAAAGCTGCCAGGTTTAACACCTGTGATGTGGATGGAACATGGCTGGGAAGAGTGGATGTGGTCAGGGTGAGACTGACTGACCAGGTGTCCCTGATGGGCCAGCTTCGTCCTCAGTGTTTAAAAATCCAGAGGTGTTTTACTCTCTGGGGCCTTCATCCAGAGGGGTAGTGTCAGTGTTTGGTGTCATATTCATGGTGAGAATGGCAAGGTTACCAGTAGGAGAAGTGGAACACACAGTTGCTGTAAGTGTTGCAACAACTGATGTTTAACTTTGACAACTAGACATGCTATGAGACATGCACACACTGTCTTTACATGATCTCCTGATATGACAATGACAGCTGCTTCAAATTCTGAGTTAGAGCAATGTGAGACACAGATTTGCAATTGCATACATCATGCTCCAAGCTCTTGGAGTATGTTGGTGTTTAGATGACTGCTGATTCCCTCATATCTTGTCTGAGTGAAGACATGACATTGTACATTTCGTTCTTAGTAAGGTTTATGGCATCATTGATTCAACTAACAGCTGGACAATGCACAAGGGTGACAGAGATGGCAAACTGTACGTGAGTTACAGTGAGTGGACTGGATCGGACATTTATTTCAGTGATTGACTTTCCTCACTGTAGCAGGATACTTTCCTTCCACAACTGTCACTACCTGGAATTGTGACTGCTTGCCACTTGATGGCTAAGCAGCCTATATTTTATGTATCATGGTGCTCGTTTGGAACGTTAGGGTTGTTTTGGATTTGTATATAATTGGGTTTTGTGTATTAGTCTTGTAGGTGTACAGGCGATTTGTTGATACTATGATTGAATTGATTTATTTGTAATAAAGAAATTACTACTCAGTATAAAATTTAGTTTTTTGCTTAGATACTTGGTATAGATTAATCCCTGTTGGATATTTTGATTTTCGCATTGTTATTGTCCCTAATCCAGTGGGGGTAACAGGGACCTCCACTCTCTCTGTAGAGAATGGTATTTAGACATTTGAACACAGGGATGGTGGGTGGTTTGATCATTGAGGTGGGGAAAGGTGATCTATGAGCATGCAAGACAAAATTGTTTGGTAACATGAATGTTGAAGTGACTTACCCGACTCCACTCCCCCAGCTATTCCTGTCAGGCCCTCAAGATGCAGGATGTCCAAGAGTTTCTCCTCTCTTGATGTGAAAGTAGGGGGAGGAGGCGGGGGTCCACTACCAGTCTTGCCAACTGCCAGCTGGTGCCTGGCCGCCATGGAACATACCCTCCCCCTGAGGTCATTCCACCTCTTCCTGATGTCGTCCCTTGTATGTGGGAAATAACCTACATAATTCACCTTGTCAACTATCCTTTGCCACAACTCAATTTTCCTGGCTATTTGTGTTTGCTGTACCTGTGCTCCAAAAAGGTATGGCTCTCCTCTCACTATTTTGTCCACCATGACCTTCAACTCTTCATCAGTAAAATGTGTATGTTTTTAGGGGGACATGGTAGAGGTGGAAGAGACAGTGAGGTGGTGCAAAACAGGGAAAATTGAATTTTAGTAATGAGTTGTGGATTTGTGATGTGAGTGGTTGACAGTTGTTGTGTATTGTGTGGGATACTGAATTGTGTTTTGTGTATGTTGTGTAGGTGTGGGATGAGTGCTGAGTGAAATGCATAGAGGTGCCTATTGTTCATTTTGCTATATATTACATTTTGGGCTTATCTTTGGCTGTGTGTGGCATTCTGGTTGCAATGGATTGTGGGTTGTGTAGGGGTGTTTTATATATATTGCAGTGTGTCAGGTGCATGCTTGCAGCCTTGAGAAAGAATGGGGTGGGTCAGGGTTACCATTTGCATGAAAGACAGCTGAGATGAGAGAGGGTAGCCCACCACCCAGCTGATGTCTACAATTTTCCTGGCAAATCCAATATCGGTAACTCAATATATGAATTTTTGACCTGTTAGGTAAAAATATTTTTAAAAGCTCCAATAATAGTATATGGAAGCAGTAGAACTGGACATAGCTGTCATTTCAGTTCAACTATAATGGAGCTTGGGTCAAATACACCAGGTCCTGAAACTGTCTGTGGAAGGTAAATGTAAAATAAACAGCTTAGCCGTGAGGTCCCCTGATGGCTCAGAAGATCTTAGAAGTGCTAAAATGTTCTAAAGTTCATCTTATCAGCATTTCTGTTGCAGCTCTCTGTGTTACCTCCAAGGCTACCAGGACCTCAGGTACAGCACTTGGGGCTAAGAGTCGCTCCAGCACAGGCATTGGGCAAGGTCCCTTCCAGGTCCAGTTGGTACCAGTCAAATCGTCACCTCATGAAAAAGGCCTCTTGTGCCTTTTTACATCTCTGTAACCTCACCGGCAGTGAGACAAATGGCACTTGGATTATAATAAATTGTCCTGGGTACAAAAGGGAGCAGGCCCAGTCCTTCAGGGTTCCTCTCAGGTGACCACAAGCAGGGTCATGAAAGTGTCCTAAGAAGGGTGTTTTGGGGTGCCACATTTATTTTTGGCTCCAGCTAGAGGGTAGGGTAACTCCTGACTCTAAACAAAGGGTTGACATTTCGCAGGGATTACTCTACCCACTTTTTCAGCAGTCCCTGTTTTTCCTACTGTAAACAATCCAACAGCACACCTTACTCCTAAAATCCAAGATGTAGAAACCCTTCCTCCCGTGTGCAGAACCTGGCCCAGCCAGAAGAGAGGAACATTCCCCTCTTTTGTGGTCACTGAAAACTGGCACTGGGGGTAGCCTCCCTCCCACTTGTTCTGTGGCATCCTGGCTGGGGAGGGCAATGGGTTGCCTTCTCCAGGTCTCACCTTACATCTACATGTGAAAGAGCAGGCCCTTTGCAAGCTTATTCAGTTTCTAGATCCATTCTAACTGGTATTCTTGCAAAGAAAAGAAAATCACCTCCCTTTAATCAGGATGCTGTTCCTACTTTGGGAGCAGTTTTCACAACTCATTACGTCCAAGCACAGTCAGACCAACTGCTAGAAGACTAATGGTATGAGTGCACTGGAGGTTCAAGCATGTCAAAAGTAACTTTCTAAAATATTCCAGTACCTAAACATTATCTAAAGATCTGACTTGACCATTACATTGGAGTTTTAATAAATATTAAAAGTAGATTTAGAATAACTTTTGTAATGACTTTTCTAGCAGTGTTCGGTCAAATTTTACAGATTAAATTTCATAATCTGTACATTAATATTTTCTAGGATCTAGCCATAGCTCTGCCAGGGAAAGTAGCTTTTGGGGGTTATTCACTGAAGGAACATTTAGCACATGCTCCACATTTAAATACCAGGTACCCTACATGGTAGGCAAAAGGGCGCACCTAGGGGTAACATTCATATTTAAAAATAGGGTCCCCCAAATTTCAATAAAAGTTATGTTTACAGATTTGTCTGCAGGGTTTCAGGTATCTGCACTCAGACTAGATATGGTAGCCTGAAACCATATTTTACAGGCCAACTCTGTGGATTGCACCAAAGGTGCTGATTTCTACAGGTAACATTTAACTTCCATGCCATTGATGTACTTCATACACTACATAACAGGGACTTCCAGGCAACCTAAATAACTTAAATATACTTTGTTTACAGGAGAAGCACATGCACTTTAGTTCTGTTAAAAAAACATCAAAAATAGGGTAAAAAAGGGGGACAACTGTGATAAACATGCTGAAAAGGCGAATTGGTTACACTCAGCATTACTTGTTAATCATGATTTCAATATGAAAGAGTCTGAATTAGGTTATAATGAGAACAAGTAGTGAAGATGTGGAGAGGTGTGTAAAAGCTGTGTTCTGTGAGTGGTTCATAGGGGTTTACTTCCAAACACATGTGGTTATAGACATAAAATAACATATAGGTACAGGGTTCACTGTAGCAAACTGCTGCCTACCATACTCTGTATTATGTATAACAAATGCATATCTGGAATCATATTTTTAACTATATATTTATTTTTACTTCAAATCAACCTTATAAATTAAATAGTTAATGAATTTTATTTTATGGAAGGTATCTCTTCTTTTTTAAGCTACCATGAACTCCCAATTGTGTGTTAAGTCAATTGTATGCTTTGTGAAGCAAGTGAAATCTTCATGTGTATAAATACGCAGGCAAAAAAGGCAGCAAAGGACTCTGGGTAGCTTCTATGTTTAGGTGAATAGCAGTTCCTGTATAGAGTGCTCAACAATACCAGCGACACTCTGAAACTGTTCACTTCAAATGTCTGTTTTTCTAGCAAGGTTTTAAACATAGGATTAGCACAGTGCTATCCAGACTAAGCTAGAAAGTGAGAGTCGTTTGACATTTTACAGCAAAGCTTCTAAGCATAGGATTTTTCTAATGCCATCCTTATTGAGCTAAAAAATGACAACAGCTTTTTTTCCACTCCAGGTACAGTATTTCAGCTTTGGACTAATAAAATACCATCCAGGGAAATCTGGCAACCTGGAACAAATAAAAACAACCCTGACATGTTGTTCACTGGCCTTACAGCTTTTCAGATAGGTTTCGCTTTTTTCCAGACCCAAATGAGCACCCAGTTCAAGTCAAAATCATACAACTATAGCCTTTCAGACTTAGAGGGTCATAACAAGTTTGGTGGTCTGACGGTAAGGCCCCCGTAGAGGAGGCAGCCAAAAGACTGTCATGTTAGCAGTGATCTGACCATTGTATTAACAGTCACAGTGCGAAGTCCACCAAAAAACAGCCAAAATCCTGAAACTGCCAGGACCGGGGAGGACGGAAAAGAGGAGGTTCCACCACAAGCATCGCCAGTCCAACAAAAAACCACGGATCATATTATGATCCACAAACCGTGAAAGCAGTTCTTCCATGAGAGAAAAACATTGATGGTGCAGACCGCGGCGGTCTGAACTCACATCAGTCAGAACGCCACACCACATTGGATTGTTTGAATACTGTTAGAAATGGGGTCTTTGGTTGACAGTCAGGTTACCCCCCATTCAAGCAAGGACCCTCACTCTAGTCAGGGTAAAAGAGAATCACCCTCAGCTAACCCCTGCTTACCCCCTTGCTAGCTTGGCAGAGCAGTAGGCATAACGTCAGAGCGCTAGGTGTAAAGTATTTGTACCAACACACACAGTAACTCAATGAAAACACTATAAAATGACACAACACCAGTTTAGAAAAATAGGAAATATTTATCTAAACAAAACAAGACCAAAACGACAATAATCCAACATACACAAGTCAAGTTATGAATTTTTAGAGATTAAACTCAAAAATAGCGCTTAGAAACAAAGCGATGAGATGAGATGTTTACACGGCGTGATGACGGAGACGTTCCCAACAAGCCGACACCAGCGGCGCCGGACACGGAGTCGTGTAGACCCCCAAGTACAGTACCTTTGGTGAAGAGTGAAAACAAGCTGATGCTCGAAGTCGGGGATCGCGTCGTCTGCGCGAAACATTGAATCCGTGCACTTCGAGCGGCGTTGGTCACGATGTGGTGTGGCGACTTCCACGGAGTCGCGGACTTCATCGGGGCTGCAGCGGCGTCAGTCCTGCGAAGAGCGTCGCGTTCCAGCGAAGGTCACGGCGTCGGGTGCAGGCGGCGTTACCGGATTCAGCAGCGGCGGCGGTCCGTAGTCGTCCGAAGTCGATTTCCTTGGATTTCCACCAGCTCTCCTTTCAAGGGCCCAGGGACTGGATAGGGACCACTTGTCGGAGCAGGAGTCTCTCCAGAGACTCCAGGTGCTGACGGGGAGAAGTCTTTGCTGTCCCTGAGACTTCAAACAACAGGAGGCAAGCTCTAACTCAAGCCTTTGAAGATTTCTTCACAAGATGGAAGGCACACAAAGTCCAGTCTTTGCCATCTTACTCTGGCAGAAGCAGCACTGCAGGAAAGCTCCACAAAGCACAGTCACAGGCAGGGCAGCACTTCTTCCTCAGCTATCAGCTCTTCTCCAGGTTTCTCTTGGTTCCAGAAGTGTTTCTAAAGTCTGTAGATTTGGGTGCCCTTCTTATACCCATTTTAGACTTTTAAGTCACCTTTCTTCAAAGGGGACTCACACCTACTTGTGAAATCCTGCCTTGCCCAGGCAAGGCCTCAGACACACACCAGGGGGTTGGAGTCTGCATTGTCAGAGGCAGGCACAGTCCTTTCAGATGAGAGTGACCACTCCGCCCCTCCCTCCTAGCAGAGATGGCTAATTAGGAATTGCAGGTTACAACCCAGCTCCCTTTGTGTCACTGTCTAGTGTGAGGTGAAAAACAACCCAACTGTCAAACTGACCCAGACAGGGAATCCACAAACAAGGCAGAGTCACAGAATGGTTCAAGCAAGAAAATGCTCACTTTCTAAAAGTGTCATTTTCAAACACAAAATCTCAAAACCAACTTTACTAAAAGATGTATTTTTAAATTGTGAGTTCAGGGACCCCAAACTCCACATGTCCATCTACTCTCTAGGGGAATCTACACTTTAATCATATTTAAAGGTAGCCCCCATATTATCCTATGAGAGAGACAGGCCTTGCAACAGTGAAAAACGAAGTTGGCAGTATTTCACTGTCAGGACATATAAACCACATTACTATATGTCCTACCTTATCCATACACTGCACCCTGCCCTTGGGGCTACCTAGGGCCTACCTTAGGGGTGCCTTACATGTAATAAAAGGGAAGGTTTAGGCCTGGCAAGTGGGTACACTTGCCAAGTCGAATTTACAGTGTACAAATACACATACAGACACTGCAGTGGCAGGTCTGAGACATGATTACAGGGTTACTTATGTGGGTGGTACAACCAGTGCTGCAGGCCCATAGTAACATTTGATTTACAGGCCCTGGGCACCTCTAGTGCACTTTACTAGGGACTTGACAGTAAAACAAATATGCCAATCATGGAGAACCAATTACGTACACATTTTAAACAGGAGCACTTGCACTTTAGCACTGGATAGCGGTGGTAAAGTGCCCAGAGTAATAAAAACAGCAAAATCAGAGTCCAGTACACATCAACAACCTGGGGAACAGAGGCAAAAAGTTAAGGGAGACCACGCCAAGGATGAAAAGTCTAACAAACCCCATTCTTTCTCAAGGCTGCAAGCATGCATGCCAAGTAATGGAGTAGGAGTCATATTATAGCCAGGGCCACTGGAATTATGCAATTGTGCGTTGATTTTAGCAAAGGTACAGATTTGCCGTGTTTGCCACATAATCCATTATCTCCCACATTTTCTGCAGATTTGAACAAATGCAGTGACACATGTTGCTGTGCAGTAAAAGACCTGTTGCAAAGCTTGAATGGCCAACATTTTATTGCTTACTGCTATAATAGGGTATTAAAATACTGCTAATAAGGTTTAACCAATGCCCAGACAGTATTACTAACCTTGAAAATGATGAAATAATGAAGTGATACTGTTACAAAATATGCCACATTATGCCACAATATTTACCTTTTTATGCTGCATAATTTACTAAACCCTATGCATACTTTGGCCTTCTTCTGCCAAATAATTCCAGTGGCCCTGATGATAGTCCTATTTTTATCTCTTCAAAATTAGTGTAGCACATGCTCTCCCCCTCGATTTCAGATATAATACCCCAAAACTACCAAAACTAACATTCAAAATTAACCTCTGTATTCATTCCAAACAAAGCCTAAACAATTAAGCACCAAACCAACAAACATACTTCTAAATTCCACTGATCACAAACAAACAAAAAAACAGTTGAACAATACAACACAAATTTAGCAAAAGTCACATAATCACAAACTATTATGCCAAATGTTCCAAAATCCTCTGAAATGAAAAAAACAAGGATCAGTCCACCAAAGCATATCTACACTATCCTAAACCTCAGTGTTTGAAAGAAAATACTGACTATACCCTTTGCATAGCTTTGTCCATGCATAATGATATTTTGCTATGTATAGCATGTCTTTCCCTATGCAAAGTTAGGCAAAACAAAAATGCTTGAGAATGTCTTACATTCTGCAAAACACCATCATGTGACCCTTGGTTTATCGTTTGTATTCTTACCATCATAAACATTTAGGCCAAGATTTATGTCAGCGTTGTGTCACCTTTGCAGCACAGCCCCAACACAAAATCCATTTTGGCATTTAGTAAGCCATACAAAGTTTATTTTCATGGCTTTGCGTGGTTTAGTAAATACAAAGAATGCAAAACAGCACATCACACAGCTTTCCATTATTTTGCATTGGTTACCCATTACATGGATGGAGCATGGGCATTCCCATGCATCCATCCATGTATTTTGGCAAAAGTCCAGATTTACAAAGATATTTAAACCAGAGTTTGCACCAAGATAGTGTGCCTACCCAGCAGAGGTGTAGTGAGCAGATATTAATGTATTTCTTATTATTACTTTCAATTTCTATGTGTGCTGTGTTCTGCTGTATGCATAGAAAGAGAAAATTGCCTTTATCCCTTCCTACACAGAAAACAACCCTGCCTGTAACAGAGACACCCCTGCAGCTTGGCACAAGGGTGTCGACATTGTAGCTACGCAGCACACAATATGCTAGAACTAGATGACAGCAGAAGTGTGACATATCTTAGTAGTTATGACTCATTTCTGCTCTCTCCATTTCATTCAGTGCAGCACAGCAAGTTGCCTTGCTGCATTATGCTACTTGAAACATTATTATATCTGTCCCTAAGAATGTAATGTAGTATGTATGTGTAACTTTAAAATTAATGAGTTCACAAATATCACACCATAATACATTTCAAATGTGTACAAACATAACATATTTAAAATTAATGTATTATTCAGATGAAAAACTCTGAAATAATATATATGATATTGCTATTACCTAAATGTATGTGAAAGTAAAATTGCAACACATAACATTAATTTAAAATGTTAGTAATGATGTCTGATGCTATGTTAAGTTTGATACAGTTTTAGCACCTATTATTAGGAACTTACTAAGTTCTGGGGGCATATTCTTGCTCCCCTTTGCGCCCCCCCTAATGCCACCATGTGTGCACCCTATTTAATATAACGCGTAGCATGGCGGTAGTTAGGGGACTAGTGTCAGAGGTTTTTACACTAATCTGGAACTTTGCAGGATTAGTGTAAAAAATGTTGACGCTAATCTTGCAAAGCTCATTAAGGCCTATTGTAATCAATTGTGTGTCCTCCTTTTAATGCCTGCTCTGGGCAGGCAGTAAAATTGCCCCAAAAAATGACGCAAATAAATCTGTTAGATTTCTTTGCGTCATTTTTTCAGCTCCCCTAATGGGGAAACGCCCCTTTTGCATACATTGTGCCTGGCTCTGGCATAATGTAGCGCAAAGCGTTACAAAATAGCTCAATGCATGCACTGCACTACTTTGTAATTATGCCACAAGGATTTTGGCCTCATTGGGTCACATTAGCATAAAATAAATTACAATAATGTGACACAAAGAGGTGCTAGGGGCTCTAAAATATGTCTCTGAATTCTGGATGTTAACTACAAAAAGGTACTTAATGTTATAGTTTACACACTTAAGTATTTAATAATAATTGTGACATTTAAGGTGTAATCATTGTGTTTTAAGACAAAACTTAAAAAAATATATATAACATTAAAATGTGAGTAAAGATTTAGGTTAATATTACTATTTAAATATAGACATAGTGTGCTTAATATATATTAAAAGTAGCACTAACGTTACATAAACTTGTGCTGTTGTTAGCAATATTTGTCTACCCAGCTGACTGATGACCATTCCTAGATATCTACCCCTGTGATTTCTAACCAATACAAAAAATGTTCATTATGATTTCCATTGCAATTCCTTTGCTAGAAAGAAAGCAATGAACAACGTTTCGCTAAGTCCGATAAATTAAACATATTATTTGTCATAAAATTGTTTTTTTGACTAAGATGTTGATTATTTTTTACATAGAGCCTAATGTAATATATGCTGAAAAAATGTGGTTACTCTACATAATAATTAAACACTTCTTAGAATGTAACTCCACACATTGATAATAATGCGGAGCATGCTGAAGTGCAATATATGTTTCAATAAATATGTAAATATACATTTTAACTTTATTTTGTCAATAAGTCTTCATTACTGGCAGCATCAGTGATCTCAATGTTAGCAATCATGACAGGTCCTACGAGTGATGCCATCTCTTCCTATATTGATGTTAATTGCTTGTGAATTTCTGGACTTCTGCCAGTTTTCCTGTAGCCTTCACATTCCTGGCCAGTTTTTCCTTGGTCCTGAACTTATAATCATGTCACCTTTTCTTTCATTCTACAACAGTTCTGCATGCTAGTGCTTCTGCATTTATTTTATCAACTGTGCCTCTCCATAAAGCTGCCTTTTTGGAAATGGCAATTTGGAGGTGACACCTCAGAAATGTACTTCACCTTCTGTTTAAAATTGCCCTTTCATCTGCTACCCTCCAGGATAGCCCCTTTGTTAACTATTTAAAAGACCTGAATTAATCCATTGGATTTGTGTTGATGTTCAAACTGAAAGTGAAACAAACATGCTTTGCATGATGCAATCAGGAGTTATGGTGCAGCGCGTTGTGTTACAATTCACAGATTTTTGTTGCAGTGCTCCGTATAGCAATTGTGTCACCTACCCTGTCAAAAAAGATGCATAAAGCAAACAACTTACTCTGATATAACACAGTGGTGCATCACTTTTTGTAAATCTGGACCTTAATTATTCCCACACTGTCCGTGGTTTGTTGTGCCATCATTAGATGTATTACATTATTTACCTACAATATTTAGTGAAGATGCCATTAGTAATGTTTGCAAAGAATGCTTAATTTTCATTATCCTTTTATTATATACAGTTTTTTCCTTGCACTTAAGCATTTTGTGTGCACAGATAAGCATTAACATTTTGTGATTGGTGCACAATTTAACCCTGAATCAATGGTAATTTCTCATACATCTCCAATAACACAAGTGATGTTGCTCTGAAAATGCATTTTTTCCTCTTAACGCCATAGGTGCTACCATATGTCCCAGTGCTGTTGCCTATGTGAAGCTAGCTTTCTTAGCACTTACTCCAGTTGTTGATTGTAGGAAAGTACCATCTTGCCTGGCATGTTACCCCCATTTTTCACTGTATATATGTTGTTTTAGTTGTATGTGTCACTGGGACCCTGGTAACCCAGGGCCCCAGTGCTCATAAGTGTGCCTGAATGTGTTACCTGTGTAGTGACTAACTGTCTCACTGAGGCTCTGCTAATCAGAACCTCAGTGGTTATGCTCTCTCATTTCTTTCCAAATTGTCACTAACAGGCTAGTGACCAATTTTACCAATTTACATTGGCTTACTGGAACACCCTTATAATTCCCTAGTATATGGTACTGAGGTACCCAGGGTATTGGGGTTCCAGGAGATCCCTATGGGCTGCAGCATTTCTTTTGCCACCCATAGGGAGCTCTGACAATTCTTACACAGGCCTGCCACTGCAGCCTGAGTGAAATAACGTCCACGTTATTTCACAGCCATTTTACACTGCACTTAAGTAACTTATAAGTCACCTATATGTCTAACCTTTACCTGGTAAAGGTTAGGTGCAAAGTTACTTAGTGTGAGGGCACCCTGGCACTAGCCAAGGTGCCCCAACATTGTTCAGGGCCAATTCCCCGGACTTTGTGAGTGCGGGGACACCATTACACGCGTGCACTACATATAGGTCACTACCTATATGTAGCTTCACAATGGTAACTCCGAATATGGCCATGTAACATGTCTATGATCATGGAATTGCCCCCTCTATACCATCCTGGCATAGTTGGCACAATCCCATGATCCCAGTGGTCTGTAGCACAGACCCTGGTACTGCCAAACTGCCCTTCCTGGGGTTTCACTGCAGCTGCTGCTGCTGCCAACCCCTCAGTCCAGTAGAAGCTTCTTTGCACCCACAGCTGGCATTTCCTGGGCATACGCCCATCTCCGACTTGCTTGTGACTTTTGGACTTGGTCCCCTTGTTCCACAGGTACCCTAGATTGGAAATCCATCGTTGTTGCATTGTTGGTTTGTGTCTTTCCTGCATTATTCCTCTAACACGACTTCTTTATCCTTAGGGGAACTTTAGTGCACTTTGCACTCACTTTTCAGGGTCTTGGGGAGGGTTATTTTTCTAACTCTCACTATTTTCTAATAGTCCCAGCGACCCTCTACAAGGTCACATAGGTTTGGGGTCCATTCGTGGTTCGCATTCCACTTTTGGAGTATATGGTTTGTGTTGCCCCTATCCCTATGTGTCCCCATTGCATCCTATTGTAACTATACATTGTTTGCACTGTTTTCTAAGACTATACTGCATATTTTTGCTATTGTGTATATATATCTTGTGTATATTTCCTATCCTCTCACTGAGGGTACACTCTAAGATACTTTGGCATATTGTCATAAAAATAAAGTACCTTTATTTTTAGTATAACTGTGTATTGTGTTTTCTTATGATATTGTGCATATGACACTAAGTGGTACTGTAGTAGCTTCACACGTCTCCTAGTTCAGCCTAAGCTGCTCTGCTAAGCTACCATTATCTATCAGCCTAAGCTGCTAGACACCCTATACACTAATAAGGGATAACTGGGCCTGGTGCAAGGTGCAAGTACCCCTTGGTACTCACTACAAGCCAGTCCAGCCTCCTACATTGATGCAGTATCAGGCCCCAGCAGGACAATGAGTATGTTGTGCAGCCAGGCTTTTAGTACACTCTTCCTGTGTAGCTGGTGGTGAGCAGGCTCTGAAAGCTCTAATTTTCGTTGTTTGTCAGATACCTGAAACGTATCAACACGACAACATTTTCACTGGCCACTACTAATAGATTGCAGGCCTTCGTGATAGGTCTAATTCTACTGTTGAATGCCTTATGATCTCCCTGGCTCTGGTCTTTCTTCACCCTCATCATGCTCACGAGTGGGGAAGAAAAGACATTGAACTAGACATAACCTGCATATGTCTATAATGGAGAGATGTAATATGATTCAACATTTTTTTTTGCCTAAGGTATCTTTTTTGGGCAATTCCATTAGTTTTTTTAAAAATCTGGTTTTATGGAGATGGATCACTTATTAACTAGATTTATATGGGCATATGGTAAGTGTAGAAGGGTGAGTAAACTCATTTCTCCACCTAGAGAGAAGGGGGGATGGAGTCTCCCGAATTTAAAACTGTTTCAGGTGGCAGCAGCTCTCCAATATATGCGCACACTGATGGCAGGGAAATATGGCAAGACAGGGGCAGAATATTGCCCAAACATCTATGAATTACTAATCAGCCCAATAGCTAATGGGGGATATTTGTTCTTTGTGGAACCCAGTTATTACAAGAAAGGTCGGTTCAAGATACTAGAAGCTGCCTTTAAATGCTGGCATCCCTGGCGGAAAAAGGCAGGACTTGGGAGGTTTAATCGATATACGCTAATAGACAATAACCCCTCCCTCCCAGAGATATTTAAGGATTATTATTTTGCTAAGTGGGCCCTCCAAGGGGTTCGAAGGCTCGGAGATTTTTATGAAGGGTCAGGGGTTTAGATCATTCGAGGATCTCTGGGAGAAGTACGGACTGAAGCAAAGGGATTTTTTTAAGTAGCTGCAGATAAGAGATTTTTTGAGTAAAAAAGCTGTGGGGATATAGGGGTTTGCAAAGAACCCTCTTTTGGAGAATGTAACAGAAAGGACTCGAGTATCAATAAGGTTCATATACTCAATGTTTATGTAAGAACAATCTACTGATCTTGAGAAGTATAGCAAGAAGTGGGAAAGCAATTTTAATAAGGGAGGTATGGGGCTTGGATATATATGCTAATGCCTTCCGCATTACAGGCACTGCATTATAAGACATTATGGGCTACATGTATGAAAGAAATGATTTGCGACTCGCAATTTGTGACTTGCAAAAACGTATGTTGAACAGTGTCAATGACACTTTTTGCAATTCTCAAGGGGGTCGCAAATGACCTACCTCATGAACATTCATGAGGTAGGCCGCAATTTGCGAGCCCCTTGGGAATGGCTGCCCTCACAGGGATGGTGGCCAGCTGGAGACAGCAGACCACCATGTCTGTGACTGCTTTTAAATAAAGCAGTTTTATTTTTTTAAATGCAACCCTTGCATTTCAAAAGCAAAAAATGTAAACTTTTCTTTTCATTTTTTCAGAGCAGGCCTGCTCTGAATTTTTTTTTTTGCTGACATTCACAAAGGGGAAGAGGTTCCCTAGGGACCCCTTCCTGTTTGCAAAAGGGTTAGCACCAGTTTAAAACTGGTGCAAACTGTGATTGTTTTGCGACTGCATTCACGGTCACAAAACAATCATACATGGGAACACCCCTTCCTTATTGCAACTCACAAACCCTTTTTGCGATTTGGCAAATAGATTACCAAATCGCAAAAATGGGACTGTACATCCCAAATTGCATTTTGGACATCACAAACGGCCCGATTCGCTGTTTGCAACGTGCAAAATGCTTCGTACATGTGGCCCTAAGTACTGTGATTCCTGGTATGAAACCCAAATTGACCAAATGGACAGCATAGTAGAATCTTTACCATGAAAAGGCATAACTTCTCCCACTTGAAGATTGACAATAAAAAAAATGTGCCAAACAAGATTTCCATACCTACGGAGCATTATCTGAACTACAAAAACTACTGACAATGAGGGGACGGTTTCACAATGAACGTGTAACACAATGCATCTGACATGCAAGTGACTCTGGTGGTGTTCATGGCGGTATATGAAGGACTGTGATGCAAAATGTTTACTAGCATTAAAAACAAACATTGGTGTTAGAATTGGGCTTTCTAGTTGGCAGAAGTATGCACCCTGTTCACCTCTTTCACAAATAAGAGGGGGAGCAGGAACACTTGTAGGCAGCATATGTGCTCCCATGGGGTGTCAAGTCTATCAAAAAAGGGTATGCAGTTCTTTAAGTGTAAAAAAAGGAGAATATGTGATAGGTCAGAAACCAGGGAATCGGACCGGGGAGTCTGTTTCCTCAGGAACAGGAGCCCTCACATGCCCAGTTGGGTGCCATGCTTCATCATAGGGCATGCTCCTCATCAGTCCGGCACTGCAATGCCTGACGGGCACCCATGAATGGATCTTTTGTTCCAGTGCTGTCTAGAGGTAATGCAGAAGACCCCAGCTGTCACCCACCCAGCTGTGTATTCAGAGACAGGCCAAAGACACTAGGGTGGTCATTATGACCATGACAGTGATCCCTCCCATAGATAGCCAATGTACCACACCAACCACCAGCGCGATATGAACACTGAACACAGCGGTAGCCCTCTTCAGGCAGGCGGAAAACAAGGATCCACCCACCATATTATGCCATAGCACACCACCAGAGTTTCTGGGGCGGTAGCAACAACACCAATAGCCTGGTGGAAACACATCTTATAAAGGAGACACTCACATCCAGGGACACAGAGGAGTCCGTGGCTGCCATGGAACCAGAGCTGCAAGTCTTCCCGATGCTGTACTACGCCATGGTAGTCCAGGAGCACCAACGCAGACGAAGATCACTACAGTGAGGACAGCCACCTAGCACACAAGGGAGGGACGGGAGAGTGACACACACAAACACACAACACACACCAAACACACATGCCACACACCCAGGACAATCAACAGCAACATAACCCAGAAGTAAAGAAAGCCAGGACACATACCTTTGGTCCAAACACTGTATCCCGGTGGGAATAGTGACCACGTTAAAATAGCTATATACACAAAGGGCCATTGGCCACTCCAATGTTCAGTTCAACCCACAGGGCAACGGCCAAGGCCCAACTAGAATCCTGAAAACCTGGCACCCCACTGGGCAGGGGCATCATGTGTGGAACAGGCAGGAACCCCTTGGGGCACGGGGAGGTGGGAGAGGTTGTTTTTGTAGGGGGGTCCTTGGGCTTGGGTTTAGGAGGGCGCTGGACTTGACCTTTTCATTTGGGGGCAGAGGAGTGGGCTTGGGGCAAGAGTGCCACTGTAATTGCAGTCTCAGGGGGAGGAACACGAGTTAAACGGGAGATGGAGGTACTGGTCTGGGGGGGCGGGACCTTTCTTTTACGGGCAAGATGGGGGTGGGGCAGGGAAAAGGTCAAGGTGGGAAAGCAAAAGATTCTTAGGACCAGTGGGGTGCGGGAGGAGGGATGGGAGTGGACGTAGAGGGAGTGGTTGCAGGAGTAGGGGGTGTGCTGGACTTGGGTGCAGGTGCATGGACAGTGTGCGTGTGTGAGGTGCATGTCTGGTGTGTATCTGAGTGCAAGCATTTGTATGTCTTTGGAGGGGGCAGAAAGGGTGGGGGAGGTCAAACAGGACATGTGGATGGAAATTGTGGTTGTGTCTTCAAGTGAGGTGGGTGTGCTGCTTGAGGTGGTGATGGTGGTGGTGGTGACTGCGCATGTGGTGTGTGGGGTGCATGTCTGCGGGTCTGCTGTTGTGACTGTGAGCAAGGCTGTGCAGGCGGCAGGATCTGGAACTGTTGATGTTGTGCATGCAGGTGTGACTGTGAGGGAGGAGGAGGAGGGAGAGACAGTGGAGGCAGTGGCTGCTGTTGTGTGTGCAAGTGTGTGTCAGCTGTGTGTGTGCTTGTGAACTGATGTGTGCTGCCTGTGTTTGTGTGTGTGAGTCTTGACTGTTGCTTTGTGTGCATGCTTGTCAGAATGTGTGCATGGAGTGGGTTGGGGGAGAGGAGACTGGGACTGGGAAGAGGTAGTTGGAGGGGGAATTGAAGAAACAGGGACACTGGCTGCCATCAGAGAGGAGGCCAGAGCCTGAAATGATCTCTGTAGGGCTGCCAAACCACTGTGAATTCACTCCGGGAAGGCATTGTACTGCTGCATCTGGGTTGCTAGCTCCTGGATGACATTCACTATGGTTGTCTGCCCTACAGAGATGGATCTCAGGAGGTCAATAGCCTCCTTGCTGAGGTCAGCAGGGCTGACTGGCGCAGGGCCTGATGTGCCTGGGACAAAGGAGATGCCCAACCTCCTGGGTGAGCCGGCATGGACAACTGGGTGGGGGGCAACTGGAAGGGCGGTGCTGGTACGGGGTGGTGGAAGATGATATAGCTGGGGTGGTCCCAGAGGGGTCCGCCACCACCAGGTAGTCAGTTGTTTCAGCTCCAGTCTCCCCCGTAGTGCTCCCCTTACCATCTGTCCCACTGGTCCCCTCGGCGTCGGTGGACACTGCATCCTGGGTCCTGTGGGCTGCTGCTCCCTCACTCCCCAGTGCCCCAGCTCCTTCGCCAGATGATGCTAAGGCACACATGGACAGGATGACAAAATGAGAGAGGGGGAAGAAAGGGAGCACAGGGTAAATCACAGCACCAACAGCACAGTTAACATACATATCACAATCACTCCATGGGACACAGATTGGGCAGTATGGACCACAGTGATCAACCATTGGCTAGGCACTACAGCAGCTAGGAACCCATACACTACTATCTGCACACCTACTGGAAACAACAAAGCCCTGTCAGCCATGGCAAGGTAGATACCTGGCAATACAAAGAATGCATGCAGGAATGTCAACATCGCCATATGGGGGCATCCACTGAGTAGAAACCTGCACTCAAACCCCATGCCAGCCAAGAAATGATGAATGCCACACACACTGGACTCACCCCCTTGTGGCTGCTGTGTTGCCCTGAGGTGCCCATCCAGCTCTGGGTAGGCCACCGCCAGTATGCAGACCGTTAGGGCGGGTCAGGGTCCGATGGGCACCCCTCCCTTGTTTTGAGTCGGTCCCCAGCTGGGCCTCCGCGGTCTTCCGTGGCAGTGTCTCAGGTCCTCCCACTATTTCTTGCAGTGGGTGCACCGCTGGCAAAGGACCCATGCCACAACCCCTTCTTCTGATGGGAGCTGACCTGCAGAGGAAACAAACAGAAGGATACCTTGAACTATACAATCCAGCCTGTCATACATATGGTCTACATACTACATTTGCCCCTCATATAGCATATACATGACCCATACCTCTGCATTCACATTGCCTGCAGCCATTCCCCCTCAGTTGACACACTGCTAGCACACAAATACATCTCCAGGCAGCCATGTCGCATGCAACTTACCCATGTTGTACTCACCTGTTTATCTGGAGGTCCATACAACTGCCCATACTGGGAAAGAACCCCATCCACGAGCTTCCCCAACTCCTTCGACATGAAGGCTGGGGCCCTTTCCCCTGTAGCACAGGCTATGGCAGGTTCCAGACACAAGTCAAAGCACCACATGCTAGTCAGGAATCCAGTTGTAGAAAAATAAATGGTGGTCACGTCCACCGGCGTTGATCATCATTGATTCCTATACTCCATAGAGCCCCACGTTAGCCAATGAGGATTTGCACGGCAGTGAATGCTGCCTTCCGACATGATGCCTAATTCTAGCGGAGTGAGGTCACTTCCACCTGTCCCTGCATACAGGACAGGTGGTTGCCATTTCCAACTGCTAGTGCTCATGTTTCGATTCTGTCTGTGGGTCATTGGTGTCGACTGTACACACCTAGACAATTCTGGTGTCCAAATCACATACATGCACTCTGTACTGTGATGTTGTGTGTCCATGCGTGCTGTTGTCACACCCAACCACTGGAGAGGAATAGGAGGAGGAGGCATGCACCCATGTACAGACCCACAGTGGACATGGCTACATTGGAGGACCGCCACATCATACTCGCCTATCGTCTGGACAAGGCCACAATCACAGTATGATGTTCAATTGGAGCCTGATTTGATACCCGCAATCCGTTGCACCACAGCAATTCCCCCTCTTGTGTAGGTCCTGTCAGTGTTCCATTTCCTGGCAACTGGTTCATTCCAGATGACTGAGGGCTTGTCTGCACGAATGTCACAGCCAATATTCTCGATTGTGCTTGAAAGGGTTTTGACTGCCTTGCTGAAACACATGTGCAGCTACATCGCATTCCCCCAGGTTGATTTGCCCACTGTGAAGGCTGGATTCTATGCAATGGGACACATACCACATGAGATTGGAGCCATTGACGGCACCCATATTGCCTTAGTCCCCCCCCAGGGCCAATGAACAGGTGTACGAGAATAGGAAGAGTTTCCACTTTCCCAATGTCCAGATGGTGTGCCTTGCTGACCAGTACATCTCCCACCTCACTGCCAAGTATCCTGGATCTGAGCATGATGCCTATGTCTTGAGGAATAGCAGCGTCCCACAGGTGATGGCCCGACTACAGATGCACAGAGTGTGGCTCTTAGGTTAGCATGAGTCCCCACCCAATGTATGTCAGTATATGCCTACTAGAGTCATACCCCATGCCATTGTGCATGGTTAATATGTGTCCCTCACTTCTTGCAGGTGACTCCGGCTAACTAAACCTGTCCTGGCTGTTGACCCATGTCAGGAATCCAAGAACAGGGGCTGAGATTTGATACAAAGATACTGAAGGGCATACAAGGAGGATTGTGGAACAAACCTTCGGTTTCCTGAAAGCCAGGTTCAGGTGACTCCATCTGACAGGTGGATCCCCCTGCTACTCCCCTGAGAAGGTCTGCCATATTGTGGTGGTGTGCTGCATGTTGCACAATTTGGCCCTCAGACGCCATGTGCCCTATCTGCAGGAGGAGTGGGGTGACAATGCAGCTGTGGCAGCAGTGGACACTGAGGACTGTGAGGAAGAGGAAGAGGAGGAGGAGGAGGATGTAGACAACAGAACACAGATCATTCAGCAGTACTTCCAATGACACTCAGGTAAGACTGTTGATCCATACATGTCTACATTTGATTTTTGTGCTGTGTGGGTCAATGGGTATTATGCCAGTCACTACCTTTGCTTCCCAATTGACTGTCACCTATGCCTTCCCTGTATTGCAGATGTTGGTGTGGTTACAACAGTGAACTGATGTGATGACCACAGACTGCTGAGACACATTTGTTGCATGGCTTCACACATTACAGGACATTTGCATAGGATAGAACAGTTCAATACAGTTCAATACTTTGCACATTTCTTTCTGATGAAGCACTATTACTCAAGTTGTGTTCAAGGGTGTTTATTTGAAGACAAAAAACAATAGGAAGTGCAATAGAGTTGAGTGATGGTTGAGGAAAAGTTCAGAGTAGTGGCCCAGTCTGTTTGTGGCACAGGTCCATTGTCCATGGGGCCATAGGAAGAGGAGCAATGGTAGTCCAAAGTGAACAGGGTGACTCAGCGGGACACAAGGGGGACATTCTTGAGGGGCTCATTTCCTGGCAGTGGTCTTGGTCTTGGCAACAGTCTCTGGTGTCTGTCCGGGTCGCAGTGAACGCTTACGGGGTGGTTCACCTTCTGCAGGGGGTGCTATTGGCCTGCGGGTCCTGTGGCAGGTCCTCCTATCCACTAGCTGCAGCTGATGTTGATGGCTGTTGGGTGGACTGGCTAGTGGAAGTGGGCTGCTGGTGTGCTTGGTTCTACCGCATGGTGTTGGCCATGTCACCCAGTACCCCTACAAGAGAGGCCATGTTTGCATTTAGGGACTGCAACTGCTGCATGACCTCCTGGTGGTGTACCGCCTGCAGCTGCTGGTTCTCCTGCCTGATGGTGATCACCAGGCCCATCCTGCCATGAGTTTGTTCGTATGCTCCCAGGACATTTGTGAGTGCCTCCTGGGCAGTCTGTTCCCTGGGCCTGTCTCCCCAGGGTGCACAGCTGCCCTCTGAGTGTCCCTGGCCCCCTGTGCCTGTGTCCCCTGAATGGTGTGCCCACTCCCAATGACACCAGGACCTTCATTATCTCGCCTGTGGGTGCAGACTCGGATCCCTGTACAGGTGGGCCCACCAGTTATTGACGTGTCCTGGGGACAGAGGTTTGGGGGTGTTGGCTGGCCGCTGTGGTGTTTGAGTCCGAGTGGGGTGCCCTGTGGTGGACTGGGTGTGTGATGTGGTGTCCGACTGACCAGTGGTCCCAGATGGGCCATGGAGTTCCTCCAGATCCAGACCTCCTGAATTGCTGTCATCACTGAGGGCATCTTCTGGTGGGGGACTGGTTTGCCCTGTTACCTCCTCGACAATGACATTGGCTGGGGCACCTGTGGGGATGACAGTGATGTTTTAAAGTACATTTCTGTTACATTTTCCACATTAGTTCCCCATGGTGTCCATGCATTGGTAGTGGGTGTGCATGCAGAGCTGGGAGGGATGCACTTGCAGTTGGCATGGCAAGCAGGGCTCAAAATTAAAATGTATGCATGGAATGGAGTGGTGGTAGGTTGTTAATGTTGACTCACCAGTGTCCAGTCCTCCGGTTACTCCAGTGAGTCCCTCAGGATGCAAGATTGCCAAGACCTGCTCCTCCCATGCTGTCAGCTGTGGGGGAGGCGGTGGGGGTCCACCGTCAGTCCCCTGGATGGGGAGTTGGTGCCTTGATGCAGTGGAACGCACCTTCCCCCGTAGGTCACTCCACCTCTTCTAAATGTCATCCGTTGTGTGTGGATGTTGTCCCACTGCATTCACCCTGTACACAGTCCTCCGCCATAACTCATTCTTCTTGGCAATGGCTACCTGCTGTACCTGTGCTCCAAACAACTGTGGCTCTACCCTGACTATTTCCTCAACCATGACCCGCAACTCCTCATTGGTGAAACAGGGGTGCCTTTGTAGGGATATGGGTTTTGTGTGGTTTGTGCAGAGGGTGTTGAGTAATGTGATGGGGTGTGGGGTGTGTTGTGCGTGACGGATGAATGGGTAATTGTAGTGTGTGTGAAGTTGTCTCTGTGATTTGCATGGCTAGCTGTTGCGGTCTTTTCATGTTTGCAAATGATTGTGGGTAGTGTGTGTGTGTGTTTGACAGTGCTGTTGGTGGGGTGTGTGTATCTGTGTCAGGTGTGGAATTTTTGTTTGGGCCAATGTTGTCTTGTTTTGTTTTTGGGTAGACTTTCAGCCTCAGCAGTTTTCACCACCAAAGGTTTACCGCTGTTGACTGTCCGCTGTGGTGATTGGTGTGTCATTTGGAGAGTGTTTTTTGTTGGCGTAACAGTATGGGTGGTATTTCTGACAGTTTATCATGTTCAGTGGGTCTGGAAGATTTGTGGTTGTGGCAGTTTTCGTCGGTTTTGTGTGTGTGTAATAATCTGGTGGACGGATGTTCGTCTCCGAGGCAGTATGTTGGCGGCAGTCACTCTGGCGGTATTCAGATTTTACCACCAATGTCATAATGACAGTCTAGTTGATTAAAAATGACAACTTGCCAAAAGTGGCATTTCCAGAATTACAATTTTAAATCCAACTTCATCATCAGTTGTGATTTTAACTTTTGACTCCAGAGACACCAACATTGGCAGTCCCATCTCTTCTTAATTGAAAAGTACACTTATAAAATGTAATAAGGTAAGCCTAATGTTATCCTATGGTAGAGATAGGCATTACAGTAGTGAAAATCAATGTATTTTTTTCTTTTTTCACTACTAGGACATGGAAAACTTAACAGTACTTGTCCTACTTTTTAAATATACTTCTTCCTGCCCTTTGGCTGCCCAGAGCCTACCTTAGGAAGGTTTGGTCCTGACAGGAGGGATAACTTGTAAGGTTGGCATGACAGTTTAAAACTGCACACACAGCCTCTGCAATGGCAGGCCTAAGACGTGTGAAGTGCTTCTGAATTGGGTAGTAGAATTAGTGCTGCAGACCACTAGTAGCATTTAATTTAAAGCCCCTGGGCATAGGTAGTGCTCTCTACTAGTGACTTATAAGTAAATTAAATATGCCAATTGTGGGGAAGCCAAATTTAATATGCTTTAAACAGAGATCACATGCACTTTAGAAGTGGTTAGCAGTGATAACATGTCCAAAGTCTTAAAGCCAGCAAAAATAAGGTAAAAAAAATGGGAGGAATAAAGGCAAAAAGTCAGGGGAACCACAGCAAGGAGGCCAGGTCTAACAATTGGTAAAGTCAATCAGTCTTGTTACTCCACATTACAGCTGAAAGTAATTAAGTTCACTCATTCGGAAGTGGGTAAAGGGAAGGAGCATTGGGGGTGCAGAAGCATCAGAATTTGAAGATGGAGTGGAGATGAAGGAGAAAGTAGAGGTACAGTAGAGACAAGCAATGACCCAAGCCTCCCAACCCCTACACACCAGGAATACATAATGAGTGCTGGTGTAGGTGCAGCATGGAGCCTGAACACTGTGATCCTTTTGGGTGGCTTTCCTGGCCAGCTGAGACTGCCAGGCTTGGGTGAAACCAGGTTTCTTGGTCTCCTCCTTGAATAGGTTGTCCACCAGCAGCTGTTGCAAGTGATTGCTTGTAGATAAAATGGAGACCTACTTTTATTTACTGCTGGGCTTTTTTCTGTGGTCAATTTAGGTTGCCCTGTGATAATGGTTGTTCCTGCATTTAAACAAACTGCACAATCTTTAAAAAAAAAAAGCCCATTGCTTGAAAAAAACTCAACGTGGATCAAACAGAAAGTAATGAGTTAAGAAACGTAAGGCAGGGAATTGAGGCTGAGATCAGATTCAAGTGCAAAGGAATAGGGGGCATGGCCACTGTGGATAAGATGGCTGTCGTAGTCTAAGACTTCTCCTGATCTCCTCCGTATACATTGGCTTTCATCAGAGTATCTGCCAGGGCACAGCTCCACAACTTCCCCGGAATGTCCTGAAGAAGTGGAAGCGTTGTGGTGCCTCTAGCCCTTGGGTCCTGGTTGTGGAGCCAATTGGTCTTGTTGTGCCGCACCACCAAGATGGCGACTGTGGGCTGTTGCAAGTGATGGTGGCTGCTGGAGGATAGGTGCTGAAATGGGGTGCAAGTGGCTGTGCTCAACGGCTGTGCCTGCAGAGAGGAGGATGTGGCAGTGAGTGGCCCGTGGTGCCGGGTGGTAGAACACCTGTGTGGCATGTGCTGATGACCATACATCCAGGGAGGGAGGGGTTGCTGCTGAGGTGGGAGTTGTTTCCCGACTTCACTCCTGCTCCCTCCCACTGAGTTGGATCCTATCGGAGCAGAGAGCCTGGAGCTCAGGTCTGGCATGGATTCCCCCTACAGAAGGACATGGATGGCACAGGGGCTGATGATCATGGATCCTTCTCCCCATAACCTCTCCAATCAAGTTGGCATCCAGAACCACTGTTCTGGGGGTAATGGCCCTCCAGGGCTCCCGATGTCATAGACAATAGGTCCGGCCTCGCTGACTATGGAATAGCTAACTTTAAGGCCCCTCCCACCTGGAGGGGCTTCCCTGGCTGTCTGCGACAATAAGCTAGGGCACCCCAGGCCATTGAATCTGCTGCAGCTGCTCATGCTCATGGGTAGGTGGACAAGGGTGCATCTGATGACTCACAGAGGAACGGCGAGACCAGGAGTACATGCCTTCTGAAGGGGCAAATGACACAAGAGACTCGAGCTGGTGATGTATTCCGAGACCTACCCTACTGATCTAGATCTGGCTGCTCATGCTGCTGTGGGCAAGTGGGCTCAGGAGGTCTGGACTTCAGTGGTTGATCCTTGGATGGGTCCACAGTATACACCATGGGTAAAGACAAACAATAACCACCTGCACAAGGCCAAACCAAAATAGGCCTTATACTATTGCAACTTCCAGTGGTGGGGGCCCTCTCTCCACTCAGTTAGTTTCACAGCGATATTTTGAGCCCTCTAATCTCAACACCATACTACAGGCAATTCAGAATTCAAGAGCAGCTATGGAATCCAAAGTGGGAGAAGTCAAAGTGGGTGTCTCACTCCTTCAACGGGACTCTAGAATGTAGCCGCCCGTGTCACCAAGGTTGAGCAGCAGGTATCATCAGTAGACGATGATGCCGAAATTCATAAGAAACAAGTCTCCAAATTTCTCTCCACCATGGCTGCACTTGAAGAGTGCACTGAAGACACTGCAAATTGATCATGCAGGAGCAACTGTGAATGGTGAGGGCTTTCTTGAAGAGTGGTTAGGATCCTAGATCCCAGATGGCATGCTTTCACAGTGGTTTGTGGTGGAATGGGTGCATAGATCTGACTCAATTGGTCCTTCCAGAGGAACAGGCATACCCATTTATAGCCTACATACTCAACATCCACATCAGGGATATCATCCTCAAGAAGGTGTAGCAACAATGTGATTTCCACTTCCACAACTCACGTATTATGATTTTATTTGTTAACACCAGAGTGATCCAGCAACGCAGGTGCTCCTTTGTTGATGTCAAACAAAAACTCCTACAACTCAACCTTCAATATAAGCTTCTTTTTCTAGCAAAACTGAAAGTGATCTTTGACTCCAAAACATACTTTGTTCAAAATCCTGGGAAGGGGCGGCAGAAGAGAAAGATCTCCATAGCCCCTCTGAGGCTTGAGTGAATGAAAAAAGATTGCAGTGGAATTCTGCATCCCTTGACCAAAAGGTGACTAAGAGGCGACGTACTAGATCTTGTACACATTGAGCCTACACCCATGGGGGTCAGGGCTCTCTGGACTCTGGGTCAGAGTGAGGAGTTGATGGGCAAGGGGGAGATGACCATGGCTCATGCACAATGGACTCAATGGGCCCCCTGGACTGAGAATCCAGCTCTGCTTCCTCAGCAGGATGGACAAGCTTTCGTGAGAGCAACACTAACTGAGAAACACAGTGAGACCATATGGCAGATACTAGGCTTGATATCTTGCTATGGATGAGAGTCCCAATGTTTACCCCTTTTCTTTTGTTTCTTGATGGATAATTATGTTGGGGTTAGATTCAGGGTAACGGATGCTTTGGGGTTAGAAGTATGGTGTGCGGGGAGTTAAGGGAAGGAAGAGGGAAAATGCTTGCTGAAACCAGTTCTTACGACACTCACAGTCTACAGAGGCCCCAGCCAGACCCAGTATTGTTCAAAACGTAGGGTACCTAATGTGAACCAATAAGCTTACAACCCCACCTCCCCATCAAAACTAACACCACATCTCATTCGACATTACATCCTGCCTGCCTTGAATGCATTTCCATCTTATTTCCTGGAATGTTAATGGATTGCTAGACAACATTAAGCGTCCTGCTGTCCTCCGACATTCAGGCATGCAGTTTTGTTGTTACAAGAAACACACTTGATGGGTGCTCACTGCTCTTTCCTCAAATTATTTGGGAATGGCGAGTTTACACTTGTGGTTCATCAGGGCTCCAGATGAATGGTTATCCTTCTACATCAGAATTTCCCACTATCAATCAGCACTACCCATACAGACCCTGACAATAGATATATTGGGTTAGAGGGCTCCCTGAAGGGCAAACTCTATAATTTTATATCAGGTTAAGTCCCCCACCGAGCCCCAACATATATTTTTAGGTGCTTTACCACATATCTAATTGCCCTTCCAATAGGCATCACTGTACTTGGCAGAGACTTCAATGCAGTTCTGAATCCAGAGGTAACCTCTACTGGTGTCCCCAGTCCAGGACATATTGCCTGGGCCCATCAACTCATGGCCTGGATGGAAACTCTGGGACTCTGTGATCCTTGGAGAATCTGGCACCCCTATAATCGGGCCTAGACACACACCCTTGCTACTCACAAGACTGAATCATGAAATACCTCCTTTTCCTCCCGGCCACAGACCTTTGTCAAGTGTCAAATAGTAATATCTTGTCTTGAGGAATATCTGAACATGCCCACCTTCTTATAGGACTAGGATGAATGGAACCTGTGATATGGGTCATGTGGCGCTTTGACACTTGGCGCTTGACCGACCCTCATTGTTCTGAATACTTGGAGTTCTAACTCCAATCGTACTTCAAAATAAACAAGGATACAGTCAATTCAGAAAGTACTCTATCAGTGGCTGGCAAATCCACCATCAAAGGCCTTGTGAAGGCATTTATCCATAGTTAAGAAAAGGAGAAACTAGAGCAATTAAGGGCCCTTGAGACTGAGGCCTTATCCTTAAAACACCTAACTCACACCCTGCCCTCACCCGATCTTACCTGCCAACTTGCAGTTGTGAGGGCCTCCATCTGACAGACCTCCTTGGAAGAGGCTTGACAGTGTTGGAGGGCAGCAACACAAAGCATGCATGAGCATGGGGATAAATTTGTGAAGCTCCTCTATTGGTTAGCCACAAGGGAGGTTGCTTCTAGATTAGTTCCCTAAATTAGAGATGCAATAGGTGACTTAATAATGTGTACCACAGACATACTACAAGCATTTGCAAAATTTTGCCACAACTCATATGTTCACAAGCTGCGGCCCCAGCGGGAAGCTAAACACCCCTTAATAGCCCAAATACCCTTGTCTTCCCTTCCTCAGTCATTTTCCTGTGACCTGAATCAACCACTCTTGGCCGATGAGATAGACGCCACACTTTTGGACATGACCATAGGTAAGACACTTAGCCCAGATGGGTTCCCCATCGAGTACTATCAAACATTTTGCAACATGCTGTTCCCCCACCTGTTGGCCCTTTATAATGAGGTGATTGCATAGGAAATTTTCCGCCAGGGACTTAATGAGGCCTTGATTGTGGTTATGTCAATATCTGGCCGCCCCTTAGAAGAGTGTGCCTCCTACAGTCTCATTTTATCATGTCTCTCCAAGATTAAACTATTCAACAAGGTGCTGGATAACTGGCTACAGTAAACCTTGCTGTACTTGATCCACTTGGAGCCGGACATTGGGTCCAATCCTCTCCCTCTCATTCCCCATACAGAGAGGGATTCTCCCTCCCCTTGTCTTCACCCTGGTGATTGAGCCACTAGTAAAGGCTCATACATTGTGATGCACAGGTTAGTGAGTGGACATAGGAAAATGGACCTAAGGAGAACATAGCACTATATGCTAACAATATTCTGCTATTCCTTACTGACCCACATACATCAGGTCCTTGTTGCCTGGTCCTGCTCAGGTTATAGGGGAAGGCCTCAGGACTATGGGTGAATAAAACCAAATTCCTGCTGGTCCCGGTTAGGGTAGATGCCAGTGTCTGCTCATGGCCATCTCACATCCTGATACGTTGACTGTCTTTCAAATGCTTAGGGGGTCGACATTTATGTACTCCCAACAAATACATGGAGCCTCAACCGACCCCCTCTTGTGGTGGTCTGGAAGAGAGATCTCCAGAAGTGGATGCGCATCCCACTCCATATTCTGGCCCTATTTAAAATGATGATACTGCCATGGTTCCTCTACGTGTTTCAAAATTTCCCCCTTCTTATCACTAATCAGTGGTTTTATCACCTCAACTCAATTGTGTTCCCATTTCTTTGATCGAAGAGTCACTCCTGCATTGCTGCTGTTAATGGCTGTATGTTCATATATGACAGGGGCCTGGGGATGGCAGACTTCCAATGGTAGTATTGGACCTTGCAGATGATTGTTAATAATGCTTGGCTTAGTGACAGGTAGAGAGATTCTACCTATGGTGTGGAGCTTTCTAAACCCCAGTTTCACAAATATTTGCAAATATGTTATACCTTTGCAGTTGCCATTCCCCTGGACACAGAGATACTAAAGTTTAGCCCACTCGAGATCAAGTTACTGGGTGGAAGGTTGCCCTCAGGTGCTACATCCCAGATCTATCACTCTTACAAATGCCCCAAACAGGTTTTCTGTGCTGAGACAGAAGTGGGAGTCGTGGCTTGGTGAACTGGATGATACTGAGTGGAGAGAAGCTAGAATGGCCCGTCGGGAACTGACGTCTCTGCTCGCCTGTTGCCGGTTCAGCTTAATTATCTCCATTTAACTTAATTGACCCTACAGCAACTCCTTCTGGTGGGCAGACTCCCCGAGCCACCTGCTTCCAGTGCTCTGCACCAGATGCAGATTTTTACCACATTGTGTGGGCTTGCGCCACAATGACTCATTAGTGGCAAAAGATAACACAAGAACATTCACAAGTGATTGGTAAGCCTCTGGATCTCACCCATACAGTGGCTCTGCTAGCTAGACCTATTGGAAGACCTTATGAAGACATAGTCCAAAGGTGGTAATCCCTGCGGGCCCACTAATTGGTGGAGTGGCGAGCAAAAGTGGACTGGTGTGCCCAAGAAGAGAAACCCATCTACACTGCAAGGGGCTGTCTGCATAAACATGAGAAGATATGGGAAAAGTGGTGGGAATATTATAGTCTAATCTGGATATGTTAATTTAGATATTGTCACTCCTTTCGTTGCAGCGTCATCTGTCATAACGTATGTTGATGCATGTTTTTTGAGTTTGAAAATAATAATAATTGTTTATTAAGAAAAAGCACCACAGTAGTGGGTAAGCTGAGAGGGGAGGGACACAATGTGGGAAAGAGCAGCAAAGTAGCAGGAATAGATATCTATAGGGGCAGACGCCAAGTAGGAAAACAATAGGGAGGGAGGGAGCTACGTAGAGAAAACAGAGTGAGAAGTGTCCAGGGGCAACGGGGATCAGAGACTTTGAGGAAGTAATAGGTGCACTCTCGAGAGCTAAAACAAGCATGCAAAAGAAAAAAATAGCTGCTTGCATCAGCAGTGGAATGATACACCCTAGCAGTCAAACCATGGTGAGACCAAAATGCTGATGTGGGCAGGAATAACACACTATTACGGAATAAAACCTTGCAGTTGAGAGCTGAAATACACAAGCAAACCAACCATGACCAAGGGACAGAACCATAGCCTACTATATAGGTAATGGTAATGTTAAAATGCGCATTATTGTTCGAATTTTACTATGTTAAAGTGTGGTAATAGTATGGTTAAGTTGCTGTCTGCTTCAAACAACTTATTTCATTTTATTATTGACATTCATAATTACTAAAGTCTGGATGTTTGCAGAGCAGGAGGACACTCATATTTAACAAGCGTTGCGAAGTTTGAGAACTTTATAATGAGCCTTTGTGAAGCTTGTAGAAAACAAAATCCCAATTTTGGACTTCACTAGCAAATGTAGCGCTGTGTTCGAAATTTTTGGGCGCTGCATGGAGACGCTTTTGTGTGCAAGTGTTTTCGACTTGACTTTACTAGAATCTTACACTGGTTGATAGGGTTTGTGTTTTCAGCAGTGAGTGATATATTATTGAGTTTTTATTTCACAATCCAGCAATACCCCTTACGTTTCATTTGTGATGTCTTAAAATTAAGTACAATCGTATATTTTCGCTGCAATAAACATGTGCATGATATCTTTTAGATAGGTACGGGATATTTTATTTTCATTTTCTTTATGAATACTAATTATGTCAGTGTAGTTGACTGTGGCTGTCGCTTGTTATTGATGATGCCTAGGCTTTTTATATTTATTTGGATGCATATTTGCAGATATTGTTTAGCCCTTTAAGGTCTCTGGTAAACGAATCTGCTTTGTTGATGCTTTGGAAACATTTTTGGGCCACATGAGAATGTTAACTTCTATTTGTCCCTAATTTAAAGAAGTAAAAACTGCTGAATTCCTTGCACCTCCTCCACTAGCAATCACGCCGCCATATAAAAACACCCATATTCCTGCATATTTCACCACAGACAATAACTCACTCATAGTGGCATATTTATTTTTATCTGGCGCATCTTCTCTGATGGTGGAGTTTCCTTACGTTGCCCTGTGCACCCCCTAACGACACCATGATGTTGCGTAGGTTCTCATTATGCTAATGAGGCTACTGGATTTGGGCGGTAAGATCACCCGGGTTGTGGGTACTGAATACAATTCCACACCAGGTGACACCTATCAGCCTAATCCGGGGTTTCCGGCTAACCAGCAGCGCCTTATCTCTGGCCAAGATGATTGTGGCAACCGGGCACATGGCAAGCAAGACTCCTCAGAGAATTGTGGTAAATCAGGTCTCATCCCTTTCTCTCAGTTACCAAACAGTCTCACACGGGAAAAAGAAACAGACGCAGATTATAGTTCAATAAGCATTTATTGAAATAACTGCATTTTAGATGAAACAGCATGTATAGCAATAACTAGGATTATAAAACACAATATAAGCAAGCATGTGACCAAGGGCCAGATGTACAAAGCTTTTTGCATCGTGTAAACAGCAAATTTCGCTGTTTGCGACATGCAAAAAGCTCATCGCAATGCTCATTCCCATTTTGCGAGTCGGTAACCTGATTACCGACTCGCAAAATGGGAATGCGACTCGCAAATAGGAAGAGGTGCTCCCCTTCCTATTTTCAATTCGCATCGCGATGCAGAATTGCTTTGTGACCGCGAACGCGGTCGCAAAGCAATTCGCAGTTACCACCAGTGTCACACTGGTGGTAACCCATTTGCAAAAGGGAACGGGTCCCAATGGGACCCCTTCCCCTTTGTGAATGGCGCTGCAAACATTTTTTAGAGCAGGCAGTGGCCCAATGGACCACTGCCTGCTGTGATAAAATGAAACAAAAACGTTTCATTTTTTTGTTTGTATTGCAACTCGTTTTCTTTAAGGAAAACGGGCTGCAATACAAAAAAAAAAAAACTGCTTTATTAAAAAGCAGTCACAGACATGGTGGCCTGCTGTCTCCAGCAGGCCACCATCCCTGTGAGTGCTGCGAATCGCAAGTGGGTCGCAAATTGTAACCCACCTCATTTATATTAATGAGGTGGGTCTTTGCGACCCCCTTGAGATTCGCAGATGGTGTCAGGGACACCATCCTGCATCTGGGTTTGCGACTCGCAAATTGCGAATCACTCAGACTCGCAATTTGCGAGTCGCTAACTCGGAAGTTGCTACATCTGGCCCCAAATGTGTAAAACACAAAAACAGTATTACCATAGTTGCACAATAGGAGAGATCTATAGCTCTCCGACCTAAACTATTTATGAGCAAAGCATACTAAGCCTAATCTGCCCTGCAGGTTTTCCCCCTGGGA